>NC_137614.1:27213348-27445848 GCF_963280865.1 Gymnoscopelus braueri
TTGATATTTCATGTGGACCTATTTGATAGAACTTTAGATTTATTTTATAATTTTGTTAAAAAGTTCTAATACATCTATGAGGTATGATTTTTTATTTTATTTTTTTTGCCGTTGAGCCATTCTCTCAATGTACAGCACAATGTATTTGACATTTCTTGAATGTAAACTATACCAGAGATTTTGTTTCCCTTTCTGTAAATACAAGATGGAAAGTGTTCAATGACTGTCCATGTTTAAGAATGATACTGCATAGCCTATAATAGTACAGTCTTGTTGTGTGTAAGTCTCCCTCATTTGTTTTCAAGCTTTGAACTGTTGTTCCAATGTTTTTCTTGTATACACAGTTCAAGTCATTTACACAATGACTCGAACAGAAGTTTTATTATTAATTAAAATGAATTTTAATAAGGGCAATATGGATAATATTCAAAAGTCAACGTTAATCATAATATATCATAGAACATGTTTAAAAGTAGGCGAGACCTAAATCCAAAAAAATGTATATTGATATTTGTGTTTATTTTGCTTTATTTTATAACTTTGATCACCAGCTCTTTGGCCACAAAGGTGATTATTCCTATCCTATTATGTTGTTTCTTGTTAATAGTTTTCTTCTATTTGTTCTGTTGTGAATCACTTAGTCATTGTGTTGCCTTAAGCAGTTTTTCATCCTATTTTTGTATCCTAAAAAGTAGCAATAAATCATATACAATACCACCATTTTTGTGCAGTTGATTGATTGATCAGTTTTATTTTTATGGATGCAAATATAACAATTCAAGGGATCATATGTGTCCAACATGGTTCCTGATATAAACACAAAAACGAACAGACAGTAACACATACAGTAACATTCATAAACAATTATCCAAAGACAACCATCATATTAAAACAACAGAAATTAACTTAAATCCCTGTCCAAGTTTTATCTTCCTTTTATACACAAACAAACAATAATATCTTAAAGCTGTAGTCCAGAATTAGAGACAAAAACATTATTTACCATACAATCTGTATGGTAGAATGGGTTAATATAATATAAGGGCAGTGGTACTCTTCTATTGAGAAATATAGACCCTGTGTGGGTTTAGGTCCACTACTGATTGACAACTAGTACTGCCTGAAGCTCATAGTGCAATATCTTCCCTGACCAAGCGGGTATGCTTTATTACAGTGGTTCTCAAGTCAACCTCTTCTGGATCAGGGTCCACTTGAAAATACCCAGGGCCCACCCATCTGACCACTTAACACGGCAGCCATTCGGCTACCACATACATTTTCAGAGCATGTTTATTTTAATTATCACTCAATCGATTGTGTTCCGGCTTGTATCAATGGATCTAACATAGTATACCATTCCAATTTATCACAATAAAAACAAATATTTTCAAGGTTTTTAAGGTTTTTACATAATTTTATATTAATGTTATACTATCAATACAATTATAGCGTTTTGCACCAGTGGGGCCCGGCACACAGCTTGAGAACCACTGCCTTATTAGAAGCGGTGGTAGAAATGTCTCTCATACAGAAGACCCAGATAGCACATGAAAGTCATGGAGTGCAGCTTGAAAAACCTCCTAACAACACAACGTGCACAGGACCCGGCTACATTTTTATCTAGTTATCTCACCCCAGACATGGGCCCAACTTTTACTTAAGTCTTTTTTTAACTGAACATCCATCAACAAAGTATTGGTGTCTCTGGCAATGTGGGAGATAAATACATTAATTAAAAAATGTCTCACTGAATCTATGTGAGCAATGGCAGGGTTTGAGCAAAAATATACCATACACAGTAAAATCCTCAATGTAAATGTATTCATTTGTAACCAAATGCAAATGTAACCAAATGGACCCTTACAGGTCAATTTGGTTACATTTGTACACCCTCAGAGTTGAATTAACATTCAGGATTTTGCAGTGTACTGGCAGTATCAGTAAGTAGGCCAGAAGCACCAGAAAAGGCCCAATGGTGTTTCTTCAGTCCTCATTTGTGGCTGTTATGAGAGCAAGATCAGTAGACTAAGTGAGTCATCAAGCTGAAACAGATACTGTATGCTTACTAGACACTGTCCCCCCCCCCCCACATGGTCCTTCCTCACCTTGAGATACATTTATATGAATAAAGAACATACTGTAATGCATGTTTTAGAGTTTAACCCATGTCTGTATTTCTTTTACATTATGCAAGTGTGACCACGCACGCGCGCACACACACACACACACACACACACACACACACACACACACACACACACACACACACACACACACACACACACACACACACATTTGAATTATTTTATTTGGATCTGCACAAAAAGCGCAATACATGATAGATCCAAACATTGATCAGAAGAAGGTCACATTATACGGGCAAACCAGATACAACTGCTGCACATGCTTAGCACACAGAGGAAAAAAGATAACGAATTGATGACATACTATATACAGAAATTCAACAGTTTTTTTTTTTTTTTTTTTGCCACTCAAGGGTAAATGAAACATCGCCTTCTCCAGATAGACAGACTGCCCATAATAGCTGAGACAGAACAGTATTTAGCCAATTTTTTGCATTTGTCTTTAGCAATCCTCCTAATTGCATGCCAAGGAGCACAAGTTTGTGGACGTGGCCCAGACTCCCAAACACAAGGACAATAAGTTGACAGTTATATCCCAAGGCCATAATACGTTCCACCAAAACACACACACACACACACACACACACACACACACACACACACACACACACACACACACACACACACACACACACACACACACACACACACACACACACACACAAGCCTGACTATTTGGGCCTGACGAGGAGCAGAGCAGTTTACGCGCACACATGCACCACACTTTACAACTCAACTCCACCCCTCCCTTCAAAAACTAAATAACAACATGAAGGAAACACGTTAGCCCAACAGCCCTGTTGCCATGGAGACAGTTTGTTTGGAGCTTGGTTCTGGTGTTGGGAGGGCTTTGTGAATGAAACTTGTGTGCAGGAAGTCTCTGGCGATGACATCACCGCAAGTGAAAAAGCACAGCAGCACGTGGGCTTCACTAGAAGAACTGATTTCCACCCAGTCGGCTCTGACAGATATGCCATGATGACTCATGCGCCCTTTAGTTGTCAATGGTGTAATGAGTTTGGACTGCATACACACACTAGTGTGTTAGAACAGAAGAACAAAATGCATGCTTGATTTCATCCAACTGGCATTTGTTTTCAATTCATCTTTGTATGATTAAAAAAAAAGAAGTACTGAGCCTGCTTGATAGGGTATCAATGGAAATTAGTATTCCATCAATTCAGCTTAAATGTTGTCACCTACCTGAAAATGTACAATATTCTGTTTATTAAAGAGCTCTGTAGCAATGATTACTATCAGAATATAGTTCTTGAACCTTTTTAACAAAAAATACCAAAAAATATCGCTTACCCTACCTTTAATAATAAATAAATAAATAAAAACACAAAAACTCTTACACCCTGTTTTTGGGCGGTGAAACCGCCCCTATATGTGAGGTTTGGACATCGACATTCCATTGCACCCCCCCAAACCCTGCGCTGTGATTGGCCACCATTGTACCCCCCTAACCCTGCACCGTGATTGGCCAATCACAGTCTATTCAGGACTGTGATTGGCTAGTGAAACATGACACATGTGCATAGCCCTATAAATAGGACTATGCACTATGTGTTTTTTTTAAGTTAGGGGTGTACAATGGTTGGTCCACAATATTACTTTTCTTCCATCACTTCTTCCATCACTGTGATGACCACTGTGACCACACCGCCCACTTCACACTGGGTGTGATTTATTTTATTTTTTTAAGAAATGTTGACATGTTGGCAAATCTTCTCTTATGGGGGTCCCTGGCATAAGATCTTTTAAAATGGGGTTCCACAGCCAATATCAATTTGGGGGTCCTTCCCCCCAAGAATTCTACATTCTAGTTGATTAGTTAACCCTCGTAAAAATAAAAATAAAATTGTGGCTCCTGTTCAGATCTTGAGGAAGGCTCTGTGTGACAGAAACATTGATTTTAATAAATTCAGTGCAGAAGTGATACAGTGTGTGTTTATTTTTTATTTTTTATGTAGCCTACTTTTGGGGCATTGGATTCCCTGCACCATAGAACAGAGTAGCACTTTGGGGTGCGCGTTCTCAATGTATTGTGGCTGCTGTTAAATGGTGCATGGTGCATTTATATATAGCACACACATTCATACACCGATGGCAGAGGAAACCATGCAAGGGACCAACCTGCTCATCGGGAGCAATTGGGTTCAGCGTCTTGCTCAAGGACTCTTCGACATAACTCTGGGGCGACTGGGGGAGCCCGGGATCCTACCGGCCACTCCCTGAGCCACTGCCGCCCCTGTTCAGGCACATAAGATGCTGTGCGAATATGATTCTTTCATATCTGCTCTAATATATTTCTTGTAATTTTGTGGCCTACAAGTGGCTCAGGCAGGAATCATTTGAGGCAGTATTGTTTGAAAATTGTACACCGTTCGTTTGTGTGGGGTGACCCCCACACAAACGAACGGTGGGGTCACGTCACAGTGTGAGTGCGTAGCCCAGGTGCCCACATGACAACTTCTCAAATCCGACCCTTAAAGGTAGGGTAAAGTGATATCTTTTGGTTAAAACAAAAAATATTTTGTTAAAAGGTTAAAGCACTATATTCTAATCATTGCTATAGAGTGTTTGTTCAGTAACAGGAGTCTCCATGTCTCTCCAGCTCTTTAATAAACAGATAATACATTTTCCGGTAGGTGTCAAAATCTCAGCCAATCAGGAGAAAGTACCCATTTTTAAGCTTCATTTTTATAGTGTTCTAGTTCCAATTTTGCCTGCTCATTTCTTAGTGTCATCACTTCCAATTTCACTTGTTTAATCTATATCCTGATTGAGTTCTCTATCCTGATTGGATAAAATTGGAAATGAAACTGAAACGAAAATGCATTTTCTGTTTTATAAAAAGCTGGAGAGACAAGGAGACTCCTTTTACTGAACAAACACTCTAGCAATGAGTACTATCAGAATAGAGCTATTTAACACTTATTTTAACCAAAGAAAATCACTTACCCTACCTTTAAACTCTGCTCAATTGATTGGGGGGGGAAAGAAAAGAAAAACAAACAAAAAAAACTGGTGTGTGGCTGTGGCATACATATGGTCATAACCTGGAATCTGGATTATAGATTTTACTAGTGTAGAACGAAGGACAAATGGTTTGAATGTCAAAAGAGGATATTCTGATTATGTCCTGTAGAGGGAGACATGAGCATGTGAATGTACATGGATGTAACGTATAGAACTCACAGGGGTTTTTATTTACAAAGCCCCAGGAAAGAAAAGACTGTTATATTACAGCTGATATAATGTAGCCTACTTTGGTCTGCCATTCTAACAATGTGAATGTGCACATTTAAATTGGATTTATCTTTGTCATTTCATTGGCGAAATGGCAATTGTAGAACTCAGCCTTGTTAGCCTGCGGCTTAAAAAAAAGCTAATTATAACACAGTCACCTTTCTTGTAAAAAAAATTAAGAAAAAGAAACAAAAAACCTATAGGCCAGTGGTTCTCAAACATTTCCATATCAAGGACCCCCAAATTGCTATGTATTTGGCCACGGACCCCCATCTGAAAATATTTTGTGCCAGAGTCCCCCATACAAGATGTTGTTGATATATAAAAAAAAATACTTGATTTTCAAATAGACCCCAGAATAGGGAATGTGCATTTGTGTGCACAAAAAAGAAGATATACAATTTGACTGTAAAACCTGTTCAATCACTGTTTGAGGTCCTCTGTGCTAAACCACAGCCCTGCTTCCCTTTGGTTATGATGGATAGAATATCAATTCCAACTCACAGACCCATACGAATCTATTTGGTTCCTAACTATCAATCATTTAGGTTGGGACCCATTAAACAGTGGTATATGTGGGATGACTGGTGGAGGTATAACATACTATAGGAGGAGAGATCATGCCGGTGGATGGTCATAATTAAGCCATTGATTATCAAGACATGTCATTCACTACAAAAAATATATATACATTTGTTGCCAATATTCAACGTTTGAGTAATCTCAGCTTATTAAACAACATATATTTAGAGGTTGGATAACAAATTCTGTACAGAGAGTTCAGTATACTCTTTGTATTTCTGTGTACGTACTTTCATAATGCTACATACACAACAATAGAACATGTGTTAAGACATGCTAAATGTGGTTTATTTCTAGCTCGCAGTCGTAATGATTTTATTTGTCTGATCCAACACCCATTTAAATGATACAGTTATGAATATAATAACAATAATAATAATATTAATAATGGCTCATTATTATCAGCAGTCAGTGAAGTCTCACTCTGTGGTGAAAGGTGGATCCATCTCTGAGGTCTCCCAGATGCTCATTAAATGAGATGAACAACAGGCTCCATGCATGCCGCCCACCCCATAGATAAAACACTGCTTCACATTTCATTTCTAGAGTTACACCTCACCAACTGGGGTGTCAGAGTTCTCATGTTTACATAATGCTTCCTGCCTGCTGCAGTCCATTCCTGACATGAGAATAATTGATCATATTCAAATATTTAAAAAGTAAGTCCGGTAGATTGCAGACTGCACACATGCAGTGTAGGTTGATGTGATTTTGGAAAAGCATAGAACCAAATGCTAAATGGTGCATTTACTGTATATAACACCATTATCCAAAGCACTTTACAATGTCCATTACATTCACCCATTCACAGTGCACATTCATACACCGACGGCAGAAGAAACCATGCAAGGCACGAACCTGCTCATTGGGAGAAGTTAGGGGTTCAGTGTCTTGCTCAAGGACACTTTATTGACACTAACCCAGGGGGAGCTGGGGATCAACCAACCTTACGATTCCCAAGGGGCCGCTCTTGCTCCTGAGCCACTCCCATCCCATGGCCATGTTGTTGACTTTTTGGTACACATGATCTCTATAGTCATGTGATCAAGAGCCACTATAGGAGGCCAATTTTTGCAAAACTCTTTTTTTATATATTACTCCTACAAATTACTCCTCCAAACATCATGCAAATCGGTACACATTATCTCTATAATCAAGTGATCAAGACGGTTCCGTCCTATTTTCATATTCCATCCTGATTGGCGAGTTCCGAACATTGCTGGCCCACAATAACCTACCTGACCTGGAAGAGACCTGTGCTCCGAGGAGCACCTTTTCTAGTCTTACATTATTTCTAACCACTAGACTATGGTATATTCCTTCTGGGATGTTGAATTACAGTCTGTGGCTGCAGTGCTACAGTATCATTGTTGTTAACTTGTTTGGATTAGATGGATGGTGAGCAGGGAACTTTTCATCACAGGATGTTCTTATTCATCTCTAATTCTCTTGTAATTGCTGTGATTGGAGGAGTGTTGCCTGTCTAGGCAACACTGCCGCAAGTGTGTTGCAACACTCCCGCAACACTCCCGTGACTGTGTGACTTACTCTTGGAAAGTCACATTACGTGTTCTTCTTTCCTGATCAGCCTCTCCTATTTCAGAGCACTCAGCCGCACCGAGGTCTCAGAGGAAAGCAGGGGGCAGCAGTTGCTGGATCTCTATGACCAACCCTATATACAGTAGTTGACTGGAGTCCCCCAAGGGTCTATACTAGGCCCCCCTTCCCCCTCTACATGCCTCCTCCTTCCATACTGTGACTTGTTCAAGCCTGAAGCTGCCTTATTCTGACATAGAATCTTGTCTTTCTGGGGTGGAGCTGAGGTCTCTGGTGAGGCCAAGAGGGAACCCTACTTACAGATCCCTGTATCTTGTTATAATCACTCTCACTGGTAGACATGATTATAACAAGTACAAACGAATAGAATCAATCAACCGTTGCATAGAATGAATAGTTCCTGATGAGATGGACGTGTGAGAATACACAGCCTGAGGTGAGAGTTCTCACTACTCATGATTGGGTGTTGAGAGAAACACTTGAGAATCTGGGTAAATAGGCACAATAATGTGTTTACGGTTCTAATTCTAAAGGTCCCATTTAGTCAACGGTAGTTTTTTTCCTTCTATATTTGCATTGGTTTTGCACTCAGAGGGGTCGATTAACCTTCCTCTGCTTTATTGCACTCAACCGATCATGACAGCTAATGAATAATAATGACTAATAAGCAGTTACAACCAAAAACAGCCTGTGTGTTGAGAACAGAAAGAGGCCCCTGAGCAGTGCCGATTCTGCCCATCTTATAGGCACGTCGTAGAACGTGGCGCGGGAGAGTGGTCAGTCCTTGTCTGTTTGTATTTTATTTGCTTTTATTGAGATGGTAGGAACGTTGAGATGGAAGGCGTAGGAGGAGAACTTTGTAGTTTTTTCCAATTTATTCACCAATCCTTTACTTCATACTTTGAATGAACTGCCTCCTTGTACACATTGCACTATACTGTACTCTCCACCTCGTCTCTCAACTCTGTCACATAGCAACAAAGTGGTTTCCATAGAAACTGATATAAACTAAAGACATTTATATCTCTTTTTGCAAGAGGCAATTCTATAAATATGGATGTGTTTGTTTTGCAGTATAATTGTGTGCGCACAAAAAAATATGGTTTAGAATTCAAAATGACAAAATATTCATGTTTAACATTTCAACAGTGAATGAAGGCTAATTCTTGATGCTTGAGCATTCACTCGAAAATACAGTACCTCTCTCACAGGAGTCTATCTTAACTCCATTTACATAGTTTAATTTGAAAAGCTTACAAAGGCTCAGTTATTCAATTAGACTAAATACAATTCCATCCTTGCACACTAATGACATGCGAGACAGTCACTTGTTGTTTCTCAATGACTTCTTATTGACTGAAGGCATTTGAATTGCCTTTGTCTTTGAATTGGTTCCATCATGTTTGCCCTTTTTGCGTGATAAGTGACGAGTCTGAAAAGAAACGTATGTGTTCATGCTACATGTATTTTTTTATTTTATTGATTGAATACTTTATTACTTAGTCAGAAATGTAAACAGCTCATGGTACAGTAAGACATTAAAGCTACAAGGATAACACACAATAGTCCTCCTGGGGACTTGTAAATTGTATTTTATTCAAATAGACTACATTTACAATATATTGAATGTTGCCAACCATTTGAGATGGTCGTCTAGAGTGGCCTAACAGTTGTGGTATTAGTAATAAATAATTAATTACCACGATGATGCGTACACTACAGTATGACCTGATCTTCCACGATCAGCTCTTGTAATTAATGTACATGGCATGGATCTCTGTCATGCAAATGCAGAATCACTATATTGTCTTAACATTAGATATCAAACCCACAGCATTTTGGATATTCTTTTGTTACGTGATTCAAACACTGCAAAGATTAACCACATGAACCCTAGCGTCCCTATACTGAGCATGTCATCATAATAGGCAAACATTTGGCAAAAATAGGCAAGCCCACAATGTGAGGAGCTTGTATATTGGCTCGGTAAAAAAGAAGGGGATCGACCAAGTAAGTATGGACACCTGGGGAACCTCAGTTAAGGAAATATATAGGATTTAAGTGGTTAACATTCAGGCCCAGACTATCAGTGTAGAACATTACCTGAATCTTAAAAAGCAAAAAGAAAACGAAAAATAAACAACAAAATATGCCTTTCGGGTCACTGTCTTTCACATCACCAGTAGGAATCATCCTTCTTCATTGAACAGGATGTACGTGTATGAGATTTCTTGACTCCCCTAGCCTAGTGTTCAGGCAATAATTCCGTAGAGATGAGTCTTTCTGCTGTCTTGGAACCCAAAGGTCACTACAATCAAAAGGCTGAGAGCTTCAAAAGCACAGTTGGACTCCCTATTTTCTAGGGTAAAGCTGCAAGGAACAGTGATTTCAGAGCTGTGACAGGCAGTCAGCCATCATCTCATTGGTTATAGAAAAACATTTCACTTGTATTGAATGTCTATGGTTTGTCCCAGAGGGGAGAGCTTTGCAATTCTGTTATTTTAAAGCTACAATCCAGAACTTCTGTATTTGAATAAAATGTTAATTTGACCAATCTGTATGTCAGAGTATCATAGCTGTGCACACAAGCAATACTCTATGCAGAGGTTCAGTCAGGAAACTGTACCTCCTGGCTTAGACTGAATAGACCACTCAATAGTGTGCCTTTATAGCGAACTAATCGTCATTATTACTATTTATATGGTGTCAAAGGTACTCAACCCCAGGTAGCTCACATAAACCTGCTCTCAATATGCTGCTCTGCACTACTTTATTCACCCAGCTCCGCCTCCTCCCCAGTTCCACCTGCTTAGATCTGCTTTTATGAATCATTATTTTATTCCTAAACAAAGTCTGCACACAAACTATAGGCAACAGAAAGCCAAAAGCACATCTAGTCTGCCAAAACCATGCCATGTCATAACAATCAATATACCGCATGTATTTAAATATCAATACATGAGTAGTCCTGGCTGAAACTGTATAATCACAAAGGTGTGTGTAAGTGTAACAAGGTTCAAGCTGAACATAATGTCTCTAGAGTGGAAGCATGAGACAAGCCATTTGCCCATGCCAACAGCGAAATAACATACTGTAGTAGTGAATATTACTGTACAGTAAACTCATCCCCTCCAGTTGCAGCCTCCTCTTGTTTAAAACCATATGCTAAGCATCCCGACCTACTTCAGCTATATTTGACTTTGAGCCATTTCTACTGACATGAACGAGAGAATTTGCTGCAATAAAACACTCTGAAGATATATCTATTACCATGCCAACTGTGCCAAGTCCTACTCCAGATTACACAATGACACTGGAACATTCAAACCTTTTATATAGTACAGTGAGGGTTTCAAACACAATTGTTTTTTTTCCCCATAGTTTTTTTAAAGGACCTATACTTACATTTACACATTTTGTTGAATTGTTAATGTTAAACATTTTTGCCCCTAAAGTGGTGGGGCTCAGAGGATGTTGTTCCATTAGTTTGTCTGTTAATTCTCCACTTTGGTCCCAATTGACATACTTATTATACTGTATAGATTGCCATGGAATTTTCTGTGCACCTTTATGAACCCCTTTATGAACCCCAAAGGATGACCCAGACAGTTTTTTTTATGACCCCAGTTCCTTCCATATTGCGCAGTAGTCTGATTACGGTAGTTTGTTTTGAGAGGTCTGCAGTTTCGGTTTCTTTGAGGTGCTAGAGCATCAGGTGCATGCATAGTCAAAATGGCATTGGATGAGTGCTCCATATAGTGTCCTCAGTGCATTTCTACTGACCAACGAGGAGATCCTGAGGTCTAATGGAACATGTTAATTAGAGCTGGCAGCTGCACTATGCTGCATCTCATTCAGTCTTAACCATATTTTTTTTCTTGCAGATCATTTTGCCTTGTTAAAATTGTCATCAATTTCGTCAGCAGCTGAAGGTATTGCAAGGGAAATAAATGCTAACAGCTGCTTCTGTGCTGATGATAGTGTGTTTTGTTTAATATTTAAGAATGAAGGATTTGGCAAATAAAAACATTGGGCCTCATTCAGCAACGGTACTTAAGAGGAAATTTCTTCTTAAACCCACTTAAGAAGTTTTTAAGAAGATTTTGGTATACTCCAATGTTTTCTTAGCTGTGATATGTTCTTAGGTAAGAACAGAATCTATGCACACTTTCTTAAGAGGATTTTTTTTCTTAGACCCATTTAAGAGGTTTTTAAGAAGATTTTGGTATACTCCAATGTTTTCTTAGCTGTGATCTGTTCTCAGGTAAGAACAGAATCTACACACACTGATGAGCACTCTTAGGCTGGCCTTTGAGTTCTTAAGTGTGACATATTTGTGCAAAAATAATTAATTCTCGAAGTTTCTTCAATTCTACAGTTGTATAATATAGGATTTAAATTACAATAATATTTCTTATCATATCTTTAGAGCAGTGGTTCTCAAAGTGTGGTCTGGGGACCCCCAGGGGTCCTTCAGGGAGTTTCAGGGGGTCCACAGCAAACGAAGAACAGTTTAATCACTTTAACCCTATTTTATCCTTTGTTTGAAAATAGCCGATCTACAAGCTCACAACACGTCCCATTACTGGCCATTTTGAGCTTGTAGATCGGCTATTTTCGAGACATTTTGATAAATATTATTTGTGTGTGTGATTTCCTGTGATTTCTGTGTGCAGCAATCACACACAGGTGTGACTGCAGGCAGAGCCATGCAGTCATGCCTTATATGGGGATTGGTGGGGCGGCTCCCTATGGTAATTAGGATGAACTGGCACACCCCTTCAAGTTACGAGGATTGGGATTCATCATCATCAAGAACATAGTTACGAACAATTCTGCCTTTTAAGAACGTTTCATGAATCTGACACAACTTCTCTTAGGAATTCACTTAGGAAGAAATGTAAGAGGAAACATTAGGAACTTATTGCTGCATGAGGCCCATTGGGCCTCATTCAGCAACGGTACTTAAGAGGAAATTTCTTCTTAAACCCACTTAAGAAGTTTTTAAGAAGATTTTGGTATACTCCAATGTTTTCTTAGCTGTGATATGTTCTTAGGTAAGAACAGAATCTACGCACACTTTCTTAAGAGGATTTTTTTTCTTAGACCCATTTAAGAGGTTTTTAAGAAGATTTTGGTATACTCCAATGTTTTCTTAGCTGTGATCTGTTCTCAGGTAAGAACATAATCTACACACACTGATGAGCACTCTTAGGCTGGCCTTTGAGTTCTTAAGTGTGACATATTTGTGCAAAAATAATTAATTCTCGAAGTTTCTTCAATTCTACAGTTGTATAATATAGGATTTAAATTACAATAATATTTGTTATCATATCTTTAGAGCAGTGGTTCTCAAAGTGTGGTCTGGGGACCCCCAGGGGTCCTTCAGGGAGTTTCAGGGGGTCCACAGCAAAAGAAGAACAGTTTAATCACTTTAACCCTATTTTATCCTTTGTTTGAAAATAGCCAATCTACAAGCTCACAACACGTCCAATTACTGGCCATTTTGAGCTTGTAGATCGGCTATTTTCGAGACATTTTGATAAATCTTGAAACATTTTCCCTGGCAGAAAATATTTTCAGGTGGGGGTCTGCAGCCAAATGCATGTCAATTTGGGGGTCCTTGACATGAAAATGTTTTAGGCGGGTCTGAAATTACAATCTAACCCAAACGGACCCGGTTGAGTTGAAGCCCAAGCCCCATACCTACCCCATAACCCCCCACCCAACCGACCCTCATCACCCCCCTCTGTGTGCAGCAATCACACACAGGTGTGACTGCAGGCAGAGCCATGCAGTCATGCCTTATATGGGGATTGGTGGGGCGGCTCCCTATGGTAATTAGGATGAACTGGCACACCCCTTCAAGTTATGAGGATTGGGATTCATCATCATCAAGAACATAGTTACGAACAATTCTGCCTTTTAAGAACGTTTCATGAATCTGACTCAACTTCTCTTAGGAATTCACTTAGGAAGAAATGTAAGAGGAAACATTAGGAACTTATTGCTGCATGAGGCCCATTGGGCCTCATGCAGCAACCGTTCTTAAGAGGAAATTTCTTGTTTTTAAGAAGATTTTGGTATACTCCAATGTTTTCTTAGCTGTGATCTGTTCTTAGGTAAGAACAGCATCTACACACACTGAAGAGCACTCTTAAGGCAGGTACACACTGCAGGAGATTTGGTACGATATTGCTGTCGCCGACCTTTTTTGGCGCTCGCCGACAAAACCTCCCGATCTGACACAGATCGGCCTTTAATCGGTGAGCTAATGCTCGCTGTGTGTGAAAGGTTCCGCGAGACGATGTGGCCGCGATTATCCGCTCTGCGACGGCTTTCCGACCGTTTTCAGATAACTACCATGTTAGATATTCAGATGTGTCCCAGACAGGACAGCAGACAATATCGTACAGTATGAAAGGAGCTACGACCACCTTGCGAGGAGATGCACGCTACAGCCAATGAGAGCACATTACAGCCACCGTGGGTAGGGGAGCGTCGCTGGATCTGACCACAACAAACAGTCCCTACCGCAATATTACCGTCCAGTCCTGTATTAAGTTAACATTATAAAACTAAATGAGAGAGTGAGCGAGCCTGGTGGGCTGTTTATTTTAGAGGAATTGTACAGAGAGAGAGAGACAGAGACAGAGCTCTGTGTGTGTGTGTGTGTGTGTGTGTGTGTGTGTGTGTGTGTGTGTGTGTGTGTGTTTGTGAGTGCAGCATGTGCACGCTGTGTCTGAACAGCGTTGCCAGATGTTGCGAGAGAAATAAGCAACCAGGTCTATGAAAACAAGCCCAAGAAAAGGCCACTTGAGCACTTTAAACCTATTTACAAATACATTGGATATTTGAATAGCCGATCTACAAGCTCACAACGCGTCGCAGCTATTTTCAAAGAAAGATCTTGAGAAAATTGTGGAATATTTCCCAAATCCACACAAATCTTGTATGGGGGTCTATGATGGCACAACATATTTTCAGAAGGGGGGTCTGCGGACAAATACATATTATGAGTTTTTTAAACCACTGGTTTAAACAACATTAGGAAACAAGGCCAAATAAGCAACTACACAAATAAGCCCAAAAAACGCACCCAGCAACAATCAATATTTACAAGCAACTCTACAGAAAAACAAGCCCAAAGTAGCTTATAATAAGCGGACATGGCAACTCTGTCACTGACTGCTTCTGCGCACTTGACGTGCGAGAGAGGGTACAGCCACATATATCCGTCTAGGACCCGTCTAGCGTCCGTAAGACGGACGGAAGTCCCATCCACTCCCATGTTAAGTTTAAAACCGGACGCGGATCGCGACCGTTCTTCCGGTTTTAAACTTAACATGGGAGTGGATGGGACTTCCGTCCGTCTTACGGACGCTAGACGGGTCCTAGACGGATATATGTGGCTGTACCCAGAGTGAGAGAGAGGGTACATACACACAGTTCCGTCTAGCGTCCGTAAGACGGACGGTAGACGGGCGGAAGTCCCATACACTCCCATGTTAAGTTTAAAACCGGAAGAACGGTCGCGATAACATGGGAGTGTATGGGACTTCCGCCCGTCTACCGTCCGTCTTACGGACGCTAGACGGAACTGTGTGTATGTACCCAGAGAGAGAGAGAGAGAGAGAGAGAGAGAGAGAGAGAGAGAGAGAGAGAGAGAGAGAGAGAGAGAGAGAGAGAGACAGACAGACAGAGAGAGAGAGAGGGAGATCGAGGGGCATATCATGGGATACGTCGATTAAAATGAATTGGAATCAACACAAATGTATGTATTGGGTCTGACTCTGGAGATAGCATCCTAGTGAACTATCCTACAGTGTGTAATCCCTGGTCGGGGATCAATCTATAGTGTGAAAACCACAACGATATATGACAGCCGATTTCAAGAAATAAACTCCTGCAGTGTGTAATGCTTAACGATCAGATGACCCCCCGACCACGTTAAGGTCCTGCAGTCTGTACCTGCCCTTAGGGTGGCCTTTGAGTTCTTAAGTGTGACATGTTTGTGCAAAAATTATTAATTCTCGAAGTTTCTTCAATTCTACAGTTGTATAACATAGGATTTAAATTAAAATAATATTTCTATCATATCTTTAGAGCAAAAAAGGTTCTCAAAAGTGTGGTCTGGGGACCCCCAGGGGTCCTTGAGGGAGTTCCAGGGGGTCCACAGCAAACGAGGAACAGTTTAATCACTTTAACCCTATTTTATACTTTGTTTGAAAATAGCCGATCTACAAGCTCACAACGTGTCCCATTACTGGCCATTTTGAGCTTAGATCGGCTATTTTTTAAACATTTTGATAAATCTTGAAAACATTTCCCTAGCAGAAAATATTTTCAGGTGGGGGTCTGCAGCCAAATGCGTGTCAATTTGGGGGTCCTTGACATGAAAATGTTTGAGAACAACTGCTTTAGAGTTTTCAACGGGTCTGAAATTACAATCTAGTGTAACCCAAACGGACCTGGTTGAGTTGAAGCCCAAGCCCCATACCCACCCCATAACCCCCCACCCAACCGACCCTCATCGCCCCCCCATACCCCCACCCCCATATCCCCGACATTCGCCACCCCCCCATTTTCCCGTCCCCTTCCTACCTGAAAGCCCCCCTATACCCACCCGTCACACCCATCCCCATACCCCCACACAGCCCCCTACACCCCTCCTTGCACCACCATATCACCCACCACACACAGGCAGGGCCATGTGGGGATTGGTGGGGCGGCTACCTATGGTAATTAGGATTAACTGGCATACCCCTTCAAGTTACGAGGATTGGGATTCATCATCATAAGAACATAAGTTACGAACAATTCTGCCTTTTAAGAACGTTTCATGAATCTGACTCGACTTCTCTTAGGAATTCACTTAAGAAGAAATGTAAGAGGAAACATTAGGAATGTATTGCTGCATGAGGCCCACTGTTCCCACGAATCAGTCAATTTTAGAAATGCAAGGCATATGATTTTGATTAAAGCTATGGTGTTGAGGTATGTACCTATGCTTCAACTGATGTCTAATCCCTATGGGCGGATTACATTGGTGCAAAACCTGCAAAAACAATAGTCCACTGGCATGGGTCATCATACAATATATAGGAATGAGAGTTCTAGAGCAGAAAACCCACTTGGATTATTAGCATATTATGTATCTCGATAACACAATCCATTTTTCCCCCCATTATCATATTCTCTGGTTCATAGTAGCCTAGATACTGATGAATTTGGCAGCAGTATATTATCAATAGCTTGCCGCCCATAAAACATCACATTCACATCCTACTATCCTACTATCCTACTATCCTACTATCCTACTATGACTTTTTTGTTGCACTCCCTCATGGAGCTACTTGCGGATTATACTAGGGTCAGTCCACCCTAGGTGGACACGCACTGACCTTTTGCACCTTAATCCCATGTATAACGCACTGACTTTTTTTTGGTCTTTTTTATTGTGCTCTTTTTTCTCTAAGCACCTTAACGTCCATATGTATATCATGCACAGTATAAGTATAACATGCACAGTATACATACATTGCTGCTATGCTCAGGCACCTTAGTTTGTTATTATCTCAGGTAGCCTACTTTGTAAATATGTAGATAACTTGTCTGGCCTTCTGTTGCTCTCTTGTTTTGATCTCCTTCCCACTTGCCCCCCACCCCTCTTCTTCTCCCCCCCCCCCCCCTCTTCTTTCTATGGAAATTAACGTTGCGATGGGAACGATGTACAAAAACGAATTTCACCCACTTTTTTACCTTGTAAACCTGTGATGTGACAATAAAACTGATTCTGATTCTGATTCTGATTCTACTATCCTACTATCCTACTATCCTAACCTACTGTCTGTCATTCTGTCCACATCCATTTTTTTCTTCACTCTCTTCATATTAAGAGAGTGAAGAAGCCAATGTTTAACTTTTCCCATATTTAAGCTGTTTATTAGCAATTTTGTAATCTCTCTCTCTTCTTCTTCTTCTTTTTTCTTTTACCGGATGGGTTCCCAGATTGGAATTATTGTGAACTCTCACTTAAGACTGCTGCTGTAGGTGGAGCCATGGGGAGTTACTCAGATAACCAGTAAAATGGTTAATTGATTGGCATGTGTTTCCAATTATTAAATTGTGCTCTACTCTTTAGCGTGCTGTAGCTGGGGTCTGTTACACACTTTTATACAGTCTATGGTTACACAACACCAGCAGAGAGAGAGAGAGAGAGAGAGAGAGAGAGAGAGAGAGAGAGAGAGAGAGAGAGATCCTCAGTGGAGTCATTATCCAAATTCTTCATTGTGATTCTTCATGTTCAGAAAACAGAACATTGCAACAGGTGCTGGGCTTCAAACTATGTGAGTAATCTTGTGGGACTGTTGCATGCATGCACGCACGCACGCACGCGCACACACACACACACACACACACACACACACACACACACACACACACACACACACACACACACACACACACACACACACACACACACACACACACACACACACACACACACACACACACACACACACACACACACACAAAAACAGATCCTCTTCTAGATGGCTCGACCCCTTGGAGCCACGCTGTAAAAAAGCCCAGGGAAGCTCTGACATTTATAACAGATGAATAGATGTGAAGACATCAAGGCATCCTAGGTTTATTGTGAGATCAGTGATGGATTGAGAGTGCTCAGTGCTTTTTGTATGTATTCTAGCATTACTGTGACTGATGTGTTTGTGTGGCACAAATTTTCTGTTAATGGCATTTCAAATAGTGCATGGAATGCTTTCCTGAAGCACATAATTTATCATCTGCCAAACCTGAACTCCTCATGCATATTGTTCATGGTGTTCATAACAGATGAGCTGTCTTTCAAATTGTGTTTATATTGTATTGTATTAAGCATGTCTCCCACAGATCTGGGGGGGGGGGGATTTTGTATGCCGAAAGATACAATACAGTAGGTTTACATTAAAACTTTTTTTGTGACCATTGGGAATAGGACTTGGAAATGCTACCATAAAAAGCGTGAAATCTCTGTCTGTTTGTGTGTCTGTACTAGTTGTACATATCTCAAGAACTGTCCAATTTTACAATATCCCAAATCCCAGATGTGCTTTCCCAGTGTGCTTTCAACATCTGGAGTGAACTGAGCTCCTGAACTTCTGGGTAGTGAGTATAGCATTTTTCTTATTTAGCAAGTTGCTAGCAGTTGTACTTTAAGTGCTTTGCTACTAGTGCTGTATTGTTAGCTTGTGTTAGTCTGTAGTTTATATTTGTATTTGTGCTTTAAGCAGTAGCCCATTGATACTCTGTGTCTGTCTCACAGAGCACTTGAAGTAGTCTCAGGTAGAATAGACAAATTGATTGACCTGTTAAAGTGGCTGGGAGGGCCAACACTCCCCGGCAGACAATTAGCAATCAATTGAAGTGGTTTAAACCAGCTCTGAAAGCGTCAGCTTTCAAAGCGGCTAGTGAACGAAGGCAACAGGCGACTTTGTCAAAGCCCGACTTCGTCCATGAACGAGAAGCAGTATCGTTGATTAGTGCCATATATAGTAGTGCAATAGATGTAGTAGTGTAGAATGTGTATAGGAAGCGTTAGACGGAGCCCAGCGGTCCACAACATGCAGACAAATAACTTTGTTTGGCAACGGACAACCTCACTTGATAAGTACGAACCCCAGCAGAGCCCTGGAGAAACAAGAATGGATTATTTGTCCCGTTTAACGTCTGTGTTTGCTCCAGGACCCACGTTCTCATACAGAACACCACTGCAAGAGGAAATCTGGCCGATGACGTCACAGGGGTTTCCCCACCAACATCATCAACGAGAGGATTTCCTCATGCGCAACATGGACTCGAGACAAACGCAAGGTTTTTCTCAGAGGGAAGCACAGGAATACGGTGATTTTTCCACTGTTTTTCCTATCTCCTGGCACCACCGCATGGTCCCTGTTTTTCCAACGGGCACTGGAGGTCAACTACAAGGTTTTCCTCTGTGGGATCGGCGTGGAAACAGAGATTATTTTCTCCCTGAGTTTCCCATTTCCCCCAAAAGTCCATCCCCTCCCCTATCCCCCTCCCCCACTGCCCTGCTGCAAACACAAAGCCCCCACCCCACTCCCCCGATCACACCTCCACCTGCCCCACCCACCTTTGAAGCTACAGGGACAAAACAGCTTAAGGAACCTGACTTTTTCCAGACTGAACAGATGGACACGATTTTCTCCAAAAAAGGACTACACATCATCCACCTAAATGTGAATAGCCTCAAAAACCCCACAAAGATGTCTGAAATAAGATCCATGTTTGGAAATGGCAAGGTAGGGGTTCTCTCTTTTTCAGAGACAAAACTGGATGACACAGTAGACGATTCTGAAATTGAGATTATAGGCTACAATGTCATTAGGAAAGACAGAACTCTTTGTGGAGGAGGGGTATGCATTTATGTGAGATCTGACATCATTTTCAATGTGTACCCAAAATTGGAGAACAACTCCACGGAATCGGTCTGGATAAAAATCACCTATCCTCACGCTAAACCCCTGATAATTGGCGCAATCTACAGGCCCCCAGGTCAAAATGAGTTTTATGATTTATTAGAGGAGCACATGGCAATCATTGGAAATTCGGAATTGATTTTGATTGGCGACTACAATACGGATGTACTCCGGAAAGACGCCGCCATATTTAAATCTTTCAAAAAATTCTGTGACATGCATAGCCTCACCCAAATGATAAAAAATATCACAAGGGTAGGCCCCACTTCTCAGACCATCATTGACCTCATTTTGACATCAGACCAGTCGAGGATTCCTTTAAGTGGAGTCATTGAGTGCAGTCTAAGCGACCATAACATCATTTTCTGCACGCGTAAGCTTCACAGATCTGTAGTTGATTGTCATAGCACGATCAGCTGCAGAGCTGTGAAAACTTACTCATCAGAAGCTCTCACAACAGCTCTTGAGAAAGTGGATTGGTCAAATGTACTCGGTGGCTCCTCGGCTGAGGAGTCTTGGACTGGTTTCAAAACTGCTTTTGTGTCTGTTATTGATAGCCTAGCGCCCAAGAAGGTGGTGAGAGTCAGAGCCCGTACACAACCCTGGATGAATGGAGACATCCTAAATGCAATCAAACTCAGAAACAAAATGTACTCTGAGTTCAGGAAATGCAAAGATGTGCAACTACTTGAAAGATGCAGAAATCAACGAAATGTAGTAAACAAATTGGTCAAAACTGCCAAAAAGAATTTCTTAAATGAAAGTATTGAGGCAAACAAAAGCCACCCACAAAAGCTGTGGGAAGCGCTACAGAAATTGGGCTGCAACAACAAAATTCAAACCAAAGCTACAAACATCTGCATTATTTCAAGTGGCGTGCTCATTACCGACAAGCAAGCGGTAGCAAACTGTTTTAACAGCTTTTTTACCACCATTGCAACCCAGTTGGTAAGCAAACTTCCTCAGCATTCAGGTTTGTACGGCTCTGACCACATCCATGCTCACTATGTTAAACTAGGGGCTAAAAAAGACTCCTTTTCATTCAAACCAGTAAATGCTGATGATGTGCAGAAAAAACTACTCGCCCTCCAGCCAAACAAGGCCACCGGCCTTGACAATATCCCCACCAGATTCCTCAGAGACGCAGCTACTGCTATTGCCCCCATAGTAGCCCAAATCACAAACCTATCCATCAGCCAGTGTCACGTCCCACAGGATTTCAAGTTGGCAAGAGTAATCCCTCTGCATAAAAAAGGAAGCAAATTAGAACCTGGCAACTATAGGCCTGTTTCCATCCTTTGTTCCATCTCAAAGGTTGTAGAGCGATTAATTCAAGAACAAATCAACAGCTACCTCAGCGAGCATAAACTGTTGTTTGAATTCCAATCGGGCTTCAGAACCTCCCATTCCACTGACACATGCCTACTGTATCTGACCGACTACATCAAACGTGAGGTAGACGCGGGCAAATACTGCGGCATGGTCATGTTGGACCTCCAAAAAGCGTTCGACACTGTAAACCACTCAATTTTACTTGATAAGCTGAGGGCGATTGGTTTTGACTGCACATCACTAAACTGGATGAGATCTTACCTGGAGGGAAGAGAACAAGTGGTTGACATCAACGGAACCATGTCCTCATCCCTCCCGGTGAGCTGTGGGGTTCCTCAGGGCAGCATTCTAGGGCCGTTACTGTTTCTTCTATACATTAACGACATGAGTGCTGCCTGTAACTGCAAATTGTTCCTGTTCGCTGATGACTCGGCACTCCTGATCTCGGGAGAGGACAAGTTGCAAGTTGAGGAGGCGCTCAGCTCCGAACTCTCAAAAATCCGTACTTGGCTTACCGATAACAAACTGTCACTACACCTTGGGAAAACTGAATCCATTCTCTTTGGGACCAAACATTCCCTCAGACAGATGGATGTAAATGATTTCAAGGTCAAAGTCGATGACACAATTATCTCTAGCAAAGAAGAGATTACCTATTTGGGTTGTGTACTTGACAAATACCTGACAGGTGATAGCATGGCTACAAAGGTGGTCAAAAGAGTAAACCAGAGAACCAAATTTATGGGCAGAGTTTCCTCTTTTGTCAACCCTCAGGCCCTCAGGACCCTCTCTGGGGCCCTGATTCAACCACTTTTTGACTATGCTTGCACCTCCTGGTACTCCAACACCTCAGTGTCACTGAAGACTAAGCTTCAAACCTCCCAAAACAAACTGATTCGGCTACTCCTCGGATTGGGGCCCATGACCCACCTTTCTCCCACCCATTTTGCCAGCCTAGGCTGGCTCAGGGTGGAAGACAGGGTTAAACAACTAAAAATGGGGCTGGCCTTCAAAATTGTAAATGCAAATTTGCCCGATATGCCCCCAATTCCCGCATATCTGAGTAAATACCTCCAAAAGGTTAGCGACACCCACAGTCACAATACCAGAGGGAGCGTTAACAACAATTTGGTACCACCCACCCATAAATCAAACATGGGCAAATTCTCCTTCTACAGCACTGCCACCCAGGATTGGAATAGTCTAACTCCATCCCTCAAAAAATGCAGTTCGCTGGGCTCATTTAAAAGAGCCTTAAAAAATCACCTTTCAGGAGGCCAAAGGTGGAGGTAGTACCATTTTCCCGTTAGACAGCAGACCCCCCCCCCCCTGTTCTTGTACATATTTTTTTCCCCTCTTTTTCATTTTTTTGCTGTACATAGTGTTATATATTGTTTTTGGCTGTTTATTTTGTAATGATATTTGAACTGTGGTGCCACTATATATGCCTATGAATTAAATACCAAGGCCCTCATTGGAAACAAGTCCGCAAGGACTTTTATGAACGGACCTGTTAGACAAAGTATTTTAAAATGTAACTGTGCTGTTTTACATTTTTTTTGCCTAATAAAATATTCAATCAATCAAAGATGATGTATATCTATTCTCATATTACGGGCAATGCAATACCGATTTATTACCCAGCCCTATTTCGGAAACTATTAATATGTACTATATGATCCCAAACTTTGTTATAGTCTCTGCCAGGCCAGACAGCCATCCGTCCATCCGTCCATCTGTCCGCCAGTTTGTCAGTGTGTCTGTGAACAGCTAATCTCCAGCACCATTGGCGTGAGTGCACACTCCCAGTAGGCCAAGGACATCAGCCTCTGCCGAAAAGTTTTCAAATTAGCCTCATGGTGGCGCTATACCAGGCCACCTCACGTTTGGCTTCTAACTCTTGAACTGTAGGTTGTAGAGTCAAAATTGATTTGACAAAAAGATTTTCCACCTTTTCTTCAAAACACACTTTTCTGCCATTTTTTTTTCCAAAACTCACACAAATTGGTACACATCATCTCAGTGGTCACGTGATCAAGATGTATCTGTCTGCTTCCATTCCAATTGGCCACGATTGGCTTTCAGAATTTGTTGAGGGGCCCGGTTTGCACAAAATGACACAATTGCCTGCACACTCCCAGTTAGCCAAGGAAGAACCACCACCCCAAATTTTTCAAATCAGCCTCATGATGGTGCTATAGGGCGACAACTAATAGGCTGCTTCACATTTTGGCCTATAAATCTTAAACCGTAGGTCGTACAATCAAATTTCTTTCCCCCTGGATTCCTTGGATCATGATCGCCCCTATATAGACCATTTGTGCCAGCTGTACATTTCCGCCATTTTGTGTTTCCTCAAAAATCACAAAATCCTACAAATATTGTCCAAAATGGTACACATTGTCTCTGAAGTCATGTGATCAAGATTTATCAGTCAGATTTTTCATATTCAATTCGAATTGGCTATGATGACTTCTAACATTTGTGGGCCTGGGGTATAGGCAACCTGGCCGGAGACCTACGATCAGGTTTCTAGTTATTGTGTAAACATCAGGTTGTATTGCAATATGGTTTAATATGGCAGGAATGAAGATTACTTTTTTATTTTAAGTTGTACTGTAATTGCAATACTTGCTCTGCAATGCGATGTCTGTTGTAAAATATAACAATTTATTTCAGCAGCAAAATGTCAAAACTGAACTTTAGAAAACAATCCTTTCTCAAGCTGGTTAACACAACCTACCAAATAATGCTTATGTATATATATATACATAAGCATATAACGTAATGTGTACAGAAATTTTGCACACATTTTCCAAAAAAAATATTTTTAATTTGATTTTCTCCCCCCAAGAAAGAGGGAAAATCTTGTACGTAGCTATTTTGCTATTCATTGTGCAACAAAGTATATAGGGCTTAAGTGATTCACATTTTGTGAGATCGAACGTGAGTAGATGGATAGTTTTGTTCTCTGGAATTAGTTTTCTTATGCTGTCCTGTCAGAAAGGGAAATGTTTTATGGAGTGAAAAAACAGTGCTCTAGCACACAACAGTGTCGTAGGCTACATAAAGGATATTATACCACCAACACACAGTATTTTTCACATGTGAACAGCCTACTGTTTAAATAAATACCTGTATCTGTAGCCTAACAGCTATCAGAAATAGGATGAGGTCACGGCCCTTCCCACGCTTTTCCATGCTGTCATGCAATGTGCTTGTAGCCTACCTAGTGTGATCACAGTACGCTGCAGGGTTACTCACTGCCTCCTTTCTCTTACAAAGCAAACTGAGATAATCATATAGTCCACTCACACTGAAAGGCTGAAGATAGGAGAGTATTATTATTATAATGTCCAAGCAAATGTAGCTGAAACATGATTTTAGTCAAATTTGATTGACACTTGGTGGGAAAGATCAGTAAACTGCCATGAAGATTTGATTAACTTAAAAAGGCCAATGAACAATGTCACAATGAAGGACAAAGGCAAAATGATATACAATACTGTATATTGTCAAGATACTGACAATATGCCATTGTGTTGGCAGAGGTATGCACTCTACTGATTTCAGTCTTTCTATTTGTTATTGTTATATATTATTTTCAAGTGTTTGTCAGCAGAACTACTGCATGAGCAGCCTCCACCTCAGCATGTAACCAAGAGCTGCAAATAATAATGTATTTTTCATAGGCCATCTTTTAGGATGACAATGATAATGGGAACAAGACTCAATCACTGCTCAGCAACACAAAACAGTGTGAGTGACAGTACATCAGAAAAATAATAGACTTGTTTGTTCTTTATTCCAGAGATTACGACAGCATTGTGCTTTCCTAGTCTCTCTTCAAGGTTGAAATAGCAGCAACAAACAAGGTTTCTCTCCTCTCCTGCAGTCATTGTAGCGCTCAGCTCAGTGGCTTATTGAACCACATTATTATGAGAGTATACATCCAAGTATACAATCACTGTATGAACGCAGGTGGCAGAGGCTTTGTAACGATGCACAAGCTTCGCTGAAGAGAACCATGAGCTTCGTCCAAGAAGTTATTTTTAATTATGTTCCAGGTCACATACTGTATGTAGAGGGTAGACAATACAAAGTGAGTGTGTGTGTGTGTGTGTGTGTGTGTGTGTGTGTGTGTGTGTGTGTGTGTGTGTGTGTGTGTGTGTGTGTGTGTGTGTGTGTGTCCTCTGTCAGATCAATGGAACATCACTCAGAGCCTTAAGATAAAGAGACCTATGAGACCATAGTTTCACCCTGACTCTGAAGACCATGGTACCCCGGGGGTGTTGCCTTGCAAACAAAGGCAGAATCAGTCAATCAGTTAGAACTCGCTTCTTGGTTTTCAATGAGACTCACCAAATAAGTATTAGTCTATGCTATATGATATGCAAAGCCTTTGGGATTGTCTCCCCACACACATCAATGGGTGACTTTTGCGTGGACAGAATCTGCTTTGCATATTAACTGGAGTGTGTTACCCGCTGAGCGTTTTTCAACTCTGGTGTTGCCTTTGTCTGAGACTTGCCCTCATTAGACGTGAAAGACAATCAGATGCCTGTGGGAAACACATTGGGACTCGAAGGTGATGTTTCAGGACGATAAGCTACAGTGTCTGGTATCACTACAGTGATACCACAGTGGCACAGTATCACTAATATACCTCTGCCGGGAGATGTGTCAGGAATTAAGAGGTATTATAGTTTTGCTCCGTGCAGAGGCTGTGTTTGAGATATATATGTTACAGTATGATTGGAGAACCAGTACGATTGAAGAAAGCGCGCTCGTTTTTACCACCCACCCAGCACTAGAGGGAGCCACAAGCCAGGCTTGTGCACAAACATATATGGCCACACACACACACACACACACACACACACACAGTCACACACACAGTCACACACACACACACACACACGCACACGCGCACGCGCACGCGCACGCGCACGCGCACGCGCACGCGCTCATGCTTTTTTTGGTTTATTGAAAGCAGGACTGTTTAGATACTTTTATTGTGTTCTGGCTTTTGTTTTACTTTCTCCCTGACACACACACACACACACACACACACACACACACACACACACACACACACACACACACACACACAGTGATCCATGAAAAGAACTATTCTGTCCCTATCGGTTTACAAATCAAACGGCGCTGAGTCGACTAGTGGAGCATCAGCCGGTCAGCGCGGGCACTCGCGCCTGGAGGCGCGAGGGCGCGCTTCCTCGGCCTCAAGCTCCACTAAGTCGGCGCGCCGTGCGTGTGAACGCGTGTTCAGCGTTCCCCTCATAGATATTATGGTTCCCCTAGCGTAGCTTCCTGGTTGCTATGTGGGGGGGAACAACAAAAGACAGGTCTCCGTCGGCGCATCAAAGCCCCGCCTCTCCGCGCTCTCCTTCTCCTCCTCGGAGGAGGAGGAGAAGGAGAGAAGGAGAGGACGGGACGGTTTATTACGCGAGGAGGAGGAGGAGGAGGAGGCTCCTCTTCCTCGCGAGCCTCGCGTAATAACCCCCCGCCTCGCAGCGCCGTCCTCCTTCTCCTCCTCGCGAGCCTCGCTAATAAACCCTGTCTCGAAAAGCCCCGCCTCGCCCCGAAGGAGCCCCGTGCCTAAAAACGAGCGCTCTGTCTTCAATCGTACTGGTTCTCCAAACGTACTGTGACATATATACAGTACATAAATGCATACAGAAAACAGAGCATTTGGAAGCAAGCATATACATGTGAGGAAATACAACGCCAAAATATTCAATAGCCTACTGGTTATTTATAATTATTTTTTATTATAATTAGTTATTGTTAGTGTGTTATTATTAGTCTATTCTTAGTATTAATAAACTATTAATAATACCAATAATAATTAAGGAAAACTCTTTTTACAAAGCCATTTTTCATCCTTCCTGTAAGGATTTACTGTATCTAGTCAAGGAGCTAATTGCAGGACCCCAGCTATGTAGTCATATATCAGTCCTTTCAAATTCAGACTAAATTACTTTGCAATTCATTTGACTGTAGGACATGGGGTAAAGCATGTCAATAAAACAACATTGGTGGTGTATGGAATAGGTTATATCACCCGTTTCCAAATTGCAAATGTTAGTGGGCTAGCAAGCTAGCTTTTTTTTTGCTTTTAATAAGTTTCAGGAGTTCTCACTATATGGTGTGTATGATATGAAATGTGAGCTTTCCATAATCACAGTAATCCTTAATCATATTCCATCATATTCAAGGGCTTTTGCTGAGAAAAGAGACAGACCCCAGTCACTTTCAAATTAGAGCACTGCAGAGGGCAGGTGTGTGTATCTGTGAACAGCTGACACTCGTTGACGCTCGTTAATGTTATAGGCATAAAAGCAATTATGCTTCTGCTCTGTCAAATAGGCCAACATCTAATCTAAGATTAGTGGGACTCACCATTGAGTCACAGGACTCACTTCATTGAAAACAAACAAAATCACTGTTTTTTAGATATTATGTTGATATTATAACTATTTTATTTGATTAGATATGTGATGTTCCTGACAATTAGTTGACTCTTGGTGAAAAAGCCCGCATATATCGGTATCGGTTGATATCGGTATCGGAAATTAGGAGTTGGACAATATCGGAATATCGGATATCGGGAAAAAAGTGGGGTGGGTCTATGATGGACCCACCACGCACAATAGTGGTGGTCCCCAGGTTGCTCTTAGTCAGGATGGTGGTCCCTGGGTCAAATCAGTTGAAAACCCCTGAACTAGACCATGCCCGTCGGGGGATATGAGCACTCAAAGTGCACCATGGTCCGTAAAGTCAGTCCATAACAGCATTTGATTAGGTGTTTGTGTTCTTCATAGTGCTGAAGTGAAAATAAATGACTAGAAGAATTGACTTGTCCTCATCATCATATTGATCAAAAATTCACTTAATCGCAGATCAAAGTTGCACTACTGTATATTGTGCCCCCTTTGCGAATTGAGGCTGGCAAAAAAGCCTATTTTATTTTGGCCCTTAGGCTTGGAACGACCTTCAGACCAGACTCAAATTGCCGTCTTTAATCTCACTAAGGAGTTTTAAAAAGATTACAGCGGAAGTCCTCGCCAGTAGCTGTTCCTGCTTTAGAGCTTTATTTTTTTATTTTTTTAAAATGGTGTTTTATTCTATTAGGTTTGTTAGGTTTAAAAGTTCTTAATGACTTGGACCCTCGATTGAGTAATGTTCAACAGTCAGTATGTTTTTTTATGTTTTGTCCTGTTATGTCTATTTATACGCATGTGAATCTTTGTAATATTTCTGCCAGTGCATACTTGCCAAACAGACTTTGTCTCAATGTATGTTTTACTAGTTAAATAAAGGTTATATCATTCAGTTCAAGACAAAAAACTAAAACACACGGATGGACGGACACACACATGGACAGACAGGAGAGAAACAGTCTCCGGCCTTCGGCCGTCCAGCATGATCTGTTTTGTGGAAACAAAATAGATAATGCTAGTTGCAGTGCATGTCTGCCTCTTCCAATCCACACACAGCGCCTACTGACTCACACACACACATACACACACACAAACACACACACTGACAGACAGAGTGAGAGTGTGAGAGTGAGTGAGAAACATGCAAGGTTAAACCTCATTGAGCCACCAAACCACAACTTCTATTGAGGCATTTCCATTGCACCAACATTTTCTGTTTTCAACAAAGGGCCAAGTGGTGATTAGCCTACTTCACAACTCCGCCAATTCGTGTTGCATACAGATTTCCAAGTTTCCTGACTTAATCATAATGTGTTCAGGTGGCACTTCCTTGTGGGATAAACACTTCATCACGGCACTTGATTATGTTTTACAATTTGTCCTACAGAGAGAGAGAGAGACAGAGAGGGATAGAGAGATAATTCTTGTTACTGCGTCACTGCGTGATGTTACACAGTGTAAGTATTATTATTAATATTGCATACCACCTGGTGGAGATTTGCACTCTACGGAGCGCACTTTCCCAGTTTACAAATGTTTTTATTTTGTGTGAGTAGAATCGTCATGCTTTTGATTGTATGTTCTCAGCATTATTAGATTTGGTGGAATTATGCACATATTTGAATTTAATACATTTGTATTGTTATTAAATGTTTTTGTAATGTTGAGGGTAGCAATATATTTCTTCAAATAAATTAAATCAGGGGTATGTAACCCACAGAGAATGTGTTATCTCCTATTTTGATTTTAGGTACATTGTACAGTAATTTCTGAAGCCTAACAAGTACATGCATTAAAAAGTACAGTGGCACATACTGTACTCTGTAGTAATATGACATCACCTTCATGGTGGAAAAAATGTTTGTCACCATTAGCAAAATACAACCGCCACATTTATCAATGTTGTTTATCATGAGTGTTACCTCTTAACTTTTACTCACTTCCTCCCCACAGCCCATCAGCACTATTCACACCACCTGTCTAAATTTGGCCACCCTGATGAAAGCCCACAGGAGCCCTCCGGATAACTCAATGGCCAAATATAAACCTGTGTCTGAATCTATGGTCAAAAGAGAGTGATTATTCTCATTTCAGGGGGACGGATTCTGCTCGATGTTGGTTGCCATGGATTTCTCTCAAAGCTTTTTTTTCCTTCCCACTTCTGATGTCAGAGCATGGAGCTGTTGATGTGAAGAAGAGTGGGAGGGGGGTATGCTGTGCGTGTGTGTGTGTGTGTGTGTGTGTGTGTGTGTGTGTGGGGGGGGGGGGGGGGGGGGGAGCAGTTGCCTGTTGATCATCAAAAACCCTGCTAGTGCTCCACAAGCCTTGTGCCTGGGCACAGATGAGACAGAGTTGAGCGAGGTACTGTAGCAGTGGTAGACAAAGCACATTGCTGTTTTTTCCTTAATATGCTGACATTGTAAGAGACTTTGGACTTCTGTTGTAAGCTAAAACAATCAACCAGAGGAGGAACTGATGCAGCGAGAGCTCAGTGAGTATTTTTGTTACTTGTCACTCGTCTAACTTTAGCTGTCGTTTGTCACACCTACACAGTAAAATCCTTACTATTTTTTTTTTTGTTTCTTTAATGATTATTTTAGGATTTTAGGATTATCAGTGAACATAAGCTGTTGCTGCGTCTTCTGATAATCTTCCATACTGGTCTACTTTTTCATTTTCATTCTGTTCATTTATAACATGTCTTCAACAGATGATAGGGATTTACTCCATGGTAACAAAAAAGCAGATCTGTCAACATTTATTGACATCTCCATAGAGTTAAAATGAGAGAGAGAGACCATATGCAATATTATGTAAAGTGATGATAGAATGAGTTGGACTTTTGTCATTACACTGACTAATGCATACACTATATGTACTATAAAATGTACTACTATTTCTCAAAAGAGTGTTGTGAGAGGCAGATTTTTGGAGGATGAATTTGTAGAATTCCAAAAGCCAATCCACATAAACAAACAGAATAATCAGTCAGATGTTAATATTGTGTGAGGCCACAGTAGATCTTCAATGCGGCACGGTGTCAGAATCCAGATTGCATTAGCAGAGACCATTAATACACAGTAATTCAGTCTGTAACGTGATTATCTGAGTCCACAATTCAAACATCTCCCCAAGCCTTTCAGATCAGTGATATATGATACATCGTACTCGTCATTATTCTCTCTCCCTCCTCCAGGTAATTCTGATTATAATGAGATGAACTAATGACTTGTCTCTGTTCTAACAGCTGTAGCTGTTGGAAAAGAGAAAATGATTCTCCTCCACATGGGAGGGTGAGTAAAGTAATTATAACCTTCTATTCCCAGGTGTCTTTATGTGTAAGGTACCTAAGACGGATGTCTTGACATGTCATTACAGAAGGTCTCAGAGCCACTGTCTAACCTGCAGAACAATTTCCTTGAGTTTTCAGTCAATCCCAATTGGGTGATGGATGTGACTTGAAAGTTACAGCCTTTTTCCAGGGTTTTTACCTCTGGGTCCTTAAAAGTGCTATGGCATAACAAGTCATTCTTGTCAAAAACATGAGCCCGATTTTGATGCTCGCTAATGCCTTGTTTGTACTGTATGACATGTCATAAATCCTGTTCACAAGAGCACACATTTGTAGTTTGGTGCTACCAAGACAAATGCACATTACTTTCTACGTCTGTATGGAACCAAAAAATAACACACAAAAACAAAACAAGAAAAAATAACAAAAAAACATTCTTGTCCCCTGTGTGAAAATTGTGCGGTCCATTTCTTTCAATCCATCACCTAAAGTAGTCTTTCAGATAGAATCCAATAACAGTGTCTAGAGACATGGTCCATCCTTCTGTCTTCCTTTGATGTGTGTTTGCTTGTACCCTCTTGTCACCTGATCCCGCAGGGACGTTTAGTGGAATCCTCTCAAACACTCTGTCTGAGGGAGTGACAGACAGAGACTTGAAGCTTTTGTCCCATGACTGAGAGTGTCTGAACACATACCTGTCCCACAGCGTTGCTTTTAAAATTGAATTTATTTGCATTCTCCTAAAAGTGATGAGGTCATTGGATCCTTGCAGCGTGTCAGGAAAAAGACAGTTAAAGAGGTGATATGAGTGGATGGCTGGTGCACAGCTGAGAAGTTAATGTTATATAATCATTATATTAAGTTTAGTAGAGTACTCACAACTGTAAAGGACTAGAATAATAGTCACCTGAGCCTAAATAAATAAATACATTTAAAAAATACACAGAGGCACAAAACAGCAATATTATCAGTTTGCAGTGTCATGCTTACTCATCTAAATTCAATTCACTTTTAAACAGCGATGCTTCAGTGGCAAATGTCCCCAGCTGGCTCCTATAGCCTAATTTATACTAATTTAGCCACATTATACAACGTGTTGTGAGCTATATTTTCGGTAGCCGACATTATAAGCAAAAAGGTTTGAGTTGTTTCTCATTTAGCAAGAAGCAGGACTGGGACAGAGATATCTCATATCTTTGCTGGTTCCACAGACCCACCTTGGGAATGTGTAGTGTATAGGTGAGGCGAGGGTATGATGTTTGGGTGGTAGACTAATTATTGTGAGTCACGGTTTGCTAGTGTTAAGGGGATGAAGAGTGCTGGGGGCACAAGGAGCAGGGATGCAGAATGAGGGATTTGCTGGTCATCTCATCATACCCTGCACTGTCAAATCCAGAGCGTTAATTTAACTCAAATGGTAAATCTTTTCACTCTCAAGGTTACATTGACACTCCAAATTTAACTGTGTGTCTGGGGTATGGAATCTTATAAGGCGCAGGGATAGAATGGGAATGGTCATGAAAATATGGAGATAATTTGACCGGTGTGAAGATTCCACTTGCGCAGGCATTTTCTTGAAAGAAACTATTGAGAAAAATACTGAAAATACTGGAAAGACATTTCCAAAGGTCACTGCCTTGTCTTCAGATTTTCAGATGCTCTTGACAAACCGATAGATAGAGATTCTATGGTTCTCTTGAACAGTTTCCATGTTGAATGGGTCAAAATTGAAATGACGAAATACATTATGGACAGATTATAATAAGAAACATGTATTGAAAAGATCACTCGTAATTAATATATCTTATCCTCACATCAATGGTCTCATGAATGCAGAGAGGCACATGGTTGACCATAGAATTAAGTAGGGATTGCCTGGAGGATATTTCTGTTTTCAATGTACTCAGTATCCTCCTACAGTATATTAAAATTGGCTGAAAGGAGGACCGGCCGGCGGACCTCTGACGTCACTCTGACTCAGTTTCATTCAGACATAACCATAAACAAACCCCATACGCCCATATATAGGCAGGACCACGGCCACATCACTCTGACTCAGACATAACCATAAACAAACCCGATACGCCCATATACTGTATAGGCGGCATATGTGGAGATCCGGTTGTCCAGAGCCACAGATCCCACCGCTATGCACATATATGCATATATGGAATCGAACTAACTTCAAACTCTGCACACGCATTGGCAAGGACTCGAGGGAGTGCGGTGCCCGCCACCGAGTTGTTCGGATATGCGGTTGTCCAGAACCGCCGATCCGACCGATATGTCCATATTACGTCAGGGATCTCCATATACAGTATATGGGCATAAAAGGGACACTGTTATACAGACAGATACAGAGATCTCCATATACAGGCACAAAAGGGACACGGACAGACAGGTACATCGGGTACTCTGACAAAGCCCCATACACTATGATTCAGACATATCGGTCGGATCGGCATATCGTAGGTGTGAAACCTCTAGTTTATTCAAACGACCCACTGGTAACAGAAACATTTATTTTATTCTGTTCAACTATTCCTGCTGGAATTGCTGTAAGCAAAGGTCCTACAATGCTAAGATGCTCTTGGCATGGTTAAGCATAATATTTAAATGTTTAAAGATTTAAGATTTGCAGGGAAAGAGAGAGAGAGGGGGAGAGGGGGGGGGGTTCTCGACCATTCTTATGGTTGCACAGTAAATCCTTCAGTGTTAAATTATCCATTAACTCTGAGAGTGTAGGCCTACAAATCAAGAGGGTTTCAAGGAGACATGTTGGTCTTGACTGTGCTGACAACAGCAATACAATACACTCTAGTCTAGATAATAATAGAGTTAAAACTGGATTGTAATTAAATAAAGAAAGAAATTAGATAAGATCAAATAAGATATTATTATTATTATTTTAAACTACAAGCAAGATAAATTGACCCTTACGGGTTCATTTGGTAACATATGTACCTCAGAGTTAAATTAACACTGAGGACTTAATTTACTGTGTGTACAAGCCCATTTCTGGAAGCCTCCACCCTCTTACAGTCCATTAGAGAGAGTCACACTGCTGTGGGAATTGGTAGAGGATTGTTTGGAAGCACATGTTGGTCTGAATGTTCATTAGAACCCAATGAGAGAGGGTCTGGGATCGACCCCATTTTGAGGTGGCGCCCCACCACATTATTGTCTCCGCCAGGCCGAAGCGTGGCCGAGACTATGTTTTCGCCCCTGTCCGTCCGTTCGTCCGTCTGTCCTTGTGTGTGTGTTCGTCTGCCTGTCTGTGGACAGCTAATCTCCGGACTACATCTCTGTAGTCATGTGTTTTGGCCTATAACTCTTACAATCGTGGTACAATCGACATCTTTTTAACTGGATTCCTCGGATCATGACCCAATTTATAGGCCTTGTTTGTGCCAGATTACATTTTCTGCCATAGTGCGTTTTCTTCAAATCACACTTTTTTCTGCTACTCCTACAGATTTTGAATTGCGGGGGCACGGTGGCGCAGTCGGTAGCGCTGTCGCCTCAGAGCTAGAAGGTCCTGGGTTTGATTCCCGCTGGGAACGCTGGGGGTGTGTTCTCTCCTCCGCGTCATCAGTGCCCATACTCTAAGTGGGGTATAAGTTAGATTTTTCTCATCCCATTCCAAGTTTGCGGGCCCTGGGTAGAACCCGGCCTGGCGGAAACCTGTGCTCCGAGGAGCACACTTTTCTAGTTTATTGATGAATCACACACTTGATGGATGTCACATCACAGCCTGTACATTCTCCTTTGCCCACAAAACCAAATAGGTTTGCTGGCCTTTCTGAAAGAGCACAGCAAGGAAATAAGAACCCATACTGCTTTAATTATTCAGTAATCCTCTAAATGAAGTTCTAAAATGTCACGAGAAATAATACTCTTATGTATTTGTAGATTATTATTCAACCTCACATTCACATGATCATATTATACCAAATTTTGCACTTCACCGACTTTGACTCAATTGAATTGCAAATATTTTATTCAGATACAGACAGGCATAATGTGTCCCATTCCCACTCTCCTGTAAATTACCAATGACTGTAAATTACACAGCCTTTCCTCCAGTACACTGAAATATCCTGAGTGTTACATGGACCTTTGGGTACATTTTTACACTCTTAGAATTCAATTAAGACTCAGGATTTTGCAGTGTATGTACAGTAGATACAGAGTTGTAAAAAGCATTAATACATCAATATGCAGTTCATGCTTTCAAAGCTAAACTGTATTTGTACGATACATGTTGACATAAGTACTGTATGAATATTACAGCAGACTTGTCTACATCCAAGTGAATAAGAATCAGTTCAATCAGAAACACTCACGTCTTAGTAGATAAAGAACCATTTATTGCCACAAATGGAATACAGTTAAGCTTGGTGTTAAAGCTCCGCTCTTGGGAGAATATTCACTGAATTTTGTCGAAGCAGCCTGCTAAGCATATATTCAGAGAATGCTTAAGCAAATCCCCCATAGGGATACAATGTCAACAATAACAGTACATTGACATATTAGTTAGAATTAGCAGATATACAGTACATGATAATGACAAGTATTTGAGCCTAAGCCAGACTCTAATCAAAAGGTGGAGGCTGGGGTGGAGGAGGAGCTAGCAAAATGCATTGGTTCAGCAACCAAGAAAGACCTAGAGAATATGAAGCCGTATTTAAAGGATCGTCTTTGCTCATGCGTGAGCTGTGATTGGATAATGAGTGTGTGACGTAATGACCAGCAGTGCTGTGAATGGGGAATAGAAAGCTGATGTTCACATCAGCTGACTGACAGCTGGTTACAGCTTTGGCGTGCACGACTTCCGTGTCCTGCATGAACTAACGCTATGCTTCATTTCTCAAAAGTACTGCAGGAAGAATTAAATGATGTTATGGCTGCAAGCAAACTGGAGGGTGATTTTAGAACGTGTCTAGGATTTCAACATCAGAGGATTATCCTGTTTTGTTTGACAGGATAATCTATTTATAAAATATAGTTTAACTCATGCTTAATTTATGCTCAATCGTACAATTTTGTCACATCCCAAAGAGAAATAGCTGATCTCCAAGCTCACAATGCGTCACATAACATTTGTAGGCTTTAAGACACACGGAGGGACTAATAAACTAAAATACGAATTACTCGCTGGCAAATATTTCATATCAAAACTATTCTAATTGTTGATGCCTCAGATTGATGCTTAGAAAAATCTTCCCAAAAATGATGTTGCTTTTAGAAATATTACGTTGCATATTCGTCTGAATAATGCGCCGTCGGAAAATGACATGGCACTGCGATGAGAACGGCGGAATGGCACTTCCGCATTCCAGTGTGGCTGGGACTATCGCGAGAATTGTAAAATGACGTGATGGGGATCCCGTCGCGTCAGACGGGTGACGCATGGTGACGCATTGGTCATCCTGGCTCATCACCATAGTACGACTTGAGAATCAGAATGTGTAGTCAGAATAGATATTCAAGTATTTGTTTTAAATTCTCCTTTTCCGTTTTCAATGCCAAAAATACGGTCCCAGTGTGTAAAGAAATCTAGGCTTCAGATTCTCGAATGGTGTAATGTGGGAAATGCCTGCGCATTGCAGTCAGAAGAGCAGAGACTCACAGCCCAGTGACTCACTATGCAATCTGGAGAACATGCCCTGTGGCTGAGGCTGTGATAGCGCTGGCACAGAGAGAGGCCAGACCTCAGCCGATCTGGTAGCTACTGGAGGGCGGGAAACAGCATTTGTTAGTTTCATCTCTCCCTCTGAGATATGTACACTTCTTTCCTGAGGAGGTCTTTAAGGAGGTATTTAAGGCACCCGCGGCCACAAGTGCAACAAAGGAACACACACGAGTACACAGGCAAACACACACTATGTTAAAGGCAAAGTGAGAAAACAAATAGCCGGAAGGGGATGAATGTGATTTGAATCTGGTGGGAGACTGGCATAGGACTGCGCACATCCACACCAGCGCTGCACTGTAGGCGTACTGACTGTTAACCTCCATCACATTTATGGATTTGTAACAGAAGAGGGAGGAATCTCAGAATGTGTCATAGTCATAGCATAACTTTCATTTTTAGGGGGTTTTGCTTTCAAATAGCTTCTGCGAATAGCTATAAGAGGTTATATGACTGATAAGAAGTGTGAGTCACAATCATCACATCATTAGTTCTTAACGAGATATGCACTTGCACTTTGACTTGATATTAGCACTTACAAGATGTGTAACAAGATGCAGGCTGGTGTGCCGCCAAGTTCTATCTGAGATATCTTTTAGTGATCCCCTATGATTTTGGCGTTGAATGTTTTGGCTGTAGTACTGAGATAACTGCCATACTGTACCACCAAGAATATGTCTCATCATGACCAAATGTATCTTGACATGACCTATGCAGTGTGTGCTGTTTAAATCGACACAAGTGTGCTTACAACAAGCAGCTTGGGGTGGCATCACTCTAATTTGATGGGTGGGAAACAGGGGGTTGACTGTAATCATGGGCTCACAGAGACTGACAGTGCAGGTGCCTAATAACCATTCTATGACACACTCACTTCCCCGTTTTAGAATACAATGCCTACGTCGTGACACAGGATTGGTGGTCCAGCAAATCCAGGCACTGGCATTAATTTGTGACTGGCTAACCTGCCTCCCCTTAAATCCCTGCAATTGATTTAATTAGTTTGGACTCAGGCCACGCGGTCCTCGCCGCACAGATGTTAGATTTGCTCTTTAAATATAGTTATTTTCCCCCCATGATTGCTAAGGTGTCACCATGCCACAGACTACATCTGAGAAATTATACTATATTATTAGAAAGTTTACATAATGTGCTATAAGATGTTTAAGAACTACTAGTTGACTATACAACAGGGGAGATGTGGACATTTAAACTTGCAGCGACCAGCATTTTTGTAATTGATTGGTAGGCAAGTCACATCAATACTGGACTACATTTGAAACAAAGTCACCACAGCAAGCCAGATTGATTGTTGAGAGACACTTTAGAAAGCATACATCTAAATACTGCACACCTTCATGCACGCACACACGCACACGCACTCTCACACACACACACACACACACACACACACGCACACGCACACGCACACGCGCGCACACACATATTGTTGCTGGCGAGCAGAAACCTTGTATCTACGTATTCCATGTATATAGTTTTTCACAAATTAGTGTTGTGCAAAAGTAGCACAACGTGTCGCGATGCGACTTGTTGTGAGCTTCTATACCTGATATTTTCGCTATTTTTGAACAATTTGGAACTTTTATTTTAGCCTATTACCTGCTCAAAATAGGGATGTCATGGGTTTTATGAATATTCAACCAATGAAAAGTGATAACCACTTAAACCCCAGCATCCGTATTGTGGGGATAGCTTTCGTTGAAAACGTTGTGAGCTTGTCGATCGACTATTTTCAGTGAAAGCTTTCCCCACAATAACAGAAAACTGAAAAGAGACTGGCATAGAGCACTGAGGGACTCCGCTCAACCATATGGGGTTTAAGTGGTTAACTAGACTAGAGCTTACGACTACAGCGGACCCATTGGAACACAGGTTCTTTTTTCCTTTTCCTGTAAAAGCAACGTTTTGGACATACTGTACCATGCTTCTGCCCTACAGCAACAATATGTAATATATTCAATTGGTATATTTGTGAATGCTCGGCTGTCTTACCATGTAACATCACTTTATTGCAACAAAAAGTAGAATTGACAAAACATTTCAGTTAACTGAAATAAAAATAAAATTGTGGGAATGAAAAATGTGTTGTTTACTCTGTCCCACATATCTTCGTCTGTAATCTCTAATAATGTGTAAATGACACACACACATGCAGTATATCACTTAGATGCCCTTTTATGTCTGCCATATAACTAACTGGTATATTCATTGCTCTCCCATTGAAGGTGAGAGTAATACTGAGGGCAGGTCCAGGCGGGGGCTTTAAAGATGACCCTGTTGGCAGGTGATGGCTCTGACTATGACTACAGTGCCCTGAGCTGTGCCTCTGACACCTCCCTCAATCCACCACCCTTACATGAACAGGAGGCCTTAAAGGGGGCCTACTACAAGAGGGCTCAGCTGGCCCCTGAGCTTGGTACTGCTGCCCACAGAGACATTCCCCTGTCCAGTGCCCGAAAACTTCATGCCATCATCAACGTGGGTGGTCTGCGGTACCAGCTCCCCTGGACCACGCTGGAGGACTTCCCCCTGTCCCGCCTGGGCCAGCTGCACCTCTGCAGCAGCTTCGATGACATCATGGGCATCTGCGACGACTATGACGTGGCGCACAATGAGTTCTTCTTCGACCGCAACCCCTGTGCTTTCCGCACTATCCTGACATTCCTGCGGGCGGGGAAGCTGCGCTCACTCAGGGAGATGTGTGCCCTGTCCTTCAGGGAGGAGTTGCTCTACTGGGGCGTCCCCGAGGAGAGCCTAGAGTGGTGCTGCCGCCGGCGCATGCTGCAGCGCATGGAGGAGTGTGAGGAGATGGAGAGAGCCGAGGAGGAGGACGAGCTCTTGGAGGACCTGATGGACATGGACAGTGACCAGAGGGGTGGCAGCATTGCGTCTGGGTCCCGCATGGACCGCTGCATGGGCAAGCTCAGAGACATGGTGGAGAGGCCACACTCGGGGCTCCCGGGGAAGATCTTTGCCTGTCTGTCGGTGTTGTTTGTCACCATCACTGCCATCAACTTGTCCATCAGCACCATGCCTGCAATGAGGGCGGAAGAGGAGGCGGTGAGTAGACTAATGACCTTCATTATGCTTCAGAGGTCAAAATAGTCACAGATATCAATGACATAGATTGTGTCCCACTTTGTAATAAGTGTCTCTAATACCTGTGTATTTACACAATGAATAATGTGGAGTTTGCATGTTCTCCCCATGCTCATACGCGAACGCCCCCTTGCCTTCAACTCCATAGGAAAAGGCAGTTCGCTGCTCATACAGGTTTCCTCCCACCAAAACACAGGCATGTTAGAATATGCTCCTGCCAATAGCCTACCCTTAACGAAAAGACATTGGCCCCAGAGAGCTGTCCACTCCACTGCTAATGATTAGGATGGGTTAAATATTGAGGACAAATTCTTGGTATATGTAATCTTGGGACTTTAGGAAGGGTTGGGACTTCATCAAGTAGTTAAAGTAGCAAGTAGTAACTCTTGTATGATTTTTATGCAGCACAGCAATCATTTGAACATTCTATAAAGCTACTCCATAAAGTTTCCATAAAAATGTCATACTCATTTTAACCACTTGGTTATTTGGATGTGAATAGTTTCCCAGAGCCTAAGGCATTTGACTCAGTCCATTACATTTATTATAACTTGTGCCTCATCTAGAGCCACACTTGCAAAGTCACACTACCAAAGCAACAGTGAAGCAAGAGCAACACCCATCTACCTCTAAAACTGTAATGAAAGAAATGTAAAGGGAAAGAAAGGGAGAAATTAAAATTAAAAAACTTCTTTTTTTTACTTCACTCAAGCAATTCCCGAGCTTGGCATTTTAATTAAAGTGCAAATGAACAGTTTGATTCTTAAATTAAAAGTACTTTTCCATACATTATTCCTACCTCTGAATAAGAAAAGGTTTATTGATAGTTTTCTTAAGATATTTGGATAGGACTTCCTACTCTCTGGGTTTCATAATGATACTTTTTCTGGTATAGAATTGATTCAAAGGCTCTCTGTTGTGCTCTATTTGTTCTGGATCTGTTCTCAGCCATGCTATTATTCATCTGCATAGCTACCTCTGAGATCAGAGATTTGTATGTACAACAGTGTCAACTCGGGCAGGGAGTCTTAATAGCTACTGCTCATGCATTTAACATTGAGATGGCTCCCTCTAGTGGCGGTGATGATTGACAGATTCTACTGCTGCTGCTGGACAGCAATGCTCATTAATGTCTCCTTCCATATTAGGGCACATGCTCCCAGATGTGCTACAACATCTTCATCGTGGAGACGGTGTGCGTGGCCTGGTTCTCCCTGGAATTCACCCTGCGCTTCATCCAGGACCGTAGCAAGCTGGCCTTCCTCAGACGCCCCCTCAACCTGATAGACGTGGTGGCCATCCTGCCGTATTACATCACCCTGGTGGTAGACAGCACCTCCACGGGGGAGAAGAGGCTGGGCTCGGGCAGCAGCTACCTGGACAAGGTGGGGTTGGTGCTGCGCGTCCTCAGGGCCCTGCGGATTCTTTATGTGATGCGCCTGGCCCGCCACTCCCTGGGCCTGCAAACATTGGGCCTGACAGCACGCCGCTGCACGCGGGAGTTCGGGCTGCTCCTCCTCTTCCTGTGCGTTGCCATCGCCCTGTTCTCGCCCTTGCTGTACTTGATCGAGAACGAGATGGCCACCACAAAGGAGTTCAGCAGCATCCCGGCCACCTATTGGTGGGCGGTCATCACCATGACCACGGTGGGCTACGGGGACATGGTGCCCAGGAGCATCCCGGGTCAAGTGGTGGCTCTGAGCAGCATCCTGAGTGGGATCCTCCTCATGGCATTCCCCGTCACCTCCATCTTCCACACGTTCTCGCGCTCCTACGTGGAGCTGAAACAGGAGCAGCAGAGGCTGCTTCAGAGGCGGACGCACTTCCTGTTGCGCAACCGCATGGCCGGGCTGGGCAGCAACCTCTCACTGGAGAGTGACATGCTCTTCCCCATGGGGTCATCTGAGCGGCGGGACTTGGACGACTGAGAGCGGATGTCATTTGCAGATAAATCCCATTTTAGATCAGCGCTGAGTGCATCTCAATCCATCTACATGTGACACACAAGTTAGGCCTATAGACAGGTGTTTCCTTGTCTGCAACCATACATTCATTAACCACTTTCAACCCTATTTTGGCCATGTCATAAGGCGAACAAACATTTCTCCCTAAATATCACAAATGATGGATCTACAAGCTCACAATGCATCGCACACGACACATTGTGAGCGTTTGTATCCATTATTTTTGCAATTTTTCAGATTGGGTTTAAGGTGTCATTTATTTTGCCACCCCCTTGTTTTTTTCTGAAATGACGCCTCTGGGTGTTGTGACTGAGTCGCAACCGAGTCAAGACCAAGACCAGAAAATGACTTATTCTTAATTGACAACATGACAAAATTAAGTAAAATACAAATACATATTACTATATAACAGAGGGCAATCTTTTGCTCTGACACACTGCAGTTATATTTTTAATAACTCAGAATCGGGTATAATAAGAGTATAAAGAGTCTAAAACACCTTACCAATGATGAGAAAATTCAACCTATATGGCCTGTATTCAAAAGTGTAAATAAATTACACCACTGTATTATTAATAATTGTTTAAGTAATTAATTAAATAATATCTAGCTAGGGGAGATAGATAGGAGGAGGAAGGAATATGAATTGATTGGTTGAGACAGTAGTGTATAGTGGAATGCAGTGTCATGTTATTTATTAGCCTATATTATTATGGCGATGAAGCTTCACTAGATGACAGGGGGGACGGATGCATATGACAAGTAAATGACAGGGGGAGAGTATAGGGCAGGATGATAACTAACTGCTTACAAGAGCTGGACGATTTTAACACAGTTTGCCAGCATACTGGATTCATTATTGTATTGTGTTCCCAGAACAAACATGATCAGATCATGCTCATTAAGTCGCTGAAATAAAATAACACTGTACAGTGGTACACCATGATAGTTATATATTACAATATAAGTGAGCTATAAGTGGAGTGTCCATTTAATTATCCAAGAAAATATTAAAGTTCTTCAACTCTAATATCTCCAGAGCTGATCTCCTTTACTTTGTGCTGAAAACATAATATTGAAATCCAACTGATGTAATTTAATGGGGCATGCTTTCTGTGTATCACTTCCTTTTATATATATATATATATATATATATATATATATATATATATATATATATATATATATATATATATATATATATATATATATATATATATATATATATATATATATATATAATTATTTTTTTTATCATAGAAATGCTACCATAAGTAGCCTACAATAAAAAATATTAGCCTACATTATAATCTGAATGAAAGCACAACCTAAAGATATATTTAATTTCCCTGGCACTATGAATGTCATCTTCTTCTTCTGTCATCTGAATGTGCTGTATGTCATCTGCCTTCCTTTATACTGTGTGGCGTTATATGCAACTTTTGTATTTTCTGAAACTTTCTGAGCATAAAGATTCTTGATGTGGTGCTGTATTTAACGTAGGCTAATGCTACAGTATCTTACAATACATTTCAATGAACAAATTGACTATTGACCATATTCTTTTATTTGTGATAACCATAACTACTTAGAATTTAACATTGCTCTTCTTAATCAGAGCTTGGATTGTTACATAATTATGCATAGTTTGTCCACAGCACTTTTTTTTTCCTTGTCACGTCACAGCCACAGTAAAGCACCAGGTGGCAGCACTTTGTCACAGAAAGATGGTCCACATCAGTCAGAATCAATACATTATAACTGTATGGTCAGAGCACTATGGACATAATAACTCTATGACTATGGGTCGGAGTCTGTATCCACAAAAAGGCAAACTGCTAGATTTCTTGGTTTGAAAGTCACCACGTGACCTACAACTATAGGCCTATTAGTACAGACAAGGTGCCTTGAATGCGAAAGTGTGGTTGTTTCAATATAAAAACATTTTTTTGCCTATTGTTTCATTATCAAATAACAATCATTGGATTATATTTACACGGATAGGGTTGTGTGAGGTCAACACAGATATAATAATAATAATAATAATAACAATAACAATAACAATAACAATAACAATAACAATAATAATAATAATAATAATAATAATCATATTGTAATTCCAGTTCAACTGATTGACTTCAAATATGTTTTAATCTAAACTTCGTTACTTTATTTTAAAGTAGTCATTCTGTTCCTGTAATGTGAACTGTATCTCCCATTAGCCCATTACTCAATTGAAGTCACTTGGCCATTCTACTTCCAAATTAGAATTGAACTTGAATTTTGAGCAAAAAGACCAAATAACATGACCTCGATTCGATTCCCTTATTTGAAGGTGGGGCTTCAACGATACGCCATTCAGTTGTCAATTATGCAAACATTTGCGACCTATCAGAGCTCTTCAATCCACTGTCCCGAAAATAGCCAATCTTCAAGCTCACAGCGCGTCGTGGATGCGACACGCTGTGAGCTTGTATATCTGGCTATTTTCGGCACGCGACACTACTATACGACGAGGTTTATAACCAGGCTTGAGCCCCCACCAGTGTTGCCATGTCGGCTTATTATAAGCGACTTTGGGCTTCTTTTTCTGTAAAGTTGCTTGTAAAAATTGGTAGTTTGCGGGTTGCTGTTTTTTGGGCTGCGTTAGATTTTTTTAATTGATATTTAAACCAGTTGTTCTCAAACATTTTCATGAAAATGTTTTGTGCCAAGGGAGCATTCGTGTTGTTGTTATAATGTTTCAAAAAAATATCCCAAATATCCCATATTTTATTGCAAGAGCTTTTGAAAATGGCAGATCTACAAGCTCATGCGACGCGTTGTGTGACGCATGCGACGCGTTGTGAGCTTGTAGATCCCGATGGACATGGACTTTAAAGTGCTCATGTGGCTCTCACAGTTACTTCTTTTGGGCTTGCTTTCCTAGACCTGGTTGCTTATTTCTCTCACAAAATATGGCAACACTGGCCCCCACCCCCCTCACTCTGCACTCCCCAATGTTTTGGTCGTGATTTCCCAGGCACACGTCACGCAGCAGGTATCGCAGCACCACAATACACGCACTCCCGTTGTATTAGGTCCTCCTATCTGCGGCTGGGTGGGTGAGCCTCTGGAATCTGGACAGACTTCTCATAGCAGGTCAGGAGTTTTTTTTTTTGATGAAAATGTCCGCTGCACTCAGCAGGGTTTCGTTGGGTAGGCATTCCCCATCATCATCATGACCTTACAGCCCGCCCCTCCAGTTGAACGGGATCCCTCATCATCACTCCTCCTGACATCGACTGTCTGTCTGCTGTACGCATCATCATCCGACGTCGATTGGGATCTGATCTGATCATCCGAGAGCTTTGATATTCGTCTCGTCTTCATAGAAGCCCTTTTCACGAATATATACTTGATGATCTATGCGAAATAACCCATCTGATCAGCAGAAGAGCGACGCCACATCTCCTGCCTGTTAGGTGAGTAACTTGCTGTTTTTCTACAGGATCACTGTCAGTTAACCCTGGAATATGACAGAGGTTCTGAGCTGTTTGGACATGAATGAGGGTAACATCACATGTGTGGAGGATTTCTCAACAATGCCGCACTGACTGTCTTGGGGCATGCAGTTAGCTTCAGTGGTGGTAAAAGTACTCCGATTAGTTTTTACTTAAATACAAGTATCAATACTGCAATGTAGAAATACTCTGTTACAAGTAAAAGTCCAGAATTCCAAATCTGCTTGAGTAAAAGTACAAAAGTATTGGTGTCAAAATATGCTTATGTTATGTAATGTAAGTATGTAATGTACTAAAGTTAAAAAAAAAGTACTCCATTATGCACAAAAACATTTCACATGTTTCCTAATGTTTGAAAATCCTTTGAAAATAGTAGATCTACAAGCTCACTCGTTGTGAGCTAGTAGATCGGATTTTCAAATAGCCATGGCTGAAGTGGTTAATGTTTGTTTAACATTACTAGTTACTTAACTTAAGTAACTAGTAACTAAAGTTTTCAAATAATTGTTGTGGAGTAAAATACAATATTGCCTCTGAGATGTATAGTGGAGTAGAAGCAAAAGTATGAAGATTGGAAATACTCCAGTAAAAATGCACCAACATGGTATTTAAGTACAGTACTTGAGTAATGTGTTTAGTTACTTTCCATCACTGAGTAGCTTAATGATGTGTACATCTTAGCGTTTTAAACTATTACCTGCTGCATTTAATTTGGTCTGCAGTTGAGTTGGACTCACATTCCAAGCCATTTTGTAAAGTGATGTGTAGCTTACATTCCCAATTTAAACCAAAATATATAGTCCACAGGAGGAAGTAGATTTTTTTAAATTCAGATTGGCACTTTAGGGGAGTTGTGAAAACAATTCCAAAAGAGTGGGTGTGGGTGTGGGTGTGGAGAGAGATGGAGGTTGTTTAAGTCTTAAACTACTATCTTAAACTTTAAGATAGTATCTTGAGTTTAGAATGAGCAAATCTCTGTTTGCTCCCATAATCCCAGTGCTATCATCCCAACCCAGTTAAGTAATGGGCCATTGGGCCATTTCATATGTTTAGGATTAGTGCACCTCCTTAGAAAGATCCATACTGTACATGCAATATATAGTCTTATCATTTAATCTATACACATTAACTTTATGATAGTTCATAGCACCGCTGTAAAATATAACGCTGTAAACTATAACCTCAACCAAAATGTTCTCAGCCAGTGGCTGGGGATGTAAAAGTTGACTCTGAGATGATCTGTGAAACTTAAGCAGATCATGTGACACATCTCATATACTATGATGAAGAACACTGATGATCACATAGCCTAAATATCTTCTGTCAGAGACAGTTAAATGTCAGCCTGTAATGTGTACAAGACTCCAGAGTGACCCTATGTGACAAATATGATGTCATAATAGTAAATAAATCATACACTGTGCTGTCAAGTGTGAATGCTGAACACACGCATGCAGGCACGCATGCATACCCACTTTTATGCCCAATTTTATGCCCACTGTTCCTCTGTGGCATGTGTCATTGCAATACTGAAAGCTCTCCTCCCTAAACAAAAGCAGCAAGATCCATTTTCTTGTTGGCTGTAGCCCAAACATCTTCTCTTAAATCCAAAATGTTCTACCATAGACTGGTTTTATGAAATGCAACACAATTTATTTTTCTTAATGAAAAATGAATTGCTTATGTTTTGATTATCACTGGAGCATTATACTAATCCTGTACAGACTTTGACCTTGTTGATATTTTTAGTATTTTCCCGGAGGAATTATAGTGTTTGGCATTAGGAAAGCACCATATTCCATGGCAGCAGAACAGTACAATATTGAGCCAATGACATGATGCAGTCTGGTTGCTGGTGCTGGAGATTAATCACTGTTGTGGGTAAACACGTCAGTGCATGCATGATGATTGCAGCCTGCGTTTTCATATCCTCACTATTTCAATTCACAGTTCCACAACGTGTGTGTGTGTGTGTGTGTGTGTGTGTGTGTGTGTGTGTGTGTGTGTGTGTGTGTGTGTGTGTGTGTGTGTGTGTGTGTGTGTGTGTGTGTGTGTGTGTGTGTGTGTGTGTGTGTGTGTGTGTGTGTGTGTGTGTGTGTGTGTGTGTGTGTGTGTGTGTGTGTGTGTGTGTGTGTGTGTGCTGAGCCTGTAGAGTGGCAATTTTTGGTAAAGAAGTTTGGTGTAGGGAAAAAAGGAGGGGGGCTAAGGATACAGCCCTGGGGGACCCCGGTTAACGCCCCCACCTTTAGTAATGAGGATGACTTCTAAGAGTTTTGTGAAAACAATAACACTATTTCAATTCACAGTTCCACTACGTACGTGTGTGTGTGTGTGTGTGTGTGTGTGTGTGTGTGTGTGTGTGTGTGTGTGTGTGTGTGTGTGTGTGTGTGTGTGTGTGTGTGTGTGTGTGTGTGTGTGTGTGTGTGTGTGTGTGTGTGTGTGTGTGTGTGTGTGTGTGTGTGTGTGTGTGTGTGTGTGTGTGTGTGTGTGTGTGTGTGTGTGTGTGTGTGTGGAATATAATCTCATATGAATATGTATGTCACAGTACAATTGGAAAACCAGTCAGATTGAAAAAGGTGCACTCGGTTTCACAGACGGAGGCAAGCCGCCTGAAGGTGACTTGAGCCACGAGAGGCACCGCCGAGCGAGCGCAGGCGAGCGAGCTCAGGCGAGCGAGTCGCTATTTCTTTTTTTGACGGGGGGTCCCCGCCCCGCCGCGGGGGAGCGCTGGAGGTGAACTCGAAGAAAACGAGCACTCCTTTTTCAATCTGACTGGTTTTTCAACATACTGTAACGTATATATGAATATGAAAATTAACAGTTGTACTAGTCTGGTAGCACCCATCCTGCACAGAAATATGCCTCTAACTTGTGTTGAAATTAGAAGTGTTTCTCAGAGTGGCACTAGATGGTCCATTGTACTTGTAACTGCCAGTTTCAGTCTTCACGGAGGGGACCTTAATGCCCCTTGGAATCCTGTGAATGCCCTCCCGTGAAAGCCGTAGAAGGTTGTGTCAGCTCCAATGAGGATTGCTGGAAAGTGGCTCTTGAGGCTGAAATTCCTGTTAATTGGTAACGTGGTTGTGCCCTGGCCCCTTTGTTCCCACTTATACTGGAACAGTCTGTCAGGGTGACACACTGGGCCTGGCTTCAATGAACTGCTTGTTTCCATGGCCAGAGAATCAGCCTCTTTTAAGATGAGTTGCTTCCACTTTCAAAATGGCCTTTATTCATACATACTCAAAAAGATAGCGGGAGGGTGAAGGGGAGCATTTAGAGGTCACCTGTCCTGCAGTGGCAATTTCTCATCCATCTCATCCATTTGTATAGTAATTTATATTTCTGGCCCCATAATGTTTTTACAGAAGTGGATTGGTGGACTGAAAAAAAGTAACGAGTAACTTACTGTATGTTCTATGTTGTTGAAACAACATATTCATATTCTTAAGTAAGCACCTTATTCTATTTGGCAACAAAATTAGTAATTGATTCCAGAGAGAGAAAGCCATCATATAGGCTAGTTTTGGCGGGCATGGGATTTATCATGACCTCCCACTGACCGATCTATTACATTTTTCATGTACCAGTTTTGGTAATAATTAGCATCCAGCTATGTTCAAGGGCATTTCCTCGAGCAAGGGAATGCCAGTGCCACCTGTTTTCTCTCTCTCCCTCCCTCTCTCTCTCGAATTTCACTACCTGCAGCTACCAGCTCTATTACAGTATGTGTGTATGTGATAATAAATACAATGAACCTCTTTGTTTAACAACTTGAATCCTTATATTCATGGGCGAACATTTGGCGGAAATAGCCGATCTACAAGTATACAACGCATTGTTGTATGCTGAGCCTGTAGAGTGGCAATTTCTGGTAAAGAAGTTTGGTGTAGGGAAAAAAGGAGGGGGCTAAGGATACAGCCCTGGGGGACCCCGGTTAACGCCCCCCACCTTTAGTAATGAGGATGACTTCTAAGAGTTTTGTGAAAACAATAACACAATATTTTTGGCTATATGGCTCTTAAAAGTTAATTCTACTGAGATTTTGTCCTTTTACATCCTGAGTTAGTGACTCAACATACAGTAGGGCTTTATGTGTGCTAAACATGCAGCCACAAAGCTGCATCCATTGCACCCATTAAAGGCTTAGCAGTTGAATAATAAGAATCCAGGCCCGTAGCGGCGCTCTGATTTATCAATCTCCCTCCAGTTCTCTATCAGAGGAGTCCATTTGAATAGAGTATCAGATACTGGCTTCATAGAGAGGGACAGAGGCGGGCTTGTGTGTGTCCTCCCAGGATTCCTGACCACTTCCTGTCCTTTTGCTCTGGGAACAAGCCAGGGTGACACAAGCCATGCATCTCCACTCAATTCCTCCACTGTTGGCGGTGTGGAAGGGCTATCAGTCTCTCTCACTCCCTCGTCTCTCCAACACTCTCTCTTCTCTCTCTCTCTCTCTCTCTCTCTCTCTCTCTCTCTCTCTCTCTCTCTCACACACACACACACACACACACACACACACACACACACACACACACACACACACACACACACACACACACACACACACACACACACACACACACACACACACACACACACACACACACACACACACACACACACACACACACACACAAGCCCCCTGCTGCATGTTTTTCTGGTGACAGGAAAAGGGTCTTTGGCATGCAGAAAGATACATCTCTGTGTCTTTTGTGTAGCCACAGCTGTGGGAGAGCAGCCTGGGTAAAGAGATGCTGGGAAAAGTACATGCCTCTCGCTCCCTGCTCCGACCCACTGCACTGTCCTGATTGGTCTCTATTCTGCCTCACACACAGTACAATCATCAGTGTTCATTTAAAGGGTCTAACAATATTAAAACAAAAAAGTTAAAGCTCTATATTCCGATTGCTAGTGTTTATTCAGTAACAGGCCCCATCTCTCCAGCTCTTTTGTAAACGGAAAATACATGTTCTGATACCAATTTTATCCAATCAGGAGAGAGAACCCCAAAAATTATCAGTTTTATAGTGTTCCAGTTTCATCACTTCCAATTTCACTTGTTTATCCTATCCTGCAGTGCACGAGTTCTCTTTCCCGAGTGGGTAAAACTGGTAAAATGTATATTCTGTTAATAAAGAGCTGGAGAGACCCCTGTTACTGAACAAACACACTAGCAATGATTACTATCGCGATATAGAGCAATTTAACATTTATTTTAACAACATAGATAGTTACACCCCCTTTAACCATGAGTGCACAAATGGAACCAAATGGGTACCCTTATGGGTACATTTGGTTCCATTTGTACACTCAGAGTTTCAAATGGATAAATTAACACAACAGGATTTTACTGCGTAACATGAGTTTTTTCCGTTTGATGATCTCGTTGTTGACGAGGAGTTTTGTGTCAGTTCGGTATTAATAGAACATGATGTGCTAGCAAGGCTCATCATTACCTTATTTTGGCGAACTTATAATGTTCAGTGAAACCAAGATAACAGGAACCATTTTTTGAGAAGAATTCCCCAAATGAAACATGCCTTATTCTTGGCTCACGAGGATGTGAGTAAACATTGTCATCTCAGATCCTTTCAGAACCTGACCGATATATCGTTGTGGCCAATATATCTGCTATTATTTGACTTTTTGGCCGTCATCGGTATCGGTAATTATGCTGCCTATGTGTTCCGATTTGTAACCACTTTCAACCTTTGAGTAGGGAAGTTACCAAATATTTGAAGCTGTTCAGAATTATTTTTATTTATTTATAATGCAATGTTTGACAAAATATTGGTCACAACATCGGTAATCAATTGTCTAGGTCTAGATCTAGGACACTGGATCATGGACCCAAACATCTGGCATCAGTTGGGCTCTGCTTTCACGTTTGGGACGTTTCGAGGTATTGAAAGTTAACCATGGCACAAATGTGAAGCACCTCAGCTGAAAGGAAAACAAAAAGTACAGTCAGTGTATACAGGGATTTGTATAGATACATTATAAAGCCTATGTGATTTTTAGGTTAGGCTTGTATTTTAAACACTGTTTTTTCAGTAGTGCTATAAAAGGAATTAAATGACACAAATGTTTTTTACTTGGCATCGCTCAAAAACTTAACCTTATTAGGGACTGTCCTTACTGTCTTTTATACTGTTAAAAGTCTTACTGTCTTTTATATATTGCCTATGCCTCAAAATCTCAAGAGGAAAGGAAATATATTTGATGCATGCAGGACTGTACCATGTTGTGCATCAATGCTTTACGTCTCGGCTACATGACATTAACATGAAAGTATTTTGCGAAATATAGCAATGGACCTTAATATGCGTGGAGACAGATTTCTCATTACTGAGCACTGCAGGGGACAAATTTGGGAGAAGTAAGCGATGCCACCACCTAAAACACCTTCGCCTGTAATATAAAAAATAAGACGGGTGAATAATTCAACGGGTGAATAATTCCACCTGGGAGCAGGGAGTCAAATCAATCATGCTTTCACTGGGGTGTTGCTTATTCTCTGAACACCAGCAGCAGAATAGGATGGCTTCTCCTGGGCTGTGACCTCCAGTCATCCCTGTTTGTCCTGATGCTTATCTGTGTTGGTAGTGGTGGCTCTCTGGGGGCTTCCTCCTCTCTGCCCCCTCAGCAGTGTGGCTGAAGCATTGAACGCAAAGACTGGCACTGATGCCACACCTGCCACATCCTACGGCAGCAGCAGCCACTCAGGCAGACCTACCCTGAGGCAGCTTTACCCCCCCCCCGCCCACCTGGCAGCCCCTAATTTAATATTGAAATCAGTGCCTGGTGAACAAAGGATTGGTTTAAAAAAGGAGGCTGAGAGGCAGTGTCAGGGCCACCCTCACCATAAGAATCTGCTATCGAAATTGCATGGCATATTGTAAAATCCTCAGTTTTAAAGCTGCAATCAGGATTTGTTTTGTGTGAATAAGACTTTTTTTTCTCCACTCTTTCACCAATCTGTATGGTAGAGTTTGTATCTATCTATACAATTGGGAGACTGGCTGAAAGCGGGAAAGAAACAGGGCAAAACGGGAAAAAATCAGGAAAAAAAAACACAAAAGCACTGCGCATGCGTATGCACCGCTGTTGCCAGATCGTGCGCGAGCAACAAGCAACCAGCTTCATGAAAAAACACAAAGCTGCGCACTGCGCATGCGTCGACGCACTTTCTCTAACCAATTTACACCCACTTCACGCTTACAACACCTGCACATGGCAACGTTGCTCATCGTTCTGTGATTGACAGCAAAAGTTGGCCAATCAGGTGGCGAGTTCGCAGCCTGAAAAAAGACGAACGGCAGCCATTGTTGGTTGTGCGAGTCAGGGTGCGAGTGCCTTCACTTCTTATTTTCGCTTATTAAACGCTCTCAAACTTCTTCTTTGAGGCACGGAATTCACTTATAACATATCGTTTGGATAGAATTCAGTTGTTTCACTTCATATGTGTGGTCAATTAATCATGACAGAGCCTCTTTAAAAATAAAAATTCAGAGAACCGGCAGGGGCGAAGAGTCACACGCATGTATCCGAATAAGTCAACCTATTTTGCCAATAGCCATCTCAAAAGTCCCGCTGCGTCATGGCTGTCCCCCCCGCCCCACCCCCACCACACACACACACACACACACACGCACACACACAGGGAGAGAGAGGGAGGGTGGGAGAGAGAGAATAGTCAGCCAAACAGCGAGAGATAATTTTCGCTGACGGACAGACACAGACAGAGAGACAGAGAGGGAGAGAGAGAGAGAGGAAGAGAGGGAGGGAGGGAAAGACAAAATAAGCGAGCCCTCGCTTATTTTTGCGCGGACGTAATTTGTTTGTCATTGTGGTGAATGTTTGCTGCTGATGTTTGTTGTGTGAAGCTTAATGTCAGAGTGTTTGTGTTGGAGCGCCTCAGTGCGGCTGCTGAGTTCATGTGCAACATCTTGCATGCGTGGCTGTGTTCACAGTTTTCCTTCGCCGTGTCTGTAGGTCACGGCCTGGAGACCCCAGGGACCCCAGGGTCTCCAGGGACCCCTAAGGGGGGGGGGGGGAGGGGCGATCCTCTGGGTCTTTGGCGGGGTTAGGGGGGGGGTACTAGAATTAGAATAGTACACCTGCAGTGGTTGGATGTAGTCTCCCTACTCTTTCACTGAGAAATGTAGACCCTGTGTACAGGTAGAATGGTTTGGTATTGCCTGAAGCTCAAAGTGCAATATTTCCCCTGCTCAAGTGGGCGTTCCATCTTCACTGATAGAAATGTCATCTTCCATGTGGGAACTCTGGGTTTGAATCCCACGAAGGACATACATCTTATGGATTGCAGCAATAATTTAACTCAGAGATTATACTTTCAGTATGTATCTTGAGCTTAAATGTATATACACTCTGAGTTCCAAATGGATAAATCAACACTGAGGATTTGACTGTGCAGGGCCACCTTATAATTGGTGATTGTGCGTGACAAGAGCACATTTTTAAAGTTTAATGAAGGTGGTTGTTTCTGCTCTTTGCTCTTATTTGTCTGTCTCTAAGGAGAAAGGGTGCTAGGTTATCTGCCACAAGCTGTTATGATGTAGTTGGTTGCATACTGTACTGTACTTCTGTTGCTGCTGTTGCTGCAAGTATCTGTGCCTGAACAGCAGTGTTTACAGTTTGAGTTTACTAAGTCACAGGAGTAGCTGGCTATAGCAATGTATAGCATGGTTTGCGGACTGCTTCCTCCACATTCAAGTGTAGGTCAAGCATAGTCATAGTATTTGCCTTTTGAGCAGGTAGGCAGGCTTTTTAAAATTTGCATTCTGTGTTATTGACCATAAACCTGAGCTCTGGGCTGTAGTTTTTCTGGTGAACATTCTTTCAGCCTTTTAATCATTTTTAATCACTTTTTTTGTTTTTGTTGATGTGTTTTTCTTATATAGTTGATGAGAAACGTGGCTGTTTTGACATTGCATTCTATTCCACTGTCAGTGAGAGATGTTGGGAATGTTCCTCGCTCGGCATCCATGTCCCAAGGCAGCAATACAGTCTGCACATCCTGGGTGGAAGGACGCTGTCTCTACCTGCCCCCCTGTGCATTCCAAGGAGAGGAGTTGGAACTCGCCTTGTCCTCCACTCTGCATTCCTCAGCCATGACTGAGCTCTTAACAAACCTGGGAATGCCATAGAGCGCGCACACGCACACACACACACACACACCCATGGATGACTGTACTCACCTGGTACTCATGCCCTTTATTGTGTCATCGTAACCTGATTTACAGTATACTTTCTCGTACAACAGGGTTGCACACCAAAAAATAGCCGATCTCAGAACGCGATATGAGCTTGCCGATCTGCTATTTTCAGTCTGTGATTGAGTTTTAAGTGAAATGGACTTAGCATAGTTGAACACAGCTGTGTTTAACATTTCTACTGTATTTTGCTGAACTGCCTGTATTATACTTTATATGCATCGCCCCACACCATCCCGGTTGGTTAGGCCTCAGATATCAGAGCTGGAAAGGGTTTCTTAATGGCTTTGGCTACCGCCTGGCTGTGTGGATCAAAAGTTAAATGGCGAAAGCCCCAGGTTACTGAAGCATGAGGCACTCTGGTGTCTCTGTGGACTTAAGCAGTTCAGATGCTATCTCTCTGAAATGAGATGAAGGGGTTAATTTAAGGATCTGCTGTCATAGTGTGTGAGTTCACCGCAGGCTGCAGCCGGTGTCATGGACTAAAGGCCTTCTCTGGAGTGTCATAGTGTCTCTTGGCTCTTTATGTCATGTAGCGTTACCAGTCAGAGAGTGTGCATAGCATTTCTATATATTTATTTTTTTAGGGTGTCATGGTTGCCTCTCGCTAGGCTTAGTGAAATAGGAGGAACGTTCCCCCACCCCTCGCGGCTGAATACCAGATCAATAATATTTGGGCAGCGGAGAAAGGGGATTTTTTTTCCTCTTGAGATGACACATGGCTGATAGAGGCTGCTGGAGGAATTGAATTCCTTATTTTCATCATTTCCCTCTGGAAAGCTCTTGAGAAAGGGTTCGAGGAGGAGAGAGAGTAGGAGAGGGACATGGAAGAGATGGATTGAGTGCAAGAGAGTGAGAATGAGTATAAGAACCAGGGAAGGGAGAAGAAAGCTAAACCCCTTGAGGATTATCTTTTTTTCCCCTTCCCGTCCCCTTCCCTTCCTCCATCCAGCTCTCCTCGAGATTCCCTGTTTGAACACATGACCGCAGATCATCGGTCTCGCTGCACATAATGACCATATTTAGATGAGAGGATGGAGCAGTGCTACACGGTGGCAAGAGAGGGAGAGAGCACGAATAATATTGACATAGGCCTAAGACCGGAGTGTCAATAGTAAAAACCCAGAAGCAACACCAAAGTACTGCATGCATGTGAAGACGCCGTGCTGCACAGGGCGGCAGATTTCAACAGTACAGCAGTACAGCAGCCAGTCTATTCTCTGTGTTTAATACACCCCAGAGGAACAATATGGGGCTTCTCTCATCACAAACACAATACACTGCAAACCCGAAGATCCTTTCACTGCAGTCCTGTGCTGTGGAAGCCACAGATGCTCCTGATCTCCCCCAGCTTTCAGGAGCAGTGACATGGTGCAGTTGTGCTTGTTTATGTCCTATATTTATCATCAGCGGCATGGGCCTCGGGTCATAAAACAAGGCACGCTTTTTCGCAAAATTTCATTTGCCCTCACACCTTTCCCACAGTTGGCATTTTTCTGAAATGTTGAAATCACACCTAAAGGGCTTGGGGTTTAAACTCTCCTCTATTTTGCTGTGTCAGGGAAACCATTTTATATTGTCCAGGTGTTTCTTACCTGTTTTGTAACAACAAGCCTGATGAGGTAACTGGAGGAAATGACTGTAATGCCTCTGTCTGTCTCCTTTAAGCCTCACTTGTCACACCCAGTCTAGGTAAGGGTTGAGGGATTCACCCAGTCTTCTTCTTTCAGGTCTTGCCTTTTTCATAAGACAGGAAGTCTGCACTGGCCATGGTGATCTTCACAGAGCCAAAGAGGTTAGGACAAGCTGTGAGGCACAGATACTTATTTACTTGTAAGCTTGCAGCGTTCCACGTGTGATGGCCCTAGATCGCTCCCCACCATCTCCGGGCAGATGGCGAAGGTTATTGTTGTGCGTGAGAAATAATTCTGACTATGGGACTTGCCCATGGAAACCCTGTCTGTGCAGGGATGATTCATCCAGCCAGAACCCAGAACATGAAAGCATGGGGCTGTTTCTGTGTGTGACTCAGAGAGATTTGGATGGGCAGAGCCCTGATCAGGGTCTGGGCTGGACTGCAGGCAGAAGAGGATGGAGATGAGGATGCCATGTGTTGCAGTTCTGTGCAGCAGTAAGATTATGTCTCTTGCTCAGTCATATCTTTGTATTCAACCCCCCAACCCCACCCCGCCCCCCTCTCTCATATAGAGCGGTAGGGGAATATTTGTATGTTAGTTTTGTCCCACAATGGCCTCATCTTTATTTTTAATCATAGTGCTGCCGGTGGGGAAATGGAGAAGTGTTGGTGTGTGGTGTTAGAGATAAAGTGGGATAGAGAGAGTGGAGTTGATTGCAGTTTAGTTAACCACTTAAGCCCTATTTCCAAAAAGGAAAATAGCCAAACTATAAGCTCACAATGTGTCGAGATGCAACGCATTGTGGGTTGTGAGCTTGTACATTTCAAATGCCCCCCCCCACCCTAGTGGACATTTTTCGGGTAGAAGGTGGTAGACAAATGAACACTCCGGATTTGTCTGTGTACAGTTCACAATATACTTCCCATCCCTCACTTCTCTTAGGGAAACACCAGTGGGTCACCTCATCTAAAATGGCCCAAATGTTTTCTTACTGAGCCACAGTCCCAAAATAATTTAATTTCATCATAATGTTGTTGTTCAGAAGTCAATAGAAGAAAAACTAAACTCATGCCGGTGTATGTAAGGCCTAAGTTAAACAATCTGTCTGTCTTACTATCTCTCTCTCTCTCTCACACACGCACACACACACACACACACACACACACACACACACACACACACACACACACACACACACACACACACACACACACACACACACACACACACCACACAGTAAGGGATCGCACCTTCTGATCCTATTATAAAGGTCTGAACTCTGCAGGCTCCTATGAGGCTGGGAAAATTGGTAAACATTGTTTATTAAATGGGAATCACTGAAAGATGGAAAGAATTTCCTCAGGTGATCTCTGTCTCTCTCTTTTCTCCTCTTTCTCTTTCATGCATGTCTCTCCCCCCAATTAAGTGATTTCAGGAAGTGACAGAAATCCCACATCATTTCCAGAGACAGAGCCTCTTCTAATCTAGTTTCATTTTCCCAATCAGATAACCTGCCGTTTTGTGCTGGGTTCTTTTTTCCTTCTTTTTTTTCCGAGAACAACAAGTACCCTGTGTGTCTCGGAGTTTGTTGCTTTTGGAATGCTTGGAATCACCTCCATAGCAACGGCGAGGCTGTATGTGTATGTGTGTGTGGAGTGGAGTGGTAAATATTGACTCCAGCACCTCCCTGTTTCTAACCCCGTGTCTGTCCGTGACAGGAGGAGCACATGGGGGCCGAGACGCACACTTTTTAATCCTGGATTCAGCAAATGTCTTGCACAGTAAAATCCTCTGTGTGTACAAATATAACCATGTGTAACAATTTGTTACAATGTGTGTACAAATGTAAACCAATAGACCCGTACAGGTCCGTTTGGTTACATTTGTTAATGTGATGGGTTACATTTGTTAATCATTAACAAATGTAATGGAACCTAAATGGATAAATGAACACCAAGAATTTTACTGTGTACCACTGCTGAGGGCTTATGTTTACTCTCAGACCTCCGAACACGGAGGAGCTCAGTGGCTCAGAGGAGCGATTTCACGGGGAGATAAGCGCGACACACAGCACAGTGTGGACAGTACAGTAAGTTACAGCACGCAAGAGGTTGCGCATCAGTAAATCATTTTGCGTTCAGGATGTGGCCGATGCACAGAGACGTTGGCCTCAGCCTCTTTGTAATTATTAACAAAATGAGTAACTGCATTCTACGGGAAGCGTGGATGGATATATGTCATGTCACCGCAAGGCAGTTGGTGAAACCGGTGCGGGGGAAGGGGTGTGTAAACATATCCCATCAGCCATTTCCTCATGCTTTTGTTTGTGGAAGGAGAAGAGAAACAAGACTCGAGCTCAACTCGACTGTAACCGACCTTTCGTTAAGTACAGTACCATAGACGGGCAACCAGGAGGAACTCAAACCTTTTAAGCAATGTGCTACTTCCTTCATTTACTTTGTGTACAGGTGGCTGTGTCCCTTCAACGGATTTGTTGAGACAGGATGAGAGATGTGGGAGAGATGTGGTTGCAGGGGGTGCAGCAGCATCAGCAGCAGCATGCAGGCAGTTTGACTGGTATATCCAGTCTTGTTGTTTCACTAACCACGTCATCTTGCCGTTTGGCGAGCACGATTAGGGAATTGATGTTGATAATCTGGGTGCGGAACAAACAGGCCTGGATTACGCTGTGATTGGAGGCTGGTCACGCAGGAGACAAAGCCTCGCCACGTTTTCCCAGTAGTAATTACATACCAGTATTAAGATAGTATAGAAGGAGTACTATACAGCCACCGGGCCGACATCAGGGCACATGCAGATACAGTTGTACACAAGGTGGCACAGGCACACACAGAGTACATACACACATATGCTGTACATGCACACATAAAGTCATACAGGACAGTACACCCTGGACCCAAACATGCCTACGTAATGTCTTCCCACAATGCCCTCTCTTGGCTGAAATGCTGACACGTTCCAGCTTTTGGAGAGCAATGCTGAAAGAACCAGAGGACTGAATTACTGCCAGCCCTGTGATATAGTCAGCTAAATCTGGCCCAGTGGCTTGCCATTTTTCTACCACTTAACCTCTGATTCGGATCAGCAGAGATCAGAGAGACACACAGACAGAGTACTTTACCTCTAAATCAGATGGCTAAGGTATAGTGACACACAGGTCTGACCTATGCCAGAGTTTTGGGTCTATTTCTACTCTCTACGAGAACATTTATCTTACAGTATAAGCAAATAAATCAATAAAAATAAACACAGAAATAACCTTTAACTGTGATAAATGTTTTTAAAGATCAGATTGTCCCTATTTTGGGAATGCCATTATTGGTGACATATTAACATTTTCAAAATATTCAGAAACTGCAAAAAAGCAGATCTACAAGCTCACAAATGTGAAGTTAGATTGGCTATCTCACTATTTGTTATACGACAAAGTACAGGGCTTAAGTGGTTCATTAAATAGCCTAAATTAAACTTCAGTATATATATGAAAATAATATTTAACTTTTGATTAGTCACATAATAAATGTTTTATTTATCTATTATACTTGAATAAAAATGGGGACACATTGGCTGCATAATCGATCCCGATGTCGTCAAAAAAAGTTTAATAATGACAGATAAATCGTCCATTAATTGGGAGTCAAGTCTGGGGAAGCAGGTTGTTGTGTGATGTAATCGGTCAGAGCCACACTGGGATACTGCCTTATGCATCTGTCTTTGCTGTTCAACCTTCGGGATTACTGCGGTAGCCGAACGTGGTGCTTATGTTGCGCGCTGCAAAGTAAAAGCGGCATATGAGATATTTGTTTGTCCTGTCCTCCTGACTTTCACTTGTATTACATGTATCACCTGTCCATCTATCCTCCGGGCTTCCTTTAGGTCTAGCACACAAATACATACACGGCACACACACACATACACACACACACACACACACACACACACACACACACACACACACACACACACACACACACACACACACACACACACACACACACACACACACACACACACACACACACACACACACACACACACACACACACGGTTGCTTTTTTGTTGTCCTGTTTTAATTGTGATTTTATTGTTTATGTACAGCACCTTGTAACTATATTTTATAAATAAAGTTTACTTACTTATACTACACACAGCACTAAACGTTTGATGTCCATTTATGCAAATGAAATAAAAACAGGATGTTTATGTCTCAACCGTTGGTCTCTCATTGATGTCACCTTTTTAATTTCAGGGAACCCCAGTTTGATATGCATTAGGTCACAGACCACCATGTGATGCAATTATTATCTCTGGGACCCTAATCTACACTGTGATGTCTTCAGTATTACTTTAACTCTGACAATGTACAAATTTAACCAAATGTTTCCTAATTATCAACCATCAACCATATAGCTGGAGACCCTTCAAGGTCCAGAACCTATGATGAGAACCAGTAGGAGACTATGTTAAAACCGAGTCCTATAGACCTCTGGCATTGCAATGATATTCAGAAAATGTAGATCTCATTTGAAAGGTATTATCCCAGAGAAGCAGGGCCATTTGCTTTCCCTCTTACATTCACAGTGATGGATAATTCTTGTGGTATTTCGGCTTAAAACAGGGTGAACAGTTGGTGTCAGAGGAATAGTGGAGTGCTGCTATAATCCCCTTTCACATGGCCTCAGTGATCGTTCATCATAGACAGGTGACAGGGGGAAAAAGGTCTGTTATTACACAGACAAATCCTGTTATTCCATTGCAATTACTAAATTACGATGCAACAACATTTTAATGCAACAGTGTAATTCCAGCAATTATAGTGTTATTGTGAAAATGTGGGACCTTTTCACCTGTTGCCAGAGGCATAAAAAGTGTATGGACATCTAGTGAAGGTGGAACTGTCAGAACATGCCAATCCGCTTGTTAGACTATGGAACCAATAGTAACAAGCACACAGGGATGGGCGCCACAGTAGCTGTCAAGTCAGAATTCAAGCTGCAACTTGCCTCCTCACGAAAGCAGTTTCACTATCTCTGCCTTCTCTGCGTTTGCTAAACCGCTCATGGTATGAAAGTCTCTCACATCCAGTGTAAGGACATAAGAACTGAGCCTATACTCCATTTGGGGTGTGCATGTGTGATCTTTTTTCCCCCTCTGTGTGTTAATGGACATCTGCAGCAGTTGTATCTGGTTTGAACGTGTAATGTAACCTTCTTCTAATCAATGTTTGGATCTATCATGTATTGCGCTTTTTGTGCAGATTCAAATAAAATCATTCAAATGTGTATCATTAAGGTAATTGATTAGGAAGTTGCCGTTCTTTAGGAGCAGATGAGGAAGTGTTCAGATGAAGGTCTGATTAACCATTGAATTGTATCACTTCCTCTCTCATTAACAGAGTTTATCCTTGGGTTGTCATGTTACAAGATCATTTAAAAGCAAAACTAGAAAAAGTGCTCCTCGGAGCACAGATCGGACACACACACACACAGACGGAAGGACAGGGTGCAAAACATAGTTTCGGCCATGCCTTTCGGCCTGGCGTAGACAGAAATGGGGGGAAAGGTAGGATAGAGAAAATAACAAGACGACAGCAACATTAAAAGACTTCTCACAATTTCACATTCAACCAAATCCTGTGAGACTTGAAGGATTTGAAATCCGTTGCCAGATCTTGTGCATAATTAAGCAAATCTCCCCGCCCCCCCTTGCCTCGCCTGAGGGATTTTCATGTAACTCTGCCTCACAGAGAGCAGGTGCTCATTGCTTACTGTATCTTGGGCCTATTAAGACCTAAGCTAGTGTGCCCCAGCCTTGCTAGGTGATTGCTGACACATGGGTTATATTGGCATAAATGCAGCATATAAAAATCCCCCCAGACACACACATGAGGCATGTCAGTTTCCGACTCTGTGACTTCCTTATTTCCACATTTCCCAGTGACTGCGAGAGGAAAGAGGAATGGAAACGCTAAGGCCTTGCAGTCCACAACCACAGGCCACCTCTGTGTCTTGCGGACGCCGCCTGCTGAGAACTCACAATGGAGGTCTTTATTTGAAGCAGAATGTGAAGAAAGACCCCTGGACTCTTCCTCAAAGCTCTATTTTCATGTTTACTATTTTTGGTGCGTTTCATCCTGTCGCTGATTTTGTTTTTCTTGATCTGATTTATCAAAGGAATTCATTTTTATTCATGATTCCCCCACCCCCTGCACCCCCCTCCATTTTCCATCTGATGTTAGAAAATCCTCATCGTCTGTGTGACATGTTTAAGAACATCATCATTAAGGTGACGTTCATTTAACCACTGTCTTAAACCCTGGTCTGGCATACTTTTTCTCGGCTTGTCATTATAGGTGAAAATCTGAAAATAGCAGATCTACAGGCTCACGACTCGTATCAGCTATCCTCCTATAACTTGGTAAACCTCTGTCTGTCTGTCTGTCTGAACACGTTTTTCTCCTCAGTGCGTTCAGCAATTGATCTGAACTTGCACACGGGCAATGATCATTACCATGTGCAGACACTCAGGAACGATATTTTTAACTTTTCCCAAATTCAAGCTGTTTATTAGATTATTATTTTTAAAATATTTTTTGGGTCTTTTTCTGCCTTTATTGATAGGATAGTAGGCTGACAGGAAATGAGGAGAGAGATGCAACAAAGGTTGTCGGGATCAGGAGTCGAACCCGCAACACGCTGTCAGACTGGATTACCAGCATATATGGTATGCGCCTGGACCGCTAGGCCAGCGGAGGCCCCTGTTCATTAGCTTTTATTGGAAACTCTGTTTAACTCTACGGCCAGAGTTTTCGAAGTCACTGCACATGCGCGGCCACGAGCGCATGCATGAGTGGCCACATGCTCATGTTGCGAGGCCATGTTCGCATGCATGGGCATGCGCGGCCATGGCGTCTGTTGTCAGGTTCGGTCCCCCAGGCTATGGGACGTACTCCGGTCCCAACGGGCTGCCAGCTCTTGCTGCTAATGGCATTGTGTGTAGATTGTTTACTCAGTCATTGATACTACGGGACATTCCTGTGCTTTATGTGCAATCTCACCATGTGTCAGAAAGTACATTCTTTCAACTATTTTGAAGATGAGAAACTACGCCAGCCGCTGCTTCTCTCTGTGAATGAGAAGAACGGAGGAGTCGTTTGTGTGTGTGTGTGTGTGTGTTTGTGTGTGTGTAATTGTCCGCGCTTAGGCACAGTACAGATCAAGTCAGAGGAACACACGGCTGTTGTCTTATTAGCACAAAGACCATAGCTTAGTGAACCCCAACCTGGGGTCTGCAGTCCGCAAAGCATTCGCTGGGGGTCCGCGCCCACCTGCCTCAAAAAACATTTATTTAATTTGATAATAATGTTCCCATATCAAGCTGATCTCCCCGCTGCATAAGTTGTTCACTCCTGGCTTCCTTCTATTCAAATCAACCATATGATCTTCAAGGCAATCTTAACAACTCTCTTAATGGGCTACAATGACCAATTACCAGCTAAGCTTTCTTCACTCACCTGAATGGTGCTAATAGTTGCTAGTTGCTACTACTACTACTTTGATTAGGGATTTTCAGCAATGCAAATGCAATGCATTCCATGTACAGTACATGACAGTGGCAGCCTCCTCTCCCAAAGTTTACTATGTATAACCCAAACTCTGCAAATAATTTGAGTGCGCACATCCCCGGGTATGGACTAGTTTAAATGTATTGTTATTTTTTTTAAAGAAAAAAGTGATTTAAATTAAAATGTTAATGTTTTTGTTTGTTTTTATTTTTTGGGGGACTTTAAAAAAAAATAGGGCTTACGTGGTTAAGTAAAAGGCATCAGTTGTGCTGAATGAGCAAGGCACATCTCGTACATCTGGGGGACTGAGATGAAAAGCTTTATTAACCATGCAAACAGTCTGCAGGGAGAAGACGAGCCCACTGGTGCCACCAGTTGTCTTTTAGTCTGGCTGCGGGTGTCAGTGAGTGTCTGTTAACTGTGACTGTGACTGATACACTTAGTGTGATGCATTCCCCATTGTACTCTGGGGGAGATATCGACCCTTTGCCCGCATTGACCCCTACTCACTACCTCCTCTCTCACTCTCTGTAGATACTGCTTCCTTTTATAATATGAACAAGTTGTACACAGAGTAGCTGGACAGTAAAATGCATTGCAAGTATCCTGTGCCTTCCTTGATTTGTCTTAGGGAATTAATCAGGACTAATATGGGATGTAATAATGGACCTTGAAATACTGTCTGGAATTCACACCATGTCTATTTATGTTATGTTTTATCATTGTTTCTGTGTTTTTTCTAAAAACTGAGTCAAATGTCTTTCCTGTGCTTTATGTCTGCAAAAAGTTTAAAAAAAGAAGAAAAATAAACTGGTTACTTGCCCCCCTGAAAGAATCTGGCAGACTGCTGTGAACATCTAATCCATAGGAATCCCCTCAGCTGTCTGATAAGGCACAAGAGAGCCTCCTGTCTCCCTTTTCGCCTCCACCTCCTCCTCCCCGGTGTCCTCCTGACGCCTGATGCCGTGCGTCAGATGAGGAGGATCGAGGTGGCATGGTGGTATATCTGACAGACAGGAACAACTGACACCCCTCAATCATTTCCCTTACATTGTTGTTGGAGCGTTGTTTTTCCTCTTCTGTACAGTATACGGTTTCCACCGTACAGTGCTTTTGTTCCCGAGTATGTCTCACTCTGTCCCTGATAAGAGTGATTCAGACTGCTGTGATTTTTCTCTGCACAATTCTAAAGCTTCAAAATGTATGCTCCATCATACAATGGTTTCGCACACCAAAAATAGCAGACCTACAAGCTCATAACGTGTCGCAGATGCGAAGTATAAAGCGGCTTAAAATGGTTTTGTCTCGTCACAAGTCTTTGGTCTGAACTAGGCTTTTGGCTGCCAGCACTGGTGTGTGTTGTAGTGTAGCTTGTCTGGGCTTAAAGACACATGAATGAAACTGGCCTCGCATGCCAAACTTGGCAGGCTCCTAAATGGCAACAAGCAGCAATGGGATGTTGTCGGCGCATGACAGTGGCTGCCTCTGAACAAGTTAAATGACATGGCCATCTCTTTCGCTTTCCTATTGCCTTCGGAGCTTCAGACCCGAGGCTGTACAATGACTGTGAAAACCCTGCAACTTGGGGTTTTCTCTAAATTTGTATTTCCTAGCGAAACCCTCTGTAGCTATATGTGACCATGATAGCAGGGTCTCCAGTCCCTAAATTATCCCTGGCTTAGTGTAACTTCCCTGTGCTGAGTTGTGATTACAGAGGTCTGAGATGCTTCACGTGCCCGAGTAGGGCGGAGAGACTTGAGAGGATTTAGACTTTTTTTTACCGCATAGTTTAAGTTTTACCTCAACTAAATACAAAATTATCATGTGGCTTAGTGTACAGTTTGCAGAATGCAGAGTTGTGTCAAGTAGCGTATTAATTTGGAGCATATAGCTGCCAACTGGGCTAAAGCACTTGGTCCACAAGGTCACACACTGGTTCTTAACGTGGGGTCCCCAGCTAAATGAATGATACGAAATGGACACTCCATTTGTACACTCCAAGAGTGTACAAATGAAACGACTAAATGGACCCTTTCGTTGTTAAATGAACACTGCCGGTTTTACAGTGTAGATTGGTTACAGAGCTAGAAATCATGTCAAAACGGCTCTGGCTTTATGCATATCAGATTAGAGGTCCTTGAAATAAAAAAAGATTGAGAATCACTGATAAAGGTTTAAGGTGGGGATGGCCAGTTTCCCCATTTTGAACCAAGTCCTATTATTAAACATCATTACGCATCATGTGGAAATTGCACATGTGTATTGTGTATCTGGGTGTGTGTCACATGTTTGTGAGTGTGTGTGTGTGTGTGTGTGTGTGTGGGGGGGGGGTCTCACGTTCGTGTAGAAAATGGGGTGTGGCAGCTGCCAGACCATCCTTTGGGAAGTGCTGGTTTGTGTGGTTCACACATGACCCGGCGTCTCTGTTGGTTCAGAGCTGTGGTCTCCAATCTATCTCTGGTTTCTGCATCTGGTCTTCACACAGTGAGAGGAATTTTCTCCGGAGTTGAGATTGCTATTCTTAGATGATGATGAAACTTAGAAGCAAGCCCAGCCCCATTTTAGTTTTTTTTTCCCCCTTCTTTTCTTACAATAATGTTATATTCTTTATCAGGACTTATATGCCACTTTGTGCTCTGTTTGTGACTATCCCATAGGCCTAGGCCATGGGGGGATCCAAGAGCAAGCCCAAGGATGTAGGCCCACGCACCCGTAGCCATGATGGCAACCTCAACTCTGGGGGAGGGGCCGGGGGATACCAGCCCAACACCACCCAGCAACAGTCCTTATCCCCCAACAAGAGCCCTACTACTGCGGACGGAGGACTCCGTACCTCTCAGCCCACAGGTGGCACTGCAGAGCTTACCCTGTTTGGGGGCACGGACAATAACACTGCTACCCCGGCCAACAGAGGAGGTAGGAAAGGAAATTAGGGGTGCAAAAGTGAATCGAACTAAATTGATTTAATCGATTATAACAAAATAATCTTAATGAAATAACTCAGGATTTTGCGGTGAAGTGACATTTCATTTTGTGTTTTTTATTGAAAAATCTAATTTCTGAAAAAGGAATAAAAACCTTAATTACAAAAAAAAAAAGAAAAGAAAAATCTAATTTCTAGGAATGTATGGTGGAGTTTTTTGTTTATAACCAATTTGACTTTTTGTAATCCCTCTCTCTCCCAATAGGGGGCGTGACAACCTTTGTGGCATTATATGACTATGAGTCCCGAACAGCCTCGGATCTGTCTTTCAGGAAGGGTGAACGACTACAGATTGTGAACAACACGTAAGGATAATACAGCAAATGTAGACTTAATAAATATCTAATAATCTAACACCCCCCCCCCCCCCCCCAGACATACACACACTCACACATAGCCTCATCTGTAACCATAGGAACCGCCTCGCTTCAGTGGGAGTTGTTTTGTGTGAACTGACCAGTTTCTGCACACTTTCTTTTTTCCCATTCACAAAAGCACTCCCTGGCTGATGATGCTTTACTGGATAGATAACTACAGCAAAGATGTTGCTGTACTGCTGTCACTCCTAGCAATTTCCTGCAGATGGTGTCCAAAACAATATCCCAGAAATCCATACAGCGCGATGCAATCCTAATTTGTTTTCAAAAGTGGGGCTTGCTATAATCAGTGGAGGTTCAGTCAACCATGCTATACCACTGAACCCCCAGTTGTACGTGTCTGCAAACAAACCAATGACCTAGAAGGCATGAGGCTGAGGACAATAGTGGATTATTGGTGGGTGCATCTGGCCCTGGAGGCAGAGGCCTGGATTGTTATTAGGTCAAACTGTGAACTGACTATAAGATTAGCAAACCCATGTTTAACGGGTCGCTGCGTCCAAATTAGAGTCCATCTTTGTCTTGGCTTTCTGATTGCTGTGCAATGCATGATGGTAATAACACAATGTATCACATTTACAATGGGTGATATGCTAGGCTTTCGTTATGATGATGCCGCCCCCCCCTCCTTCCCTGTAGCCCTTTGTTTTGTTCTTCATAACCCTCTCTTGCCTCATTATGATTCCTGCCTTCTCACTGACTTATGTAGCAATTTAAATATTTCAGTATTGGCATCATACATTAGCCGAAGCATATGTAATAATTGCTCCTGGAATAATAAAAACAGGCTTGCCCCTCGTGAGTTGCAAATTTACATTAGGCTCAAGTATTAAAGTGCTTCTACTCATGTTATAAATGTGTATTCTGTACTCTGGATTCTGCTTCTGCTATAAAACATGTATCTATATCTCCAACCACTGCCTTCTTCGCTTTCTCTTTTTAATCTTCCTCTTCCTCTGCCTTTTTCTCTCCAATCGCATGTCATCACATTTGTATTTTAGGAGGAAGGTGAACTGCAGGTTTGTGAAGCTTCTCTTGAATTGTGTGTGACTATGATATGCTTGTGTTCCTCCACTTGTTTCTCTGTGTGTGTGTATGCCTGTGCACTATAACAACACTGTGTTAAAGCCACAAGACCCCATAACTCTGTTCAAGCTACTTTTAAGTAGTCAAGGGATGTTGGTTGAAGGCTTTGCAGCACCGTAATCATCTCAAGTCGACAGCAGATAATGGTGGAATTGTAAACACACATTAATTCTACTTGATGGTTAGGATTCTTACACTTGAATCCGGTGCTGTAAAGCTCAGGCAGCGTGCCCCTGATAAGCTGTAGCACAGACACAGTGCTCTTTTAACTCTGAAAAAGTCCAGAGTTAAATGAACCCTCTGCATTTTAATGTGTAGGTACCATTTGTCTCATCCTAAGCCCATGTCCCAAGAAACGCATGTTTGTCTATGTCATTAGAAGACTTTCAGATAATCATTACATTCTTCACCCACTAGCTACTTCATGTGTTCTAGTTCAGCATAGACACACGATGATTCAAACATACCATTACGAGTCACAGACAAGTATCGGCAGCGATGTCGATGCCGGACTAACACCATCAGTTCAATAAGCCCCTGTGGAAAAAACCTGCGCCTATATTTATCAAGCTATCAACATTGCTCAGTCTCTGCTGGATCACTTAACAAGAAATACCCGTAAACATTCATTCACGCATCCAATCCAAAACACTAAATAGCTGGTTGATGAATGGTCATTACTTTGCTTTTCTTTTTTTTCACTTTGGGCCCCTTAAATGTCATACGTTGTGTTCTCATTAAGCTTAATTTATGCTCCCAGTCCCTGCACATTGTGATGCAACGCGTTGTTAGCTTGGAGATCAGTTCTTGTCGGCAAGGGACACAATCATACTACAGTAGTAGTATAAATAAGACTTAATGCAGGTGTTGCGCACCCACCCACCTAAAATAGCAGATCTACAATCTGGCTATTTTAGGTTGGCAACACCCGCACTAGTATAACTCAGGCTTTTAGTCATTTGGATGTGTGATGTGTGTTCTCATCTCTTCTCCACAGAGAGGGGGACTGGTGGCTGGCCCACTCCCTGACCACTGCACAGAACGGGTATATCCCCAGCAATTATGTGGCTCCATCTGACTCCATCCAAGCAGAAGAGTAAATCCCTCCTTTTTTCTCTCTCTGTCTCTACTCTCTGCTATCTCTTTTATCTACTCCTTTCCTTTCATCAAGAGAGCCGAAAAATGTGCAGCCTGATGCGTGATTCTACAGAGAATTCATTTCCGTTTTTAATCTGAATTTGACTTTGAAGTTGGTGCCTATGCTTCAGCACTTGGACCAAAATGGACCTTACAGAAACACCCTTCAAGAGTTAAATCAACACTCAGGATTTGTCAGTGTAGCCCTGGTGTTGTTTAATACTCCTGAAAGCATGCACACAGATGCTTAATTACTTGCTAATGCAATAGACCACTGGTTCTCAAAGTGGGGCCCGGGGACCCCCAGGGGTCCTTGAGGGGGTTCCATGGTGTCCCCAGCTAAATGACTGATTGTTAGGAACCAAACAAGTACAAATGGAACAAAATGGACCGTTACAGGTCCTTTTTGTTTCCATTTTTACATTCTCAGAGTTATATGAACACTGAGCATTTTAGAGTGTAGATTGGGGTAAAAATTGTGTCAAATGGGAGTCCATGGCCTAATGCATATCAAAGGGGGGGGGTCTTTGAAATTAAAAAGGTTGAGAATCACTGCATTAGACCATAAACTAACCCTTTTAACAGCTCCATTTTCTCTTTGCCTTTGCCTACTGCACCGCCAGTCATCTCAGATTGACTGTGGAGTCCAGGTAAGCAGCTGTAATGCTCTAGCTGTCAGTATGCAATGCATTGCATCTGGAATGGGGCACGAGACAATAGCATTTACTTTCAATCGTGCACTTTTAGAGGCCATTATCAACGACTCTTTCTCTACCTTTTACACGTTACTCTCTCCTTCCCTTTCACGTGCACGCGTCCTTTACCCCCCCCCCCATCCTCCCTCACCCTGCCTTCCCCTCCTCCTCTCCCCGACCTCCCTGTCCTCCTCCTCCTCCTCCCTGTCTCTCCGTCCCCCTCCTCCCTGTCCACCCCTCCTGCCTCCCTGACGTTCCTCTCCCTGCCTCCCTAGGTGGTACTTTGGCAAGATTACACGCCGAGACTCAGAGAGGCTGCTGCTGAGTTTGGAGAACAGGAGAGGGACTTTCCTCGTGAGAGAGAGCGAGACCACCAAAGGTGAGTTTGACGCCTCTGTCTGGGAAACTGGGAGAAGATGGAGGGGGGGGGGTGGGGGGTGTTACTCTCTCCTGCATCATCAGTATCAATGATTATATGACTGTTACAGTAAGCCATAAGAATTGTTCACATACTCTCCCTTCGCACGTATGTGATGTTGAGAGGACTTCTCAAACCTCAGTTTTTCTGACATTACAAGATGTCTTTTTTTGATTGTCGAGCTTCACCTCAACCATTTTCACGTACTCTAAGTATGTTATGCAACTGTAACATACAGTAATCCACTAAAGAAAGTTTATTCCTCTGATTGAGATTCCCTGTTGTGTAATTATAGCGTGCTGCTTGTCGTCTGTGTGGTTGTTTGGGTGCACAAGGGAGATGGGAGAAAAGGTTTGATGTGCTGAATGTGCCACACAGCCTGGAGGTGGTTGTGATATAGACAGCTGCTGTGCTGACTGTGGTACACTCCACTCCCCGAGGACTGACTGTGTATGCATGTGCGCGCGCGCGCACGTGTGTTCGCTCACTTTTTCATGTATTTGCGCATGCACGAATGCATGCATGCACATGTGATGAGTTGAGTACAGGATCCCTGCTAGTAGTTTATATGTGTGTTTTTGCACGTGATTATACATGGCTGTGGCATGTGTGGAGAGGAGAGGATTTAAGGGGTTGCTGCTGGAGAGGGAGTGGGTAGCTGTGTGGGAGCAGTGGGGGAGGCCTTTGTTAGGGGGGTGAGCCAGATAGAAGTAGGTCAGTGTACAGTCACAGGGCCATATCGCCCCTGTTCACACTGAGAGAAAGAAGAGGCCTAGGCTGGGACTGCTCAGAGACCGGTGACTGTCATGCCAGTTCACTACAATGAGGCTGCCACCTGGTGGTAGGATGAGGTCATTGCTCACTCGTCGTATTCAGTTGTTTCTTCACTGAGGTTTTCTCCCTGGCTGTCTGTGTGTGTGTCTGCTTATTGTCTCCGCCAGGCCGAAAGGCATGGCGAGAGAGTATGTTTTGCCCCCTGTCCGTCCGTCCGTGTGTCCGTCCGTCCGTCCGTCCGTCCGTCCGTCCGTCCGTCCGTCCGTCCGTCCGTCCGTCCGTCCGTGTGTCCGTCATTCTGTCATTTTGTGTACAGCTAATCTCTGGCACCGTTGGCTTGTTCGCAGTGAAACTGTGCACACACACTCCCTGGATGCCAAAGCGGAACCTCTGCCCCAAATTTTTCAAATTAGCCTTTTATAGCGCCACCAGGAGGCCGCTTTTTGCAAAACACATTTCTTGACAGTACTCCTACAGATTTTATCCAAACATCACGCAAATCAGTACACAGTATTTCTATAGTCATGTGATCAACACGGATCTGTCCAATTTTCCATATTTCATCCTGATTGGCTAAGGTTGGCTTCCAAAGTTTGCAGGATTGCTCCGTTTTCAACAAAATGCCTCAAATCATGAACGCAGCTTGCGATTTCTGTGAGATTTCACACGCACATTTCCACTAGGCCGAGGAACAAATGCCACTTGAAAATGTTCAAATCAGCCTCATGGTGGCGCTATAAATGGACGATTTGTGTTTTTAACTATAACTGCACCGATCTGCATGAAACTTTGCACGCATACTCCCTAGAGGTCAAGGAAAAACAACTGCCCTGCATTTTTCACATTTGCCTTTCATAGCGCCACCAGGAGGCCGACTTATGTAAAACACATTTTTTGATATTAAGCCTTCAGAATTTATCCAAATTTCACGCACATCGGTACACATGATCTCTATAGTCATGTGATCACGATGGATCTTTTAAAATTTTCATATTCCATCCTGATTGGCTAACATTGACATCTAAAGTTTGCAGGAGTGGCCCGTTTTGAACAAAATGCCACAAATCATGAATGCAGCGTCCGATTGCGGTGACACTTTGCACGCAGATTCGCACTACATTGAAGAACAAATGCCACCCTTTTAACATTGCCCTATTATAGCGCCACCAGGAGGCCAATTTTGCAACACTTTTCTCTTTTATATTACTCCTACAAATTCAAACATCATGCAAATCGGTACACATATAGTCAAGTGATCAAGATGGTTCCGTCCGATTTTTCATATTCCATCCTGATTGGCTAATTCCGAACATTGCTGCCCCACAATAACCTACCTGACCTGGCGGAGACCTGTGCTCCGAGGAGCACTTTTTCTAGTTTTCCCCTGAATTCCTTGGATCATGACGCAACTCCCCATATAGGCCATGAAGATTTCTGCATAACTCGATTTTCCCCCATTTTGCATTCTTTTCAAAACACACTTTTTGCTATTCCTCCTACAGATTTTGTCTAAAACTCACATTAATCGCTACACAATATCACTGGAGTCATGTGAAGAACATGTCAGACAGAGTTGTAATAATGATACCGATTGGCTATGAATGGCTTTGCGGGAGGGGCCTATGTTACAAAAAATCGCAAACATCATAAACACGACCCAAATTTTTATTTATATTGAGGGGCATCAAAAAAGAATCTGACCCAAAAGAGATTTCACTTGCACCCATAGGGTTGCCACCAATATGACAAAACAAAATGTCTGACATTTTTTCAGCAAAAAGCTAATGTGAATCTAAAGACAAAAGGAAAATGAAAAGAAAATGAAAGATTTTCTTTCTCACCTTTTAGAAGCAAATATATTTTATTAAATAAATTCGCTGATTGTCAATGTGGTTGTCATGGTTACTTTAATCTCTTCCAGGTGCCTACTGCTTGTCTGTATTGGACTACGACAACACCAAAGGGCTGAACGTGAAACACTACAAGATTAGGAAGCTGGACAGTGGGGGCTTCTACATCACCTCACGGACACAGTTCAGCAACCTACAGCAGCTCGTCAATCACTACCGCAGTGAGTTCACACCAGAACGTCTACAGTCTAGTGATTCTAAATGTTTTTTAATTTCAAGGACCCCCAGTTTCATATGCTTTTGGCCACAGACCTCCCATCCTCCAAAACCGCTTTCCCCAACTGCTCACCACCTTGTTTTACTGTTTTGATTGATTTAGCTCTTTTGACATAACTTATTGCCAGACCCAAGGGGTCGGGCTTACATGAGGCTTTGTACCTGTTTCGTCCATACATGGGCATGGTCACTTTGTCCTCCGGCCCCAGCCAAAAAAAAGTCTGTCACTTTGTCCTCCGGCCCCAGCCAAAAAGAATTCTGTCCCCCCACATCATTATTATGTCACAAGTATGTAATTAAGTAAAGCTCATCATACTAGAACTTCATTCTGGGTCTGGCAGAACCAGGTCTCCTGGTCTTGTTTTATTGTGTTGTAACCCATGATACCAAAAAGGTCTGCATTGCATGAAAGACGATGATATTTCAGAAAGCAAAAATGTATTTGATGGTATTTAATGTACCAAGAATTGAACTATTGCAAAGAATAGAATTGTTAAAAAGCAAGTCTCTTGCACATCTACAAAGGCGACAGGTGCGTAGGAGAAGACCAAACGAAGGTGAAAAAGTGTTTTCCCGTTAAAACGGGTTTTCCCGTTAAAACTTTTTAATTGCATTTGAATTAAAACGTTTTAATTGCATTTGAAGACAGTGTGCGGGAGTTTTTTCTTCTTCAATGAATAGAATTGTACCTTACTTTCTTGCTTTCTGCCATCTCCCAGAGCATGCCGACGGGTTGTGTCACAGTCTGACGGAGGTGTGCCCCGTCCTGAAGCCACAGACCCAGGGTTTGGCCAGGGACGCCTGGGAGATCCCCAGAGACTCTCTCAAACTCGACGTCAAACTGGGACAGGGGTGCTTTGGAGAGGTCTGGATGGGTAAGGCATATCTTGAGCTGTAACATATTACTGTCTTGATACCACACAGATAATACAGATTGATAAACACTGTATGTAATTTGCTTTCTTGGTCTTGAAAAAAAGCATTGTTAACTAACTCTGCCAACACTATGCAATTGTCAAGATTGTCATTTTGACCGTGCTCTAGAGAGTGACCTTGTCCTTGACCTTTTCTACCCCCAAATTCCCAACAAGTTTCATGAGAATCTGACCCCTCTGAACTTGATTTTTACATTGACCTTTTCGACCCAAAAGTTAATTGTCTCTTGGTTTACTGATCATTTGCACCATGTTTTGTCAAGATAATCTGAAGATTGGTTTTGGTCAAATTTAGTGAACAAAGTGTGTTTGTTCCGGTTTCAACAGGGACATGGAATGGTACAACACGTGTGGCTATCAAGACACTAAAGACTGGCACCATGTCTCCTGAGGCCTTCCTCCAGGAAGCCCAGGTCATGAAGAAGCTGAGACATGAGAAGCTGGTTCAGCTCTATGCCGTGGTGTCGGAGGAGCCGATCTACATTGTGACGGAGTACATGGGCCAAGGTAAACGCCTGATTTGTACGTCGTTATAATAAAGTTCTGCCACGCGGCCCCAGCATGCAACAAAGATTAAGGGCAGGTACACACTGTAGGACTTTTAAAGTGGTCGGGGGTCGTCTGATCGTTAAGCATTTCACACTACAGGAGTTTATTTCTTGAAATCGGCTGTCATATATCGTTGTGGTTTTCACCCTATAGATTGATCCCCGACCACGGATTACACACTGTAGGATAGTTCACTAGGATGCTGTCCAGAGTCAGACCCAATACATACATGTATTTGTTTTTATTCCAATTCATTTTAATCGACGTCTCCCGTGATATATCTCCCTCTCCCTCTCCCTCCCTCTCTCTCGTAAGAAGCAGTCAGTGTTGCCATGTCCGCGTATTATAAGCGACTTTGGGATTGTTTTTCTGTTGCTTGAAAGTGTAGTTGCTTATTTGGTCTTGTTTCCTAATGTTGTTTGAGCCAGTTGTTCTCAAACATTTTCATGGCAAGGACCCCCAAATTAATATTTGTCCACAGACCTTCCCCCTTCTGAAGATATGTTGTGCCATAGACCCCCATACAAGATCTGTGTGGATTTGGAAAATATTCCACAATTTTCTCAAGATTTTTCTTTGAAAATAGCTGCGACGCGTTGTGAGCTTGTAGATTGGCTATTTATTTCAAATATCCAATGTATTTGTAAATAGGTTTAAAGTGCTCAAGTGGCCTTTTCTTGGGCTTGTTTTCATAGACCTGGTTGCTTATTTCTCTCGCAACATCTGGCAACGCTGTTCAGACACACATGCTGCACTCACAGACGCATACACACACACACACACACACACACACACACACACACACACGTGACACACACACACACACACACACGTGACACACACACACACACACACACACACACACACACACACACACACACACACACACACACACACACACACACACACACACACACACACACACACACACACACAGAGCTCGCTCTCGCTCTCTGTCTCTCTGTACAATTCCTCTAAAATAAACAGCCCACCAGGCTCGCTCACTTTCTCATTTTGTTTTATAATGTTAACTTAATACAGGACTGGACGGTAATATTGCGGTAGGGACTGTTTATTGTGGTCAGATCCAGCGACGCTCCCTAGCCACGGTGGCTGTAATGTGCTCTCATTGGCTGTAGCGTGCATCTGCTCGCAGAGTGGTCTCAGCTCCTTTCACACTATATGATATTGTCTGATGTCCTGTCTGCGACAGAGACGAATAACTAACTTGGTAGTTATTTGAAAACAGTCGGAAAGCCGTCGCAGAGCGGATGATCGCAGCCAGAACGGCTCGCAGAGCCTTTCACACACAGCGAGCATTATCTCGCCGATCAAAGGCCGATCTGCGTCAGATCGGGAGGTTTTGTCGGCGAGCGCCAAAAAAGGTCGCCGACAGCATTATCGGACCAAATATCCTGTAGTGTGTACCTGCCTTAAGTCTACCATGAGTGGAAATCATAACAAGTGCAAACTTTCAGACATTAATGCAAGCTTGTTGAAAAGCACACATGCGTATTGAATTATTAAATATTTGTTATTACACAAAGACTCTATTTTGACTGATATTTTTACAGGTAGCTTACTGGACTCCCTCAAAGGGGAAATGGGAAAAGTGCTCCGCCTCCCTCAACTGGTTGACATGGCCTCACAGGTCAGCACAAAACATTTTGTACAACACTGCACGATACATAAAAGTGTTCCTTACAATACTTAATTTGTTTTTCTGTCTCTCACATACACATCTTGTCCCACTGCTTAGATTGCCTCAGGAATGGCTTATGTGGAGAGAATGAACTATGTGCACAGAGATCTGAGAGCCGCTAACATCCTGGTGGGAGACAATCTGGTGTGCAAGGTGGCCGACTTTGGTCTAGCCCGCCTCATAGAGGACAACGAGTACACTGCCAGGCAAGGTAAGACCACCGGAGGGCGCTGGTTAGCTTTCATATTTTCTTCATACTTACATTTTGTGATTAGTTTGAGGTCAGAGGCATCATTGCACTGTTGCAAAGAAAGATGTACATGAACTTTCTAGAAAGGTGCCATATATCCTCAGCTCAGAAGCAACTAGAACCGATGCGGAGCAAAATGCTCCATTGTTGCTCAAATTCTGGCTCTCAGGTGCATCATCTTAGAAGTGAAGTCCCAACAACCTGTCACCACTTATGGGTTATTTTATTATGGGTTATCTTGAAGTCCTATAGCCCGGAGTACCACTTCTGCTCCATGCAATTGAAGCTATGCACACAACACTCATGCTAAGGTAATAAGTGCAAATGGTGAAACAAATAGGTTTATATACACTAGCTAGCTCCCTTCCTGTTCATAACGTCCTTGACTTCACACTGCAGAGAGCCACAGTTGGGTGTGAGGCCAAGCTTGGATTTACCATTACTCCAAGGAGGTCAACATGGCATCCAGCAAATAGAGAGACAAAATCAGGACTTTGTGGAAAACATCGCATAAGAAGGCAGAGAGCTGAAGGATGTCAAGGACTACAGTGTTGTATTGGTTGCTAGTTACGCTGTAATTGATGACCTACTTAAGTCTATGACTCCAGTGGTTGCTGTTTTGCCATTTCAGCCGCCATTAGCAGCAGAAATTCCATTGAGGTGTTTTGTCAGGTTAACGCTAGAACATTAAGTATTCCATGTGAATGATGCTGGACAACAAATTTCAACATGAAGTTGATTGATAGGTTCTGTATTTAGACATACTTCTCTCTTGTTTATCTTTTTATCATCAGTTTCCTCCCATAGAGAAACAATTTGCTATTGTCAAACTAGTTTCATAAGCCTGTGCAGTACTATTGTATGGTTTGCAAAACAGACCCAGTCTGGTCCCATAGACCTTAGTTTTTATTCATTTGACTTTTTTTCCCCTATGAGATGGCCCAATGTAAAGAAATACTTTTTTTGCTTTCATCTCTGCATGATACACCTTTTATAAGAAAGATAAGCCCTTGAGATGAACCATTATTTCGTTTTCAAGGAGGTCCTTGGCACACATTTACAGTACATAAAGTAAAACTACACACCTACACTCACACATAGACAGACAAATGTTCCCCCAGGCCTAGCTACTCCCACGCCCACTGTTATGTTCACCAGACATATGTAGATCTGGATATTATCTAAATTGCAATATGTCCATTTAGAAAGAATATATCACTTGAACAGTGATGTGGGTGACTATTTGGGAAACTAAGGCGGCAGTTCAGTACTCTTACATCTATATGTCATGTATAATTAGAAGCAAGAGCAGGCTGTTTGAAGAGAGAAGTAAAAAGAGATGCCTTAAAATGTAAGGAGGTAATAGATACACTGGGCAGGTTGTTTCGTTCAAATGGAGCTTATATTTAAGGATATGTCACCCAATGTCTTTAGAAATGAAGAAAAAAAGGATACTGCCTTAGAGCTTAGACTATTATCTATATGGAAATATTGTTTTAAGTGAAAGGGGTAGTTAACGAAAATGCATATGAAAACAAATTGCAACCAGTGATAGTGTCTTCTAGATTTAGGTGTTAACCCATTTAGCAAACAGTGATGGGTTGATGAGGAGACCTTATTGTGAGGACGGAGATTAGATTCTAAGGCAATATCTGCATAATCTAGTATTGGTAATATGCTATTATCAACTGTGAAATAATTATTTTCCTAACCTGTATGGTGAAACAGTTGATAGAACAATATAATTTATTCCTTTGCATTATACTTTTTTTAATGAAATGACATTAATGATACAATTATTTTGTATCTTCTGTAACTTAGACAAATTTCTCTTTTAAAAAAATATCTTTTTGTCATCAGTTTCCTCCCGTAGAGTGAAAAACTGCAAATACTGTAGTATCAAAATATGCGATAGTTTCATAAGCCTGTGCAGTACTATTGTGTATGGTTTGCAAAACAGACCTTAGGGGTCTGGTGCATGGTTAATTTTCCCTTAGTTTTTATTCAATTTGTTTTAAATTTTCAGTTTAGTTTCAGTGGATTAGCTAGTTTTAGTTTCGTTTGTATAGATTTAAATATTAGTTTCTATTTTAAATAATATATGCGTTTGTCAGGGGCTAGTTTAACTAGATTAACAAGTTCAGAATAGGTATTTTGTTATACAAACACATTACTTTGTGAAGGCAAGTGACTCACAGTCATGTTGACATCCCAGTCTGAACTACAAAAGAACACTCCTCGGAGCGCAGGTCTCCGCCAGGCCGTGTTGCCTACCCTGGGCCCGCAAACTTTGGAATGAAGTCATAGCCAATTGGAATGAAATTCCTACAGTATATGATGATAATAATAATAATAATAATAATAATAATTAATACACTTTATTTATATAGCACCTTTCATGACATAAATCCAGCTCAAAGTGCTTTACAGAGCAAAAAACACAAAACATTTTTTTTTAAATAAAATACACAAAACAGTGGCAAAAAACAATGGCATAAAAATAATGGCTAAAACAATACATAACAGGCAGTGAGCAAAACAGTACAGACATGAATAACAACACAGGGATTTAGAAGAGAAAAAAATCAACTAAAAGCAAGAGTGAAGAAATATGTCTTGAGCTGTGCTTTAAAACTGTCCACAGAGGGTGCCTGTCTTATGTGTAATGGGAGTTTATTCCAAGCCGTCGGACCGTAGAAGCAGAATGCTGCTTCGCCGTGTTTTTTATATGACATTTCAGGCACTTCGAGTAGGCCAGCACTAGACGACCTGACGGGGCGGTTTGGAACGTATCTAGGGAGGAGGTCATAGAGGTAGGAGGGGGCCAGACCATTGAGACCTTTATAAAGTAAAATAATTTTTAAATCAATCCTAAAAACAACCGGGAGCCAATGTACTGGAGTAAAAACTGGAGTAATATGTTCTCTCATCTTGGTTTTAGTTAAAACTCTGACTGCCGCATTTTGAACTAGTTGTAATCTGTCGGTTGTTTTTTTTTGGCAGGCCAGAAAAAAGTGCATTACAGTAATCAAGTTGAGAGAACACAAAAGCGTGGATCAACGTTTTTGCATCGTCCAACGACAGATAGGCTCTAATTCGTGCAATATTTCTCAGATGGAAGAAGGCAATCTATGAGGAGTTGCATCATAATTAAAGGAAACAAGGGTGGTACATTTTGATCTACTGTCCAAAAGTTATACGCAAAAAAAATAATATTCACACCCAGTTTTAGTTTTTTGTTGAATTTTTGTTAACTCGAATAACCTTGGTCTGATCCCATAGACTATAGACGATGCTGGGGTCATTTAGTTTGGATAGACTGAATGATCAGCTGGTTGATGTGCTTTGGCGGCATGCTTTCACTATATTTTTTAAATGTAAAAAACACCAAATATGAGGGCCACTGTTAAATTGAAATTCCTAGGTTGATTTTTGTTTCCAGTCTGCCCCGGCCTTTCCCCAATGCAGTTAGTTGGCACGATGTAAAAAAACATTTTGTTTGTCTCAGAAGGATGGAGTTTCAACGTGTGTGTGTTCTATTGTAGGGGCCAAGTTTCCCATCAAGTGGACAGCTCCTGAGGCTGCACTCTACGGACGCTTCACCATCAAGTCTGACGTCTGGTCGTTTGGGGTTCTGTTGACTGAACTAGCAACCAAAGGCAGAGTGCCATATCCGGGTATGAATACTCTCACAAACACTAGTAAAGTTTCAATAAACTATGTTTTGTTTATAGACTTGAAAATAGTGAAATAATGAAATAGTAATTATGTAACTGTGAAAACTGCAGTCACTAAAAGGAAAGAGTATTGACTGATCCCCGGGGAGGGGAAATTACTTTTTCTGGCTGCTCAGACAAACTGTTAAGGGTTGAGTGTCTTGCTCAGGGACACTTAAACACATTAACTGGGCGAGCCGAGGGTTGAACCAGTGACCTTCGGATTCCCAGGGAGCCTCTCTACCATCTCAGTTATGGCCGCCTAAAATACAACATGACATCATCGGGTCTATTTTCTTGTGCAGGTATGGTGAACCGGGAGGTTCTGGACCAGGTGGAGCGTGGCTACAGGATGCCCATCCCCGCGGAGTGCCCCGAGTCCCTCCATGAGTTGATGCTGACCTGCTGGAGAAAGGAAGCGGAGGAGCGACCCACTTTTGAGTACCTACAGGGCTTCCTGGAAGATTACTTCACATCCACAGAGCCCCAGTACCAGCCAGGAGAGAACCTGTAAATGGGCAAATTCTGTGTGTGTGTGTGTGTGTGTGTGTGTGTGTGTGTGTGTGTGTGTGTGTGGGTGTGCGTGCACAGTGCACACTCGTGAGCATGTAAAATGCTTTAGAGCACATGCTCATGAAGGTACTGTATGTGTGTGCAGGCATGTACTGTATGTATCATGCTTAATTTATACGCCGTCATACGTTTGCGTCGCATGCCAAAAATAGCTGATCTACAAGCTCACAAGGCATCATGATAAGACACCTTGTGAGCTTCAGCGTCAGCTATCTTTGGCATGCTACGTCATCGTACAACGAAGTACAAATCAGGCTTAAGAAGGGGAGAAGATACAACTGTTGGGTACGATTAATGACATCAACCTCTCTGGCATCTGGGACCGCCAGCGACGTAACAAAGCAATCAACCACCTTCAGTACCTGCATCGTTCTATTATCACTGTCACACTCTGCATGGTGTCAGTTCTGAGGAATATGAGAACAATAAAGGAAGGACAGGATTATTCTTTTGTATTCTTTGACGTACAGGAGGACTTTTTCTTCATGTTTTTATCAACAGACCATGCCTCATTTCCTCGTGTTTGCAATGTTTCCTCATGACACATCTTGCTCATGCCTTCTTAGTCTGTGATGGTTCATGTGATTGACCTTTGTGGTTAGTCATGTTCAACACTGTGGCTGTGACTCTGAACCAAATGGAAACATTACAGATGGGTGGAGCAAGGGCGGGATCAGTGGATACAACGCACACCGCAGAAATCTGAAGTGTTATTTTAAAGGTGCATGAATCCCTAGGCTGATTTTGTGGTTTGATTTCTGGTTCATGTTAAAAACTACAGCAGGGTAAAAATGGCGGACCGCATAAGGCTCACTTTATAATACACCATGATGTTAGCAATGCTGCTGCAGATAATTGCACATTGGCCTAAATCTAACACACCCATTATTAATTTGATTAGCTGCAATTACGTTGCTTGCTACCCTGCAATGTCTTTAACCTTCTATAGGTTTTAGCCTGTACAGGAAAACAAACTACAAATTCGTCTTAGGGTTTCATACCCTAAACTCTTTCAAAGTTAAATTAACACTCCAGGTTTTGCTGTGCAGTGCCCGACCGAAAGTGGCACTTCGGGATATCCTCTTTTTCAGACATTTCAACAAATGTATACTGTGTATTATTAGTCTTCCTACACTGCAAAGACCTGAGTGTTAATGTAACTCTTAAGAGTGTAAAAACAGACCTGTAAGCTTACGAAAGTTTAAATTATCAGGATTTTTATTTCTACAGAGTGACTCTTTGGAACCTTTCTATTTCAGGATGTCTCGGATGTTCTATTTGAGATGAATCATGTTATCAAACCTGGATCAACTGGAATATTTTTATGTTGGCTTTGTGCATTTTTTAGGTCCGTTTGCTGACTGCTGTGAGGTGTAGTATGACAGTGGTTCTCAACGTGGGGTCCAGGGATCCCCAGGGGTCCTTGAGGGGGTTCCAGGGGGTCCCCAGCTAAATGATTTATAGTTAGGCTCTGAATGGAAACTCAGATTGTGGTTGTACACGCTCAGAGTTAACGCTGAGCATTTTACATTGTAGATTGGGGCCCCGAGGTAAAACAATTAATGGTATGAAATGGGGTCAGTGGCCTAATGCATATCAAACTGGGGGTCCTTGAAATTAAAAAGGTTAAGAATCACAATCATTCAGGTGTCCATATCCCTGTATGTCCTCCTGGCTTACCTGTGGATAGCATTCACAAGCCAGCCTATAGGTTTAACACTGTGACCAGTGTACAGTACAACACAAAGAAGAAAAACGTTTTTTTTTCTGGGGTGGGGTGGGGGACCTTTTCTCTAAAAGAAATGGCTACTGATGACGAATACTTCTCAGGACGGAGAAGAATACGAATCTGCTGCAATGTAGTTTTGTGCCAATGAAAACTTTTTTTTTTTTACTCTTCTATTGTGTACAAATGTATTTTTATGACGTTTTCTTACAATGCAGTTAGGTAAGGGCCCAGTCATTTATAACTTGATGATAATACAGCGTTTTGTGAATCCTGTGTCCAGTACCAACTATGGATTTGAATCATGGTTTGCTTTCCAGCATTCAGATAAAGATTGCCTCCATGATGAGCTTATACTGTTGTTAACTTTAAGTAAGATCTGCATTCAGTACAGCTTGAGCATGATCTTACTCTAGGTATTAATGGATAGTGATGGTACTGAATACAGCCTGTAGGGGGCAATACAAATCCATCCCAAGTCTGTATGGCTTTAGGAAATAAATTGGCATCTTATCAAAATTGTAAATATGTCTTCAATGCAAATATTTTGTACATCCTCTCTTTATAATTTATTCATTTGCAAAATACCCCTCAATGGTTTATCTTTTTTTGTGACCATTTTACCATCCACTTAATGTTTATGATGAACCCTTTAGTTATGTGAGTAACTGAAGTACACCATACTGTATGTGTATATAATTACGAGAGAGAAACATTTTCTTGAGACGTGAACTGTGTTTTTTGTGCATATTTCAGTGAAATGTAGCCTGGTACATTTACACGAGTGGTGCATCTAGCAAGAGAAACCACTCGATGCATTAGCTTATAACTAAAGCTTAATTTATGCTCCATTGCACGACAGTGTTGCTTGCCAAAAAGAACTGAGACTCTTGCTAGAACTAATAACTCGGCTTCAAAAATCTTTCCACATCACAACCTAAACCACTAATGTTTACATATGGAAAATCATCTGGGATTTTTTGGACACTTTCAGAGGCTGATAAATAAACAGCCAATGAGCTGCCATCCTGTGTACAGTTGAAAGAATTATGGTTTATGTTGACGTCATCAACTTGCATGATGTAAATGCTGTATTTTTTTATTCTGATATGACTACCTTTTCATGAACCACTATTGATTCAGCTTATCATCCTCTTCAGATGTTGTGTAGCTGCCTGTAATTACATTTTCTTGCATTTATCCATTTTTTCCTCAACCGGTCTGATTTCATGAAACGGATGCAAGAAGGGGTTTAATATTCTAACCAGTCTGCTGTATGCAGCCTCGTTCACACTGATCATGTGATTCATGTGGGGTTCTAACCAGTCTGTATTAGTCTTGTTCACATTGACCATGTGGGGTTCTTTGGCTCTTCTTTCTCAGCCTATGCAGGTTTTCTTTTTTGGGGGGTATTCGATATTCCTATAGGCTATCTGTATAATATATTGTATACTTAAATATATTTTCTACAGCAGTCAATAGAAATCAAAAGAACATTTCGGACTATTAAATCTAGTTTAAACCCTACTGTATATTGTTCAAAATTAAGATTACAATGTTTGAATAAAATTTGTATATTGCCAAATGTATTCAGCTACACCCTGACTTCTTGTTCTTGTCTTAATTAATAAAAAGACATATTTCATTTTGAATGACCAGGGTTGTTAGTCTTTCTGATCCTCCCTATAGTGATCAAATAAAACTGATCAAAGAGCATAACTTGTGGCCAGGTCATTTAGTGTGAGGGTTAAATAACTGCCTTCCTGGAAATGGATTCTTATCAGATTGTTTACTAAGATAAATATGAAATATATTGCATCAAATTAAGATGGGCCTAGGCTACTAAGAAATAACACTAACAGGTTTCTGTAACTCCTTTTTAAACCAGGCTACTGCTAAAGAGTATAAGTTGCCAGTGCTTGAATTCAATGGCTTAATTTTATATATTTTTAATCCAAAATTAATCCAACCGGATGTACAGGTTTTGTAGCAATTTGTAGCAATTTTAGAAATATTAGACCTTAATTGTCGAATGTTTAAGCATGTTATAATCATGTATATTTTACTTAAAAACATTTTCCAAATATTTTATTTTTCAACAATTTGGAAAAATGCTCTTCCTTGGTGCCCACCTATCCTGTTTTGATTGATTGATTGAATACTTTATTTAGAAGTTTGCAGAAAAAAAGCACATGAAAGTACAGTTCAAATACAAGGTCAACTAAATAGGATTACAAAAATTCATAGTGTTACCAAATATACATAGCCTACTCTTAAATAAACAGTTCACCCTATTCCAGGATGTGAAGTAGTTTCCTCTAAATGCTGTATCTTTCGCCCTCTGAGTCTATGGTCTTATATAGCTCATCACGTTAAGTGCTGTGTGGTTTCATCAACCTGCTGCTGCTCATCATCACGTGTGTTGTTGTTGAGCTGCTACCAGAAACCCCCGGAAGAGCAGAGCTGTGCAGTCACAGTGTGCATATGCCCTGTCTGTGAGCCATATCTACGAGCCATATGGACGCAGGTGAGGGAGCGTTCATTCTCACAGGGAAACTCCCCTGATCAGCCCTGTAAACAAAGAATGGAAATGGACACAGCGCAGATCGACCAATGTCACGTTCATCCTCACTTTAAAAAAGGTAACACATCAAATCTTTTACAAAAGATAAGTACCCAAATGTAGATTATTATTGTTTTTTACATCGCAGTGATTACGTGTCTAATGTCTATGTGTGCAAATACGGACGGGTTACTGTAGGCTACTGTACTGTGCCTGTACTTTATTTTTAACCATTAATGTTGGAAAATTGTCGCTCAGGCTGTCAGCCAGTTGACAATCACTCCTTCGAAAGATAGAACTGAACCGCAACCGCAAATTAGTTTACCTCTTATGTTCAGTGGTGTAAAGTAACTAAGTACATTTACTCAAGTACTGTACTTAAGTAAATGTTGAGGTATTTTTACTTTACTGGAGTATTTCCAGTTTTCTGTACTTTTACTTCTACTCCACTACATCTGAAAGCTCACAATGCGTCGCAAAAGATTTGTATACATTTGAAAATGGGACATTCTGCATAATGAGTACTTTCAGCTTTTGGTACTTTAAGTACATTTTGATACCAATACTTTTGTACTTTTACTCAAGTACATTTTGAATTCTGGACTTTTACTTCAGAAACAGTAACAGTAATTTCTACATTGCAGTATTGATACTTTTACTTAAGTAAAAAATTTGAGTACTTTTTCCACCACTGCTTATGTTGATGTAATGTAACCCTTGTAGTAACACTGCTGCTGTGTTGTGACTGCTACTACAACCCTGGCACTTAAAACTGCATGGGTGTTAAAATTAAACTTTTCCTGTTTGTTCATTTATCTACTTCCTGTCATTGTAAGCGTCTATAGACTTAAATGTCTTTGCTGGTGGATTATTAGATGCCATAAATATCTGCTGGAGTGTGATAAAGTTATATTGCATGTTCTTTGCTCACTTAAATTGTTCTCATTATTTGCTCCCAACCTTTGGTTAACCCACGCCCCCTTCATCTACCAGCCCACATGTCATTGTCAAGGTGATCCTGTATCCTGATACACACAGCTTTTCCAGGACCATTGTTATCAACTTCAGACACACACACAACAAGGTAAGTGAATTTATTCACATGGTAAAGATACGTTTATGTATTTACAGACTTATTAGTTCATTCTAAAACACGCAACACAAAACGGGTACACAAAAATCTAATCATTAAAGCCATTTGTACCAATGTCTCCACAGGGATGACTGGTGTTGCACAATACTAAAACTACAGTTCGGACAGCAGCATAATAATAGCATTAGTGAGAATCAAGAGCAGGACTGGACCTGTTCTAAGGAATCCTGCTGATTCTTGTATGATATGAATTATTTCATAACATTTTGCCAGTCAGATGATAGCTGACTAATACTGTGTGTGTTTATCTCCTACTAGATGATGCATGTATTCTGAATGACTTTACTGACTTCCACAATTATAATTAGCAAAGTCATATTTGAAGACATGTGAGACTACTTTCAGGCTTTCCACTTATTCAAACTGTGAGTGTCATCTGAAAACTAAATTAGGTTAACAGTTTAAAGTTTCTCAGCTTGTTTCTTTTTGAGTATAGTGGCTCCGCTTTCAGCATGGTATTGGACTTTCACCTTTCATACAAGCCTGATATGACTGGGCTATCATTTTAGATAAATCTGGCATGTACTTGGTGCACTGCTGGCTGTAGTATTGGTGATAATAAATTAGCTTCTTATCAAATTTTTTATGTTGTGAGATTATTATCAGTCAGGCTGTATGACCTGAACCCTTACCCTTCTTACTGTTGCTTGCTTGGAATGATAGTGATGTGATTGAAGCTCATTCTACTGCTTATTCTGCAGTTGTAAAAGAAAATAGAGCCATGAAGCTGGTAACCTTCCATCAGGGTGTTTCCTGAAACGCTAACCTTCCGAGCAGTTAAAAGTCAGTGATGTGCAGGAATATGATCCTGTTGATGATGTGACAGACAATAAAAGAGCAGAACTCCTGTCACCTTCATGCCAGATCACGTCTGGAGATTCTTATGTAAGTCAGTCCTGGGGATATTATATTTGTTACGATCCAAAAGGGAGAATGGCAAACTGTGCTCGAACTAGGTAGAAGAGCCTAAGGGCCCTATCTTGCGTGCCGCCTTACCCCTTATCCCTAAACGTATTATCCGTATTCAACTATTTTAAAAAACATTTTAAAATAGTTCAACTAGCTGATCTACATCGACACGTTGTGAGCTTGTAGATTGGCTGTTTGAACTATTTTAAAATGTTTTTCAAAATAGTAAAAAAAAATGGCAAAGAAGTTTAGGGATAAGGGGTAAGGCACGCAAGATACAGGGCTCTATTCACAGGCCAAAAATTCCCCGTTAAATCGGGATAATGGACCTGCGCCGCCCCAATAGGTTATTCTAGCACCTGCTCTACCCGTCACCATTATGCCGACGCCGTTATTTGCGCGTGGAGGTGTGTCCGTGGGCGTGTTGTTGCTATATCCCCCACATTGCAATTCTACAGACACACATGGGTACGGCTTGGGGACGGGGGATAGTGGATTCTAGAAGCACCCGCTGGTTTATAAAATCACCCGTCAAGTGCACACAGACACTACAATGGCTTTGTGCGTTGGACCATGAGCCGTGTTGCCAGCCTTGGAGAGAAATAAGCAACCGCAGTCGCAGGTCTATGAAAACAAAAAGAAGCAACTCTAAGGCCACATGAGCACTTCAAACTACTAACTAGAGCTTTCATATCCCCTAAATATTTCAGCCCGGCTCGACTAATAATTGACAAATTAGACCCAGCCCAGCCCATCAGTCATTTTTCTAAAGAAGCCTTATTTCTCATTAAATCTTGGTAATATATGAATGATCTGTGTGTGAAATGCGCTCTTTCTTTATACAAACCCATGCTCGCTCACTCTACCGCAAATGCCTCTCTCTCTTTGTACAACCCCATGCTCACTCTACCGCAAATGTGCTCTCTCTCTTCATATAAACCGATGCTCACTCTACCGCATATGCGCTCTCTCTCTTCATATAAACCGATGCTCACTCTACCGCATATGCGCTCTCTCTCTTCATATAAACCGATGCTCACTCTACCGCAAATGCGCTATCTCTCTTCATACAAACCCATGGTCACTCTACCACAAACGCCACCACCACTCCCAGCGGGGTCATTTTGATTCTATGACGGCTGCCGTCTAGTTATCATCAGTGCCAGTGTTGTGAGGAAAAACAACTAACAAGCAACCAGGTCTAGGAAAACCAGCCCAAAAGAAGCGAGTCAAGCGACTATGGGCCACATGAGCACTCTAACATATACATCAGCTATTTGAAAATAGCAGATCTACAAGCTCACAACGCCTCCCATGCAAACGCTACGTTCATGACCCCCCAAAATAACCATATTTGAACTGGGGACCCCCCCATTTTGTTTGACTCGGTTCCACAGATAAATATTGTGAAAATAGCAGATCTACAAGCTCGCCAGGCGTTGGGTGCTCCATTGTGGTCTCGACCCACAGGTTGAGAACCACTGCATTAAAAGCTCCAAGCAAGTTACATGTCTAGTAGGCTATGTTGTTGACCACGTAATGTAATGTTTTTGGTTTAGTGATAGGCTACTCCGTGGCGCGCGCGCGCCTCATTGTGCTGTCCAAAATAACAGATCTGTAGCTGTCGACACGACATGATGCAGCGCCGTTGATAGCTTGTATGTCTGTTATTTTGGGTAGGTATAGGCGACGCACATACGCATCGCAGCAATGTGTCTGGATTTGAGAGGCTTTGATTGATGTAAACTTAAAGTTTAGCTCTGTTCGGGATTACTGAACAAAGGTGGATGATGAAAGATAACGGGGACAATATGGATGTAAGTTAACTTTAATTAACTGCGTCACTTCAGAGGAAACTATGGAGCAACTTCAGAGATGTTTACACACCCCTGGAATCCATTAGAACGGTGGAAATAGAACGATAACAGCCAACGTGAGTACATACTGTAGGCTATAGACCTTTCCTAAAACTGTCCAATTTATTATACCCATGTGCTACTGTTTGTCTGTGTACCACGTAGGAGCGTTGTCGCAACATGATGTAATTAATTATTTGGGAGCAGCCAGTGTGTACCAATAGTATACATATTTTAAATGGCTTTCATATACTATTCCGGATCTGACTAATATGACAAGCTTATTGTGAACACAATAGGCTACAAATTAATATAAAAATGTATTTGGATAAAATAAAAAAAAAGAAGGAAAACAAGCCCAATGTGGCTTATAATAATCAGACCAGGCAACAGTGCAGACAGGTAGATAGGCTAGAGCATATATTGGATCGGGATGACGGCTAGCGCAGTCTTCTCTTAAAGGCAATGGCTTCTGGCACGGTGATTGGTTTTATCATTGTAACGCCCAAACCACACCTATGCATAATGTAACGGGTAGCTCAGGTGTTTGGCGGGTCACGGGGGTGCCATAGAATACCGAATTTTGCGGGGAAACGCCTCTTGCCTAGTCCTTCATCCCTAATTAGTGGTTTGTTCAAATCTGGCTCTGAATAGAGCCCACAGGCCCTTCCTGTAGTCGAACTTTCCCTCAGGCCTCAATTTAAAAAGTCACAGACACACACACGCATACAAACACACAGACACACACACACACACACACACACACACACACACACACACACACACACACACACACACACACACACACACACACACACACACACACACACACACACACACACACACACACACACACACACACACACACACACACACACGCACAGGGCATTTTATTGTGTTAATTGTAGGGTCTGTGTCTCAGGTGCTGAGGGCAGAGGATGCAGAATAAGTCATAGCAGCAGGGAGTTTGGTGTGAGTGAAATTTTAGCATCAGGAAGGAAGGTCTGGCCATAAGTTATAGGAAATGCCGTGTTGCACACTTTAGAGTTTAGAATATAACAGTCACTTTGACAGACTCACGCACACTAAAGCCTGTGAGTTGTTGCTGATGTGGTTTCAGAATGTGTCAGAACGTGTCAGAAACTGCAGCGCGATGGTGTAGTAGCTGTATGGGTGGAATATTGTTTTGCTGATGAAGTTTGAATAAAATGCACAACTGCTGGGTATGATATTTGCATAAGTAACGTTTTCTCAGCAATGCTTTTGAACCTTTTTATTTTTGCACACAGCACAGCAGAACATCCACCAGTTTAGCATATCGCCTGAGTGTTCACCAATGCTTCATTTATACGTTGTATATTATTTAAATATATAGCAGATCTGGAAATAGCAGATACAGTATACAAGCTCACAACGTGACATGTTGTGAGCTTGTAGATTTGCTATTTTGGTTGTGCAACATTGTCGTACAATGAAATACTCGTAAATCAGGCAGTGCACACAGGAGACTTTGTTTTCTAAACTGACCCCACCTATTGCAAATGTGTTATTGCTAGCCCTTTGTATGCTAAATAATATTGCAAATGGTCTTAAATACGTTCTCATGAGCAGCTACCTTTTCCCCCTTCTCCGATACCACATCGACCATATTCGATATATCATTCTTTCACAAGAAGCCAAAGTACTTTGTATCTTCACTGCCTTAGTGGGTGAAGTTTTGCTTGTTTGCTTTCGTTTGTATTTTCAGTGTGTGGCCGTGCAGCACAGCCATAAATTAAAATGGTTCATCTTGCACAATGTATAGTTTCAGCATTGACATCGCAATGTGCGATAATAAGGTCTGAGGAAGAGCCTGGTGGCTCGAAACATTACCTGAAAAGAAACATGCAAGCGGGAGTGTATTGATAAACAGATTTCATTTATTTTGTTTACATGTTGAAGTTTTGATCCAGCACTCACCCAGCCTCGTAGGATTGTGATGTGTGTGTCTTCTGCCTTCTTCTCATATGTGCAATAGTGACTTTGCAAAGGACGCAATGTAGCTAAGGCAAATTGGGTCAGTCAGTCACAATGTGCTAAAACAGTCTTACTTCTTGAAAGAAAACAAAAACTTGCAAGGTTTGTATATTTCATGACTAATCTGGAAGAAAAACAGTACAGTTAATCTGATAAATAACATAATGGTTTAATGACTTCATGGTAACTGGTCTTGCACGCACATTCTGCGTTCACAGAGGTGTCATGCTGAGTCAAACAGTATTGAGCAACTGCCTTATTTCACCCTCTTCTTTCCAAATGGAGCTATTGAAGTTCAGATGCTGTATATGCAGATCTGCATGTGTCTGATTAAATTATGTAACTCTTGATTTTATTATATTGCAATTCCCCCCCCCCCCCCAAACCGTTCAGCCCTAGTTCATTCCTAACTACACCAGTGTTTCATGTGTGCTTTCAAGTTTCCTTTACACATGCTCTACCACCTACTGCAAATAATGACAGACAAGTCCTGAGGCACAGCGTGAGTATGACACATAATCCGTAGGCGTGGTGTTGAGTGGTGATAAAGTAAAGATATATAGAAGGCCACAGGAACAACTGGGGAAGTTAGTGGTGACTCAAGGCAACCTGCAGGTACAGTAATGAGGACATTTTCCACTTTTAAAGCTCTGTGCTATAATTACGAGGGGCAGAATTTCCCCGCACTCCCTATTATCTAGTGCTTCGTCAGACTTGTGGACATCCCCCCCAGATAAAATGACACTCCAGTGACATACATTTAAGAGTCAGTTTGTGATTATCTAACCATCTAAACCTACTTTATCTTCGTCTGTCCAGGTTTTCTAAAGCTTTACCGTACATACTGGTAGTAAAATCCTCTGTTAATGTATCCATTTTTAACTCTGAAAGTATACAAATTTAACTACATTTGTATACTTTCAGAGATAACTTAACAGTGTATCCCCTTCCTCTGCAGTCAACCCTCCAAACCGAGCAGGCTCAGGTCGCCATTCTGCATCATGGCAAGCCATGACCCTACCAACCCATCCCATGCTGTCTTTGACCTCTTCGTCCAAGCTGCAACCTGCAAGGATGTTCAACGCCACTTTGCTGAGCTCTGCAAGCAACTGGATGTGGATGCCAAAGACTACAGGAACTTCTACACCAAGCTAAAAGAAAGGCTGAACTACTGGAAGGCCAAAGCACTGTTGGACAAGTTGGATAAGAGGGCATCCCACCAAGATTACAAGCAAGGAAAAGCTTGTGCCAAAAACAAGGTAGAGAAACATATTTTTTTTTAAACAAAGAGAAATAACAGAGTCTGTGATGAAAATCCACACCTGGTCCATTTCCTGTGAATATACTGAAAGTATATCTTGTTCTCTGTTTGAGGGAAATGGAACAGGCTTTTATTTTTGATTGCTCTAGTTTTGAGAGCATTGCTAGAGAATAGAAGAACAAATCTGATTAGATATTGCTAGCGTATGTTATAAAGCATCACATTGAATATGTTGTATTATTGTGTCTGTTATTTCAGTCATTAATAAAACATAGTAATTTATTGGCACAACACCAGTGACATTTCGAGCAAATGCTCTTCATCAGACAAAAATAAACAGTAGAGAGACACCATCTTAAATACATATGATACACTAGTATATACAGTACATGGGATATGCAGGCCCGGCTTAATGCACAGGCTTTAGGGGCTGCAGCCCAGGGCACCAAGCTTAGGGGGTACCAAACACCAAAGAAAGACAGACAGGACTATTACACTATTATGCTGTCGAAATACTTTCTATTCCTGGGGCAGCTGAAATAGTGCTAAATTGGTGCGCTTCTTTAAAAAAAAAATATATATATATATTATTATTTTATGTTTTATTACTGTCTTTTTTGTGTGTGTTTTGCACCTGCTTCAAAAGTTGTTGTGAATGTGCACAACTACATTGTATTGTTTAACAGGTCAGTCATTACCCTCATTCTTTGTCCTCCCCGCCAGTGTCTTGTGTTGGGTGCTGGACCATGTGGATTGAGGACGGCTATAGAGCTGTCCCTGCTGGGTGCTCAGGTGGTGGTATTGGAGAAGAGGGAGACATTCTCCAGGAATAACGTCCTCCACCTCTGGCCCTACACCATATACGACCTCCGCGGGCTAGGGGCCAAAAAGTTCTATGGCAAATTCTGTACCGGAACTCTGGATCACATCTGTGAGTCATTAGTGTGATTTAGATAGATTTAGATAGATAGATGTGTGTACTATATACAGTGTAGGTATATAGAGTTTATGTGTATAACAAGTCATAAGTCATAAGTCACTGGAAGCATATAGTATTTATGACAATGTTTCTTAAGGTAAGAAAATCAAGTCTAAAGTTCGTCAAAAACCCATCCGCTTGCGGAAATAAATTCTTTCTGACACCAGCAGGGGTAAAACAGCTAAACTACAGGCCCTTCATATGAACTGTCACTTGAACTCTCTTCCTTATTCGAGTCCATTTCAAAGCAGGAAGCTGGGCCCTTGGTATAAGTGCAGTATATATGAATGTTCATGTCAGTCTTGATCAGGTAGTTGTGGTGGTGCCACCGCAATGCTCCCACTTCCTGTGTGCAACGTCTTGCATCTTACAGATGATCTCACACAATACCAGAGCTTGCCTTTGCAGCATGTGTGTACTGAAATCACATAGTTCAACCTTGATATAGTCTATAGGTTAGCGATTCCCAACCTGTGGTAGGCTGTGAGGATAATGCTATATCACTTTTTTCCTTTTTTGTTCTCTTTTTTAATGTGTTTTCATTGTGATACCAATAAATAAGAACTTAAAGAATACCACGTTGGTTCCATTGATCCAAGCTGGAACACAATCGATTGATTGATTGCTAAAATAAATGCTCTGAAAATGCACGCGGCCCACCCATCTGAAGGGGTCAAATGGGTGGGCTGTGTACACTTTAAAGACTTTCAAGTGGGCCCTGATCCAGAAAAGATTGGAAACCGCTGGTCTGGGTGGAACTGTATATAAGCAAAATTATTTCATTGTAAAAAAATAAAATCATGGCTAGTATGTTATACAATAGGAGAATAGTGCATAAATAGTATACATGTAAAAACAGCAAGAGCCGTATAGTGTTCACTGTTCAACTATGAATGAATGAATGAATGAATGAATAGTTTCTATTGTTTCCAGGCATTCGTCAGCTGCAGTTGATCCTACTGAAAGTATCTCTTCTCCTTGGAGTGGAGGTGCACACCGGACTGGAGTTCCAGGGCTTGATTGAACCATCTGAAAACAAAGGTGCTTCCCATATATTTTGTCACCAGCAATGATCGATCATTATCGATCACAATCACATGGCAGCCATTTTGCTCTTATGTCATACCCATGTATTTGAATGTTCACCTATTGTTGTGATTTAGTTTTAACAGTGGTGTATACATTTTTGTTTAAAATTAAAACAGTAAAATAATCACATTATGAAAGGACATTTGAGTATAATAGAAGAAATGCAATTATAATAACACTCTGACCCAACAACAGAATAATAAGAGAGTAAAATCACAGTGCTGAAGAATAATACAAAAAATCTCAATAATAGGATGCGGCAAACAAATGTTTTTTTGCTTTGATTTAAAAGAACTAAGACTTGTAGTGGACCTGTCCCGGTTTGCATAGTTCATGATATAGCAAAAGATCAGAAATGCGTTTTGGCTGTAAACCATTCATTGCTTTATAAACCAACAGTAGTATTTTCAAATCAATTCTTTGACAGACAGGGAGCCAAAAAGTCTATAATCCAAAGTGTTAGTAAACATATAACATAGAAAATATATTTTCAGGTCGGAATACCAATTTTATCCAATCAGCTTAAATTGTGTTCCAGTTCAATTTTGTCTGCTAATTTGTTTATTTTGTGACTTCCAGTTCCACTTATTTATCCTGTATATACTTATATACAGGATGATTGGATAAAATTGGAATCCTGACCTGAAAATAATTGTTCTGTTTACTAAAGAGCTGGAGAGAACAAGCACTCAACGCAATAATTGCAATATGAATATAGAGCTATTTAACAAATAAATCTAGCTTACTCCACCTTTGAAATTGTGTGAACCATTGTTTTCAGTACTGGTTTTATATATCTGCGCTTTCCATTGCCAGGTTGGACAGCCAAGCTGCACCCTCCGTCTCATCCCGCAGCCTCCTTCCAGTTTGATGTCTTCATCTCTGCTGGAGGAGGGAAGTTTGTCCCTGATGGTGAGAAACACACGCAAGCGTGCAAATCTTTGTATGTGTGATCTGAAAACAAAACAACTTATTCAAGTATTCAACTTTATTAACAGTTAGCAAATAGTACAGTGGTACGATTATACAATGCTGCTAAAAGGATAACACAAAAAGCCCTATGGGCTTGTTTCCATTGTGGTCCTGTGTATTCAATTCATCGATTTTAAAGACATACAATAATATACAAGACATCATCAGCACTTGTAGCAATAAAACGTGTACTGTATACAGTAAACGGTTGGAGGGGCGGGGGGGGGGGATCATTCCTGGTGTTAAGCTTAGGCTTTATTAATAGAGCCATGTGAATGCTTGGATATCAGGTTTATAAGTAGATTATTTTTGTTCATGGATTTTGTTTCTCTCATTCATTGTGATTATGGGCGAATCTGTTTGTTTTGCCACTAAAAAGGATGGGAACCAACAAAAAAAAGACTGGGTCAAAAATATTTGTTTCTAAACTAAATGTAAGGTAAAGTGATTTTTTTGGGGCCTTTTTATGCCTTTATTGATAGGATAGTAGGTTGACAGAAAATGGGGAGAGAGATGGGGAGTGACATGCAGCAAAGGCAGTCGGGATGGGGACTCACACCCGTGACCCGCTGTCAGGCTACTTTGGAGCCCAGGTGCCCGGACTGCTACGCCAGCGGTCCGGCCATTGCAAGAGTTATAAGCATATTTTGAAGATCATTGGCCATTTATTTTTATGTCTAATTTGAACGCTGTTTGCCTTGTAGGCTCTGTCTGCTCGTTGCATTCAAGTACGTCAGTTGCACAACATGCATGCAACAACTCAGTGGTGCAGTTGGTGTATCCAAGGCCCATGATGTGCACTGCAATGTTGTAATGCAACATCTATAAAAAATAATGCTACGGTTAACCACAGAGGACCAACAACATAACCAAGTGTATACTCGTTTACAAAAAAAGGTCCAAATGTGGTCCCTAATGTGGCGTGTGAATGATTTCGATTTCTTTCTTTTTGCCAGACCCAGAGGGTCGGCCTACATGAGGCTCTGCCCACTTTCGTCCATACATGGGCGAAAAAGACCGGCTGTATAAAAGGGACCCTTTCTTCTCCATACATGGGCATAAAAGGGACACAGGCTGACACGTCATACGAAGTCCGTCATACGAAGTCCTTATAAAGTACTAGGAATTTATTCTGGGTCTGGCAGAACCAGGTCTCCTGGTCTTGTTAACGTCTTCCCTCTTCTTTTCCAGGCTTCAAGCACAAGGAGTTGAGAGGCAAGCTGGCTATCGGGATCACGGCCAACTTCAACAACAAATACACGGCCGCCGAGATCCGGGTGCCTGAGATCAGCGGTGTGGCTCGTATCTACAACCAGAAGTTCTTCCAGAGCCTGCTGACTGAGACAGGTAGAGGTCCACATATCGTCCCCACAATGTAAAATCCCCAGCTGGATCAGATAGAGAGATAATGCCTCGATATCCTACTATAAATGCACAAAATCTGTCTGTGTGTGTGTGTGTCTCCAGTTCACGTATCTCAAGAACCGTCCGACTGATCAACTTCAAACTTGGCATGCATCGCATCGCATAGACGGGTACAACGGGTATACTGACATTGGGTACAACGGGTTTGCATAACCGGGTGGGGCATGCATTTCAAATTTGCATCGTTCTCGACTTGCAGTGACCAACGGGCAACAGTCTAGTTTAGAGAAATGGAGGTAGTTCGGTTTTGTCTCAGGCAGAAGACGCTCAAAACTGCAAAAAAATGCTCCCATTTTACCCCAGCCGCTCATTAACATTATTCAAGCAAAGGCACTGAACCAGGATATTTTTTAAATAAGTCACGAATATACCACAGATGTTTTCATACTCAGTCAAATCCTCAGTGTTAATGTATCCATTTGTATACTCTCAGAGTTAAATGAACACTTTTCGATTTTAGAGTGTACCTCTGTTGCGCCTCATCGAGCCCAACCTCCAGGGTGTGAAATGAGTGTTCGCAAGCCTCAGCTGGGGACAAACAAATGAGGAACACAGACGTTTGTGGTCATGTCAATAAATACTCCTTGTCATTCAAAGCAAGTTTCTTGTAAATGGTGCAATTATATAGCACGTTTCTCCAAAGCGCTTTACAATGTGCATTTACATTCACCCATTCACACACATTCACACAACGATGGAAGAGGCAACCATGCAAGGCAACAAGGGGTTCAGTGTCGCTCAAGGACACTTCGACAATAATCCAGGGGGAGCCTGGGATTTAACCCGAAAACTTCTGATTTCCAAGCGGCCGCTCTACCTCCTGAGCTCTACTGCCGACCACACTGTGAAAATATTCACCTGTTCTCTCCGTCCTACTTGTAACCTACTGTATTTTCTCCTATTTTAAAGGCCCAAACATAAACAAGTGGGTCGCCCCACCACCATAAATAAACAATAGCCAAGGGCCCACCCTGAAAGTTTTACATTGAGTCTAATACGGAAGAGACGGTTCATATGAATGGCCTGTAGTTTCGCTGTTTTACCCCTGTTGGTGTCAGAAAGAATATTCTCTCAATGAAAGCGGATGGGTTTTTGACGAACTTTAGACTTGATTTTCTTACCTTAATAAACGTTGTCATAAATACTATATGCTTCCAGTCGCTAGTTTAAAGTCTCCTTTCAATCATCTTGATATGCGTTTTGCTAAATGATGGTTCCATTTATTTTAAAATTGACGATAAAGTAGGCTATGCTCTAGGAGGGGCGGGATGATTTGATTGACAAGCTACACAACCAATAGCATTCATTCCCCGCCCCCGCTCTTGATTGACAAGCTACCCAACCCATAGCATTCTTTAGGGATCGATTTCCGGTTCCTATTCCCGGTCGCTTTTTGGCATATATTAAAGATGTGTGGCTTAGTCCATTCTTTTTATACATGACAATAGCATTGGAGACATGTTTTGGACTGGCCTAATAGATGTTACTGGTTGACTGACTGAGTGAGTGACAAAGTCACAGCATTACAGGATATATGTGAATCTAGCCCCTAATTTATATGTTCCAAACAATCCCACAACAGATTTACCCATTTAGCATTTTCATTTAATATTCACAAATATGTTTACTCCTTAATTTGAACTTCTTTGAACCATCTCACCCAGCTCTCTCTCAGCACATGCTCTTGTCTCTTTCTCCCAATGCAGGTATTGATCTGGAGAACATTGTCTACTACAAAGATGACACCCACTATTTTGTCATGACTGCTAAAAAGAAGAGCCTGCTGAACAAGGGGGTCATCAAACAGGTGAGCGTTTTTTTTCCGGAGACAGCTGGGAAGACTTCAGCTGAGATGGCCTATGATTGGCTGAGACGAGGAGAGGGGAGCGGTGGTTTTGCTTCACGTAATAACCTGTTCCGTCCACCACGGCTTGCCAAACTCAGACTTTCTGCAAGCAGGTGAGATTTCCGTTAGCTCACCCTCCCTTCTGCTCTTTCTGGGTCTCGCCAGGACTGCAGTGACGCAGCTGAGCTTCTGGCTGCTGCCAACGTGGATCAGGACGCCCTGCGCTGTTACGCCCAAGACGCCGCCCGCTTCTCCACGACACTGCCCCACCTGGAGTTTGCTCAGAACTATAAGGGACAGCCAGACGTGGCGATGTTTGACTTCACCTGCATGTACCGCGCTGAGAACGCCTCGCTGGTGAGGGAGCGGAAGGGCAAGAAACTGTTGATGGGCCTCGTTGGAGACTGCCTGGTGGAGGTAGGTGACCTACTATATACCGTAGGTCCACTGCTCTCTTAAACACTTATGCCCTATCCTATAGAAACCGAATGCAGATTTGTGCATGTGGCCCCTGGGGGACCCTGATGCCCCTATATGGGCATATTGATTCGATTCGGCAGTATGACATAGATCAGTCTAGTTTTCTAAATGTTTTAAAATAGCAATCTACAACAACGTGGGATATGTTTTAGTCCTGCTTTTAGTCAGACTGAATGAAATGCATGTATTTGCTTTTGGAACTGTCTCATTTGTTTGATATTTATTTTTAATATCACAATTTAATAAAGAATTTACTGTATGTTAACCACATTAACACTGGCGTCCTTATTTTCGGCAGATTTTTCAAGTTATTTGTTGTTGCATGCACGTGTTGCATTGCGATGCGTTTTGAGCTCGTAGATTGACTATTTTCGCTATTTGTTGTACAACAAAGTATATAGAGCACTGAAGTCCTGACGTCACTGCCAGTAGAGGGCGCTTTTCCGCAGGTTTGTGGCTTTACTTTTTGTGTTGATATTGGGGAATCTTAGATCGCTTCATATAAGAACTGTGTTCCAAAAATAAACACACCACCCTGGCGATTTTACTCATATGGATATGAAGCATAGACTGAAGGTGTAAATGTACACATTTACCCAAAGAGTAACACAATATAAACACTAGAAACGAGTCAAACAACCCAAAGACTACATTTCCCATGAACACGGCTGCTGTAGGGACAGTGATTTCAGACCCGGAAGTAGTAGTTCTTAAGACTTTTAAGGCAGAATTAATTCCATTTTCGCCAGAAACAGGCTGTATCAAATATGAATGAATATCATAAACGATGCAGAGCCACCCCCCTGACAAAAACACCACCAGGGTGGTGTGTTTATGTTTGGAACACAGTTCTTATATGACGTGATCTAAGATTCCCAAATGGGGATTTCAACACAAAAAATAAAGCCACGAACCCGTGAAACAGCGCCCTCTAGTGGCAGTGACGTCAGGCTTCGGTGCTCTATAGGGCTTACGTGATTAAGAAAATCCCCCCCTCTTATTGTCTCCGCCAGGCCGAAAGGCATGGCGAGAGAGTATGTTTTGCCCCCTGTCCGTCCGTCCGTGTGTGTGTCCGTCCGTCCGTCCGTCATTCTGTCTGTGGACAGCTAATCTCCGGCACCGTTGGCTTGCTCGCAGTGAAACTGTGCACACACACTCCCTGGATATCACAGCAGAACCTCTGACCCAAATTTTTCACATGGGCCTTTTATAGCGCCACCAGGAGGCCGATTTATGCAAAACATATTTTTTGACAGTACTCCTACAGATTTTGTCCAAAAATCCCGTAAATCGGTACACAGTATCTCTATAGTCATTAAACAAAACGGGTCTTTCAGATTTTTCATATACCATCCTGATTGGCTAGAAATGGCTTTCAAAGTTTGCAGGAGTGCTCCGTTTTGAACAAAATACCTAAAATCATGAACACAGCATGCAATTTCCTTGAAATTTTGCATGCATATTCCCACTATGCCGAGGAAGAAATGCCACTTGAAAATGTTCAAATCAGCCTCATGGTGACGCTATAACAGGCCCATTCGTGTTTTTACCTATAACTGCACCGATCTGTGTAAAACTTTGTAAGCGCACTCCCTAGAGGTCAAGGAAAAACCTGTGCCCTGCATTTTTCACATCTGCCTTTTAGAGCGCCACCAGGAGGCCGACTTATGTAAAACACATTTTTGTATATTACTCTTTCCGATTTGACCCAAATTTCACGCAAATTGGTACACATGATCTCTATAGTCATGTGATCAAGACGGATGTGTTTGATTTTTCACATTCCATCCTGATTGGCTAAGATTGACATCTAAAGTTTGCAGTAGTGGCTTGTTTTGAACAAAATGCCTCAAATCATGAATGCAGTGTCTGATTGCCGTGCAAGGCCTAAGAAGAAATGGCACCCTTTTCACATTGGCCTATTATAGCGCCACCAGGAGGCCACAATAACCTATCTGACCTGGCGGAGACCTGTGCTCCGAGGAGCACTTTTTCTAGTTTGTATTTTATTTGACAAATCAAGCCCTGCTTGCTTTAATGCTGGCATTCATTTTCTTTTTTTTGGTTTGCAGCCTTTCTGGCCTCTTGGGACCGGTATCGCCCGTGGGTTCCTCGCCTGTTTCGATGTGGCATGGATGGTGAGGAGCTGGGGCATGGGGGATCCACACCTCAAGGTCCTGGCTGAAAGGTGAGCCAGGTCGATATTGGAATCATACAGAGATTATTTGAGTCATTGGACCTGTACTTTCCCTAATTTGACAAAACCGACCAGTACAGGTTTCATAAGACTCGGATTTCATTCACTTCCCCTGATAAATAGATGTCATGTTCTTTTTACTTTGAATATAAAGGTAGTGATATTAACATCATTATACTTCTGTATCGTCATCTGCCATTTTAGTTTATCTCCCTGTTAGCTGTTCTGTGACTATGCTTGAATTCCTCTGATTCATTACAGAGTACATGGTTGGTTAAATGTGCATAAGTAAACATTGGTCTGATCATCATGTTTCCACCACAGAGCTTGAAGCACAGACATGAATCATTTCGATCTGGTTGCATCTCTCCCTCTCTGTGTCTCATTTTATGAATGCAATGGACAGAGAGAGTTTATACCAGCTACTGTCTCAGACCACCCCAGAAAACACCAGCAAGAACTACACCAACTACAGCATTGACCCCTCAACCCGCTATCGGCACGTCAACCTCTCGTCCATAAAGACCAGCCAGGTTGGGATAGATTTTCTGTTGTAGTATTATTATTATTATTATCATTATTACTACTACTACTAAGGCGATGCCCGTTGATGACCTCCCACTCGGTACTGCACTCCTCTCGGGTTAACCCATTAAAACCTGAGGCCGATTCTTTAATGCCTTCTAAATCAGTAGCTCTCAAACTTTTTGGTAATTTAAAATTATTCGACATTTTTCAAACACTTTCAAGATTTTTCAAAAATGTTCTGTAATTGTACTAATTTAAAATATATATAACTTGTTCTCTACTTAAAACTTAAATATCAGCAAGAAGATGCTTAAAGTGTATCACTTTTGGAGACATTTTAGGTATTTTCTGTGTATCATGGATGTGCTATTGTTGTTTGTTTTGTAGTGTATGTTTGCCAAAGACGTGTAATTTTATTCTGCCTCTTGGCTAGTTCACACTTGAAAAAGAAACTTTGTCTCAATGTGTTTTTTACTGGTTAAATAAAGGTTAAATAAAATAAAATAACTACAGTTGCCATGGGTGAAAATTATACCCACTTCCTCCAGCGCCCCATGGATCATTCCAGCAGTACAGTATTTCACATAGTGTGGATTTGTTGCCAGGAAACTGCAATGTAAGGTCTATTGAGTTGGCAGGGCAGAGGGACTGGCTTTAGTATAGGAGAGCTTATTGATTATTGGGCTTTAGAGAGTTTTCACAAAATACCACCTAAATTGCACTGCATAAAGACGTATTGGAATTACAACACAGTGTTGTGTTGTATTGTGTTCTGTTCTGTTTTATTTCAGCTCATACGAGGATAATGCACGACTACAGCTTGTGAATGTAACTTTTCTCTCGTACAGGTGCAGAACCTATATGATGCTGAGAAGTCTAATACGTCCAGCAAGAAGCAGAAGAGCAGGATGCGCCAAGGTCAGCTGTTCCTTCATATCAGTTTGGTGGTCACTACTGTAGTTGTTCTTAACACATATTAGCGACAGCTGAAGCCTTATATCTCCTCTGGCCAGTGTGAGCAGTAGATGTTTAGTTTCCCATGCGGGAGACACCGGTTAAAATCCAGAAGGTTACTTATTACGTTGCTGTCAGGCAGAAACCTTGTATCTCCATATTTCCATTTTCTTTGTTTTTTCATAAATTACTGCCCTACTTTGTCATACAACAGTGTTGCACAATTGTAGCAAAAAATTGCAGATCTACAAGGCAAGCTCGAGCTTGTAAATCTGCTACTTTTGCAAAAAAAAAAATATTTTTTTAAGTAAGTCTGTCTCTGGGTTTCATAAATATTGAACCAACGAAAAGTATTAGCAAGAGCTTGTGACTAAATAATAACTACATTGGTTCCTTTGGAACACACCTTCTGTTTTTCCATTTTCTGAAAAGAAACCGTCTTGGACATACAAGGTTTCCACTCGACAGCAACGATATGCAACATACTGTACAAAGGAGATCATTCACACACATGATCACATCCACTCAGTGTTAATTTTGTCGACTAAGACTAGACTAAAGGTCCTTACACACCGGGGGTGATTTTTTCATGCGAATAATACTTTTTTTTTAAAACCTTATAAAGTCAATGCAAGCTTACACATCAGTTTCGCGGAGCGAAAAAGCGTCTTTTATTTATTCGTCCGAATTAGAGTCTGAATTTTGCGTATATTCGCATAATCGCCGGTGTGTAATGACCTTTAGGCTAAACAATTTCAGAAGACTAAAATAGGACTAAAACTAAATGGTGTGTTATTCAAAGGACTAAGACTAAGACTAAAGCAGAATTTGTTGCAGTGTAATTGTTTTTGACTAAGACTAAAAGACTAAGGTTTTTGATATTTAGTCGACTAGACTAAGACTAAACATTTTCAGAAGACTAAAGTAGGACTAAAACTAAATGGTGTGTTATTCAAAAGACTAAGACTAAATCAATATTTGCTGTCAAAATTAACACTGCATCCACTAATATAACCACTGAAAATCGTCATTGCCGTTTTCCTCCAACAGATTCGTCCGGGGGTTTTGAGGAGCTGTTGAGGTGGTGTCAGCACAACACTGCAGGCTGTGAGAGGGTCAAGGTCCACGACCTCACCCAGTCCTGGAGGTCCGGTCTGGCTCTGTGTGCCCTCATCCACCGCTTCAGACCCATGCTCATGTGAGTCGACCTTTCATCTACCATAAACCAGTGATTCTTTTTCATTTCAAGGACCCCCAGTTTGATCTGCATTTGCTACAGACCCCCATTTGAAACGATTTTTATCTCTGGCACCCTAATTTACACTGTAAAATCCTCAGCGTTAACTCTGAGAGTGTACAAATGGAAACCAAATGGACCATTACATTTTGGTTCCATTTGTACACTCTCAGAGTTACAGACCCATTTAGGTCCATGGACTAAGGGTGAGGGTCCTAACTATCATCATTTACCCTGATGGAGGGTAAATGGACCCCACGTTGACAACCAGTGCCATGAACAACACAGATAATGAGGCATCGGTGGCCCAATCCACTTTAACAGTGTTGTTTTGGCCCACTTCTTGACAGCAATTTACATCCCATGTTTTCTGTTTTCCTCTTAAGGGATTTTAACCCATTAAAACCGGTAAAGCATCTGTGTAATTTTAGATTGTAGCTATATATATATATGAGAGTGTGTGTGTCACGATAAAAAAAATGCGTCACTGCGTGCCACTCTATGAGCTTGTAGATCTGCTATTTTTGAAAAATGTTGAAAATTTTTACAAATCTTTGAATATATATTTTTAAAGCAAACATTTTGAACTCAAATCTTTGCTTCTTGAAGTCCCTGGGACACAGTATTTTGAGATGGGGGGTCCGTGGACAAATACATATAGGCTAATTTTGGGGGTCCTTGACATGAAAAGGTTTGAGCACCACTGATATAGCAACATAGTTGTTTTCAGAAAACTGTAAGGATTTAGAAGACATTTGTAGAAACGGCCTCAGGTCTTAATGGGTTAATAGGGGCCAAGCAGTGGAAATGCACAGAGCTACCCAATGGACACAAAAAAATCAATCTGTGAACGATGCAAATGATTTGTATTCCATGAATAGGCCTCCTGCATCCGGTTACTACAGTATGGCCGTGAATCCCTGCTCTCATTCTGCCTCCACAGTGACATGTCCTCTTTGGATGAGTCCAATGGCATCCACAACAACCAACTGGCATTCGGCATCCTGCAGAGGGAGTTTGGGATCTCACCCATCATGTCTGCCAACGATATGGCCAACAGCGGTCAAATAGACAAGCTGTCCATGTTCCTGTACCTCACACAGGTCCATGATGCCTTCAATGTGCCTAGCAGTAGCAAAGGTAACCTACTTCAAACATGACCCACAATCTTGTTACTGCAGTGTGAACCTTGGCTTAAAGTATCCATATACGACGTGATTGAGATTGACCACGTTTTGTGCTTTGATGTAATAGTTGCGTTGTCTTTTAAATAATTGCCATCGCCTACAGTAAAACTTGTTCCTAAAAAATGCTATAAATACTGTTACATAAGTCGCTCGCTGAGACACTGACTGCACCGTGCTCTAATCACCTATTTCTAAAAGAGTGAGGCTGGTTTGTCCTCACACTGAAATGTGTTTGGTGATGATAAGCCATCACACTGCCTCTGTCCCTTTAAGAGCATGTTACCCAGAATTCCTCAGGTTTGAGTGGCTAGGGCTGTGCTCAAAGCCAGATCTCCTGCACTACTAAGCCACGGCAGACAGAGCAAACAGCAACGGGTGAGGACATGTCTTATCAGGGCTTGGGTGGGACTAGCCTCGCTTAAAAGAGATCAGCTATTCCTGTTCCTGAAGGAGGAGTTGTTGGTTTTTTAACACAAGATATTTGGGCATTCTTGTGGATCTGTGGAGCGAGGGGAATTCTTGCAGCGTAGATGCGAGTGCAGTGTTTGGAGGTACTGTACTACAGTCTGTGCTGAAGTGGGTGTGACATACACTCTGCTGGTCTGTGATGCTGTGCTGCTCTGCTAGGAATACGCTGACAGATGCGCAGCAGACAGGGGGGAGCTGTCAGTCTCCAGTTACCTTATCTGACTGGTGACAGTGGGACAGCTGGAGTATAGGAGTTTGTTTTTAGATTGACAAGAGTTGACTAATTCGGTTCAATTGCAGATGCGGGGCAGATATGAGACAAATAGGATTGCTAACATTTCAGCTGGCAGAGTAAATGCAGTAATTGGCTGGGAAGCACTTTATTAGTGTGAGAAATCTGTATTTAAAACCTTCCAAATTTGCTATGTTAGAGGGAAACTGAAGTGTGTGTGTGTGTGTGTGTGTGTGTGGTACGTGTTTTCTGAAGAACCTACAGACCTATTGGCACCATCCAGGCCCTTAACTCTTTCCCGGCAGTCAGCTGTCTTTTTCATCAGCAAGCTGAAGCACAACTCTCTGCAGAGACGCAAGGTGAGCCCATAGAAATCAGTGCTCTGGACTCCATTGTTGACACAGCACAGTAGATTCCTTGATAAAGACATTTTCAAATACACTGAATGTTTGGCTGGAGTTGGCATTACCCACACCAAGTTCATTTTTCAAGCCACTACGCTGTTCTGTTCCATTTCATTTCTCAAAGGCACTGGTACTGTAGCTAATGTAATGTTTTCTTTGTCTGTTGATCATATTTTAAGCAATAAAGATATACAAAAGCTGTTTTTTTGTTGTACCAAATCCACTCATGAGTGACCGTTTACATAATTGGATAACATAATTTGTTTCTGTTTGTGCAGGATAAACTAGCAGCTGAAAAACAAGCTAAAGAAACAGCGACCAGGATGGGTGACGAGGACAATGTGAGTTCAGTTTGACTTCAATCAAATCCACTTAAACACCTATTTATTAATTTTTTCATAGTGAAAATAGCTGATCTATATGCTCACAACGCATCGCATTTAGCTTTTTTAATGTTTAATCTTTTGGATAAATTACAAGCTGTGTGTGTGTGTGTGTGTGTGTGTGTGTGTGTGTGTGTGTGTGTGTGTGTGTGTGTGTGTGTGTGTGTGTGTGTGTGTGTGTGTGTGTGTGTGTGTGTGTGTGTGTGTGTGTGTGTGTGTGTGTGTGTGTGTGTGTGTGTGTGTGTGTGTGTGTGTGTGTTCTATGATAATTTCTTAGTTTATATTACTGCAGCTCACACAAATCTGAATCATGCATGTATCAACTGTCAAAGTAAGTCAATTTAATTTATGTTTCCCCCCCATCTCTCCTTCTCCCGTAGCCGGTTGCCCCCCTTGTGGCCCTGCCAGTAGCCCCTGAGGAACCCCAGCCACAATCTGACTGTGGCATGGGGATGCCTGCAAGCAGTAGTACAGAGTGCTACTTCTGTAGCCAGAGGGTGTACGTGCTGGAACGCATCAGTGCTGAGGGCAAGTTCTTCCACCGGAGTTGCTTCACCTGCCATCACTGTAGTATCACACTCAGACTGGGTGGATACACCTTTCACCAGAGTACAGGTGGGTTCCACGTCTAGCACTTTAAAGCCTGATATATGCTTTGCTGTACAAGAGTGTCATGCAACGAAAATAGCCGTTCTACGTTGTGAGCATGTACTGTAGATCAGCTATTTGGGGTTTACAACTGAAGCAAGCATAGAGCAAGTGTTTTGAGTCGTCGTTTCTCATCTTGTTTGAAACACTGACAATAAGGAAAGTCTTTTTTATTATTACAGTCCATTTTAAGATTAATGTCCCCCCACTCTGGTGGTGCAGCAGAGAATCTCCTGTCTGCCTTTCTGTTCAACAGCTCTCTTACCAGTCAAATGTATTCTGTAGCACTAAGCCAGTTACTGTAGAACCAAAGGGGAACATGAGTTTTAGAATTGCTACATCAACTCATTTCATCCATACAAGACAAGAAACGAGAGCACAAATTGCCTAGCTGAAATAACTAAATATTGATATCTCATGGTTGTGTTAACGATTCAAAGTCAAGTCATAAATGATTGAAGCTGAACCATTTTCTACCTGAAGCGCCAATAGCGCTCTGCCAAAAACTCTGGACGCCAGGAGCGCTGTAACGCGAAGCACGGTGCTGGAAAGTGGAGCACTCCAATGCTTCTTTAACACATTCCACGCCAGAGTTTAATCTCAATGTACTCACCAGTGCCAGCGTTTTATTGTTGTTTTTTTGTTTTCTTCACGTCGCCACTCGCCACAGACAAAGTTAAATCCGCTAAAATCGTGCATTCAACTCTTTGTAAACAAATAAGCGATCCGTCCGAGTAGAGCAGTGAAGACCGCATGAAAATCCCATCCGCTATCTTGTAGTTAGAACGGTTTATGTTAAACAGCGATCAGCGACGAGAAAAACTACAACTGAGAAAATGGCGGATTGGTGTCAGATTTAGAATGGATGGGATCGGAAAAACCGGATCCCGGATAATTCCGTTTCCGGTGGTGCTACAATGAAATGTGTCGTATCGAACGTGAAAAAAAGTGCAATGTGAACTTAAAAAAAAAAAAAAAAAAAAAGGACCAGTTGGCGTAGATCCACGCGACTGGCACGTGACGGCTTTAAATAGGTTCGCGTATATACGCGACTGGCACTCAATGTGTTAACATAGAACTGTGTGGCAGTTCAGAAAACGCTTTCTGTTGACACAGCCTCTTACACTTCTGCTCCAGTAATAGGTTAGTCCCTGCAAAGGCAATACAGAAGTCATTTGAGCCATCCAAAATTGCATAGAAGGAACCGCATCAGTGTACATTACCATAAAGTTGCATTTCTGCATTTCTTCGGCAATAATGTAAACGTATCCGAATTTTCCTTGAGATGGACTTGAATTAGCATTAGGAAAAAACGGTGAATATTAAATATCACAGCATTAAATATACACAGTAAAATCCTCTGTGTTCATTTATCCCTCAGACAGTTTAATATGATGTAAAGGAATTAGACAAATCTTATAGATCAAATCTGGGGGAAATTGAGGAAGGACTTCCTTACTAATTTACTTAGGATTGAAGCGGAGAATCCTGTAGGTCTTGGATGTTATTTCAATAAAAGGTTGGAAATTTAAAGTGTTGTGTTTGTATTGTTACTTACAGTCATCTTGTTTGAATCACTCCCAATAAAAAATATTTTTGTATAATGGCGCTTTGTGTCGGGGTTGCTCAGTCGGTAGAGTTCTCGACTTTGGACCACAAGGTCATGCGTTCGACCAAGGTGCTACTCAACATATGAGTAGCATGGCTTGGGTGCGGCAAGTCGTGCGGTAAGTATTGGGAGCTGATAGTAGGTGTTGCGCTCCATCTGAGCTATTCATCTCCCAGCGGTCTAGCACATTGAAACAGGGATAGACTCCTGCGTTCTTGGCTGATGCCAACAATAAGCCACTCCGACCTACTTAATTACTTATTTATTTTTATTATTAGATAACATCTTTCTAAAGCCTCTGGTGCAGTAGTAGAATAGCTGCCTGCATTTATGTTCCAACAGCTGTCATACCTGTAGTCTAATGTAAAGAAGACACAACATGATTTCTCCTAGGATAAATAGAGCAACGCTTGATTTATTCATCCGTATTATGAATAATTCGTGGCAAGGCCCTTTTTTAAAGGGGTTTGTAGTTCAGCCTGGAAAAAAGAGAGAAAAAGAAAACATTGAAGAAGGAGGAAAAAAAGACTTGTTCAGAGTTGTTGACTGTTATTTTCTTCAGCATCACAACATTATGCTTGTCTAAGACCATGAACTGCTTTTCATTGTTCCCTCTGTGATGTTTCCCCCCAGGGAGATTCTACTGTGAGCTGCACTCTGAGGATGTGGGAACAGGGAACGGGACGGGAACATCCTCCAGTCAGGTGCGATTCACTGTGCACACAAACCTGAAACCTCGCACCCTTCTGGTGTCTGCTGACGGTGACTCAGGGCCCATCTTTGCTCTGTGTCTCTGCGGCCCAGTGTTACGCAACCTTCTGTCACATGATGCAATATTTTTCTGGTGTCTGGTCCAATTGGCAGCCTTGTGAGGCATGGATCGCTCACGCCAGATGAGGACAACTGCTTATTATCTCTGCTTATTTTATTATTTATAATTAGTTTTTCACATCGAAAATATTTAAGTTATTGAAGCCAATTTCCAAGTGCCTGAAAATTGTTCTCACAATTCCAAGTTCATAAATATATTAGTTTTTTCTTCACAATTGGGAGCAAGAACAGAATATACAATAATAATAATTGTGTCCCCTTTAGTTGTTGTTGTTGGGGTATTTGCCAAGTACATTTGCACATACCTAAGCTTTATCCTTTGCATTTACCCATTCTAACTACTTAGCAGCAGTGGGTGCAAATAATACAGCGCCCTGTCAGTGGTTGGGATCAGGGAAACTTAAACACTACGCCTGGTGGGATCGAACTTCCGATTAACCTGGCTGTATCTACTGAGCTACATGCCGTCCAAAGAGAGATATAGAGTCGCAATTGTGAGAAAATTCCCTTAGAATTTTGGGAGAAAGTCACAATTGTGAGAAACAAATCGCACCTTTTAATTTTATTCAGTGGCTTCCATAGACTGCAGTCACTTACAGTACATGCCTTTTCTCTCTGTTCAGGATGGCACAAGAAAACACAAAGAGACAAATAAAGAGAACGACCCCACTCCGTCTCCCTCAGAAGATGATGATGATGATGATGATGATGATGATGAGTACACTCTGGACTGTGGTCCCTGTAAACATACTCAGCCACATCAACCTGAGGGCAAGCAATACCACAACAGACTTGACTCTAAAGACGAGCCCCTTGAGCCACCGCCAACAAAGCCCCTCGCAGACCCTCCACCTAAAGGTGGGCTAGCGGCTCCCGCTAATGAGGAGCCAGAGGAAAACCCACCCTCCATGCCTACCCCAGTCCCAAGGCCCCGCCTCTCGAGGCAGAACACACCCACACCCTCTCCCCCTGTACCCAAACCTCGCACCGTCCACCTAGTGAATCCCTCTCCCCCTGAAAAGCGCTCCTCACCGCCGGTCCCCCAGCGGGACAACGGGCCCGACTCGCGGCCCAAGCAGTCGCTGCGGAAGCTCCAGCTAAGCGACGCAGAGAAGAGCCAGTTAGTCAACCTCCAGAGCTTAAGCCTAGACTCTGACTCGGAGACCCCAGGCGGGTCTTCCTCTTGCTCTTCTTCCTCAGCCACGGCGGGCAGGTCGAGCCCTCCCAAGCCGGCGGGAACAGACAGGCAGGAGGAGGAGGGCTACTGGAGCGGCAGCGCCACGGTACATGTCCGGGACAAGAAGAACCGACGCTGCTTCAGGAGGAAAGAGGAGCCCGGCGGGCAGCAAACCAAGGTCCGATCAAAGTTCTCCCCCTGGAACCTCTCGTCCCCCAGGCTCAGCAGAGAACACCGGCTCAGTGTTCTTAATAACCACCCAGGCACAGTCGGTAAGGAAATGCCTTAAAGGGATAGCTCTGCCTTAAAAACTTAAATGCCTTAAAGGGATAGCTCTGTCTTAGTGTAATTTTTTATGTTTTTCCTATCTTCCTATCTTTGAAGACATGTCGAATGGTGAGCTTAGCCTAGTTTAGCTCAAAACTGGCAACATTTTACACTAATGAGTACAAAGACTGAAACCCTCAGCTTTGGAGAAGGATTTTAAACATTAAGTTGACCGTATTCTCTTCTTTTACCACAGAAACATCTTTCAGTCATGGCCACAGCACGTCCGAAGATGGTGTTGATGGAGACGATGATGATGACGATGACGACGAGGAGATGTTTGGAAGAGACGACAGTGATTTATTCGATGAGAAGGTAAGGATCCATTAGGTCTTCATAAAGACTGTTCCTGTCAGGTTTTACCAGCCATTCACAAACGCGTGCTTGGGCCATCAGTTTCAGACGATGCCCTCTGACCCTGTGGAGGCCGAGAAGATGGAGCTGATGAAGATGAGGACGTTGGAGCGGCGAGCCAAGACGAGCGAACTGCAGCGTTTCCATAAAGCCCAGGTCAGTACAATTTCAAGGTACTTTTACTTCACTGGAGTATTTCAACTTCTTGATATTTTATACTTCTACTCCATTACATTTCAGAATAAATATTGTAGTTTTTACTCCACTACATTTATTTGACAGCTTTAGTTACTAGTACCTTTGCAGATTTAAGTTATTAATAATGAATAACATTATTCATTAAAACAACATAATTAATAGCAGATCTACCTTGCGACGCCTTGTGTGTAGATCGGCTATTGTATCGAATAGCCTAAGTATAGTGGTTCATGATCGATAATTATAGTCCAACATGACAGGATATGTATGATTCTGAAATTGAAATTTTTACTTTTGCTACTTTAATTCAATTCTGATGCCAATACCTTTTACTAGTGTCTACATTGTGGTATTGCTACTTTTACTTAAGTAAAGAATTCAGAGTACTCTCCTTCCACCACTGCTTTCTCCCATTGCCACAGAGCTCATCCAGGTGTGTTCTTCTTCGTCGACATGTCCGATTTCACCCAAAAGACACTGTTGTATCTTGGAAGAAGAAAATGAAGAAACTTTAAGTTTCTGAATGTGGATGATCTACAAGCTCACAACGCATCGCATGCAATGCATTGTGAGCTTGTAGATCTGCTATTTTTAGTTTATAGTCGGGCATTACTTTCCCAACTTGTAACTTAAACGCACTTCTCTCTGTGATCCACAGTCCATCCAGAGGCGACTGGAGGAGATAGAAGTCGATTTCAAGGAGCTGGAAGACAAAGGGGTGGTGCTGGAGAGGGCTCTCCGACAGGAAACCGGTAAGAACATAGAACTGCTATTAGGTCTGTGGTTCATGATGATTAATACATTACATAAAATTACACCATCTGAACAAACAATTTAATTGGCTTAATGGCTTTGCAAAAAGGAATATTGGAAAAAAAACAAAGTTTTGTAAGTGGGTTGAATGTCCGATGAGGTTTCAGTATCTCATAAGACACACATACACAAGACCACACAAATTCAAGTCAACCCCCCTGTTCTTGTCCTATCCCAGGCAATGGAGGTTCCCCTGTAATGATAGACCAGTGGATCGAGCTGGTCCACCAGAAAAACGACTTGGTGTCAGAGGAATCAGACCTCATGGTGGCGTAAGTATAGTACTGTACTGTATGCACCTATGGAGTCTCGCATGCTTCCATATACTGTACGTCGCTGTCAGGCGGAAACATTGTAAATCGTTACTTTTCAGAAAATGTAAAAAAGAACATGTGTACTGTGCCAGTGGATCCAATGTAGTTATTAGTCACAAGCTCTTGTTAATTGATATTTTTGGCAAGATTTTCAAAAGTGCTTGTATATCAGCTATTTTCACTGCTTTTGTGCAAAGCTTTCATATGAGACAAAGTATTAAAAAGGGTGCTAGTTTAAAAAAACATGGACATACAAGATTTCTACCCGACAGCAACGATAAACAGTATTAACACAGCACTTAGCTGTGTAGTCACACGCAACACAGATTCTGTTCTGAGAGAAAATGACACAAAGGACACAGGAGGGCCAGAGCAGCAGACCCCCCACCCATAACACTGTGGTTACTGTTCCTGCTCACTGAGTGAGGTAGCCAGTGACCTTCTCCACATTCAAGGTGGGTTAGTGCTGGTGTGATTCACACTGATTCTGTTTGTCAAATCTCTCAGGTCTCGGCAGCTTGAGCTTGAAGACAAGCAGAGCATGCTGGAGTTGGAGCTCAGGAAATACATGGAACTGAGTGGTGTGTATATAACGTACTTTGTGTTTGTGTGAAGATGGATAGACAAATGGATGGATGGATGGATGGATGGATGGATGGATAGATAGATAGATAGATAGATAGATAGATAGCAGTGTTGTAAAGTAATATGTAACTTAAAGTAATATTATTACTTTTTCCCAGTAACTAGTAACGTAACTAATTACTTTCACGTTTTGAGTAATATTATTACCTTTACTTTTTTTCAAAAAGTAATTTATTACTTTTTTTCACGAGCCGATTTGTGCAAAACCCATTGTTTTACATTACTCCTACAGATTTTATCCAAACGTCATGCAAATCGGTACACAGTATCTCTATAGTCATGTGATCAACACGGATCTGTCCGATTTCCCATATTCCATCCTCATTGCCTATGGTTGGCTTCCAAAGTTTGCACGATTGGTCCGTTTTTAACAAAAACAGCTTTCGATTTCCGTGAAATTTCACACGCACATTCCCACTAGGCCGAGGAAGAAATGCCACCCCTTTCACATTGGCCTGTTATAGCGCCACCAGCAGGTCTAATGTAGCAAAACACATTTTTGGAACAAAATGCCTCAAATCATGAATGCAGTGTCTGATTGCCGTGAAAGACCTAAGAATAAATGGCACCCTTTTCACATTGGCCTATTATAGCGCCACCAGGAGGCCAGAATAACGTACCTGACCTGGCGGAGACCTGTGCTCCGAGGAGCACTTTTTCTAGTTTGATCCTGTGTTGTTTTTGGTCAATTGATATAATGGTAGACTGGTTGGGATCCAGTTGCTATGCAGGCTGCTTGCTGATCCGGTCTAGAGCGGATACGGAAACGTTGCGCACTTGTCTATGTGTGAATTATCAGCTGCGGAAGGGCGGGCCTTAAACCGGATCAAACAGTGTTGCCATGTCTGCTTATTATAAGCGACTTGTTAACCAATGAAGACGCGCCGTAAGCTTGTAGGTTGGCTATTTTCAATATATATATATGTCACAGTACGTTTGGAGAACCAGTACGATTGAAGACAGAGCGCTCGTTTTTAGGCACGGGGCTCCTTCGGGGCGAGGCGGGGCTTTTCGAGACAGGGTTTATTAGCGAGGCTCGCGAGGAGGAGGAGGAGGAGGACGGCGCTGCGAGGCGGGGGGTTATTACGCGAGGCTCGCGAGGAAGAGGAGCCTCCTCCTCCTCCTCCTCCTCCTCGCGTTTTAAACCGTCCCGTCCTCTCCTTCTCTCCTTCTCCTCCTCCGAGGAGGAGGAGAAGGAGAGCGCGGAGAGGCGGGGCTTTGATGCGCCGACGGAGACCTGTCTTTTGTTGTTCCCCCCCACATAGCAACCAGGAAGCTACGCTAGGGGAACCATAATATCTATGAGGGGAACGCTGAACACGCGTTCACACGCACGGCGCGCCGACTTAGTGGAGCTTGAGGCCGAGGAAGCGCGCCCTCGCGCCTCCAGGCGCGAGTGCCCGCGGTGACCGGCCGACGCTCCACTAGTCGACTCAGCGCCGTTGGATTTGTAAACCGATAGGGACAGAATAGTTCTTTTCATGGGTGTGTGTGTGTGTGTGTGTGTGTGTGTGTGTGTGTGTGTGTGTGTGTGTGTGTGTGTGTGTGTGTGTGTGTGTGTGTGTGTGTGTGTGTGTGTGTGTGTGTGTGTGTGTGTGTGTGTGTGTGTGTGTGTGTGTCAGGGAGAAAGTAAAACAAAAGCCAGAACACAATAAAAGTATCTAAACAGTCCTGCTTTCAATAAACCAAAAAAAGCATGAGCGCGTGCGCGTGTGTGTGCGCGTGTGTGTTTGTGTGTGTGTGACTGTGTGTGTGTGTGTGTGTGTGGCCATATATGTTTGTGCACAAGCCTGGCTTGTGGCTCCCTCTAGTGCTGGGTGGGTGGTAAAAACGAGCGCGCATTCTTCAATCGTACTGGTTCTCCAATCATACTGTAACATATATATATGTCACAGGGTGAATGGAGAACCAGGTAGATTGAAGACAGAGCGCTCGTTTTTAGGCACAGGGCTTCGGGGCGAGGCGGGGCTTTTAGCGAGGCTCGCGAGGAGGAGGAGGAGAAGGAGGACGCTGCGAGGCGGGGGTTTATTACGTGAGGCTCGCGAGGAGGAGCTCCTCCTCGCGAAATAAACCGTCCTCCTCCTCCGAGGAGGAGAAGGAGAACGCGGAGAGGCGGGGCTTTGATGTGCCGACGCGGACCTGTCTTTTGTTGTTCCCCCCACATAGCAACCAGGAAGCTACGCTAGGGGAACGCTGAACACGCGTGCACACGCACACGCTTGTCCACGACGGAGGCGCGCCGACTTGTGGAGCTTGAGGCCGAGGAAGCGCGCCCTCGCGCCTCCAGGCGCGAGTGCCCGCGCTGACCGGCCGATGCTCTACTAGTCGACTCAGCGCTATTTGAGCTGTAAACCGATAGGGACAGAATAGTTCTTTTCATGGATCACTGTGTGTGTGTGTGTGTGTGTGTGTGTGTGTGTGTGTGTCAGGGAGAAAGTAAAACAAAAGCCAGAACACAATAAAAGTATCTTAACAGTCCTGCTTTCAATAAACCAAAAAAAGCATGAGCGTGTGCGCGTGTGTGTGCGCTTGTGTGTGTGTGTGTGTGTGTGTGTGTGGTCGCAGCCATATACATGTTTGTGCACAAGCCTGGCTTGTGGCTCCCTCTAGTGTTGCTTCTACAGAATTGCTGGGTGGGTGGTAAAAACGAACGCGCCTTCTTCAATCTACCTGGTTCTCCATTCACCCTGTAACATATATATATATATATATATATATATATATATATATATATATATATATATATATATATATATATATATATATATATATAGTCAAATGGTTTTCATTTAGTCTGTAAGTTATGAATTCATACACAGTAAAAGTCTTAGTGTTAATATAATTGAAATGAGTGTACAAATAGAACCAAATGGACCCGTCATGTGTACAGAACACTTTTCAGAGTTAAATCAACAATGAGGATTTTACAATGTAGGCTGCAGAAAAGAGAAAAAAAACAACTGCCAATGTTGAAAATGCAAAGTCAGACTTTTGGGGAGAAAGGATGCAATTACTGGGGGCGAGAAAAAAAGAAGTAACTAAGTAATAAGTAACTAGTTACTTTTGGCAGGGAGTAATAAGTAAAGTAACTACATTACTTTTTAAACAAGTAATATGTAATAAGTAACATATTACTATGTTGTAGTAACTATTCCAACACTGATAGATAGATAGATAGATGACACTCTGGGTAACTTCACATTGAAAGGACTCTGGTGCATAGAGATCTTCTTTTAAAATATTTTATCAGCAAACATGACCGTGAAGTTACTCGGAGTGTATTTGTTGTTCTGTCCATTACTGAGAGCCCTGCGTTTCTGATGTGTGTGTGTATATATACAGTATATTTGTGCACACTTCTGCCATATCGGACTACATTATTATTTAGTTTTTCCTCAGTTTCAGACATTTTTAATGTAGTGTTACTGAGAGCACTGTCTTTCTTATATATATATAATGTATATGGTGTGTGTGTGTGTATATATAGTATATTCTCATTTTTATATAGCATTTTTTGTTTTGTTTTGTCTTTTCCAGACACCGAGAAGACAACGGAGCAGCGAGCGGAGGAGGAGCACTTCCTGCAGCAGATGATTGAGGTGGTGGACATGAGGGATTCTCTGGTTTCCTTCCTTGACGAGAAGAGACTAAAAGAGCAAGAGCAAGAGCAAGCAGCCTTATCCATCATGGAGGCCAAAAGACATTCCACGTCAGCGGGAGCTCAGGTTCACTGGGCATAAGGCTTGTTGCACATGCAAGAGGTGCAGTCAATGAACGCGTGCATAGATACTGTTCTCACACACTATATACATGTATATATTTCTCTTTTTTTATATTTGCAAAAGCCAAAGACCCTACTGGTTCTCAACGTCGGGTCCGGGAACCACCAGGGCTCCGACTGGACCGTTACGGGTCAATAACTCTGAGTTAAATTAACACTCTGAATTTGACAACGTAGGGGGGTCCCAGGCCTGTAAAGGTACATTTGGACCTCTGGTGGTCCCCGTACCAGATGTTGAGAACCGTGCTATATACAGCATTGTGGAAGGAGGGCTTGGTGGTATCTGAGCACGTAGAATAAAGCACACTGCAAAATCACGAGTGTTCATTTAACTCAACACTCTGCCGTTTCACAGTGCACATGAGACCTGACGCTGACTGGAAGACTTTTCCATCCCCTAAGGGGACACAAGACACTCACTTTGAGGTTTGAGTCTTTTGATCTGAAAGCTCTCCGGTTAAGCTCTGCCTGGCCCACAAATGGAAGAGGAACCCTGCTGTGCGCTGCTCTCCCAGAATCCGGTTTAAACTGGCCACCATATGACTCAAAAGACTTCCACCTCTTTGAATTGATCATGGACACTGACATGATGAGGGATGGAGCCAAGATTGAACTGCATAAAGCTGAGGTTTTGTTTATTTCACTCTGAGAGGTCATTTGTACCCTCTCAGAGTTGCAAATTGACAAATGGACAACACTGAGGATTTTTACTGCGTAACAAACAAGGTTGTGTTCTGAAAATACTTTCATGGTGACTTGTCTTGTGTCACCATAACTCGTACACACAAATGTAATGTACATATGGCAGGCCTACAGTATGATATGTTTTATATTTGTATACTGAATAAGTTCTAGAAATTAGAAGTAAAACAAACATGGTTGTGGATTATATAAAAATATATATGACAGAAGTTATGATTAGTTGAATGCAGCAACTATTATTGATAATTTGTTATGATTATTACTCCCCATATCATTACCGTAGCATAGCACTTCAAGACATTCACCATGTGCTTTTGTAAATTAATTGCATGTCTGATAGTTGATCTCAGGGGTTGACTGTTTGGTCCTCCAACATTAGTGTTCTGTTATTTCACTAGTGGCCTTCAGTGAATGGTGCACTACAGGAACACATATGGGGGTGTAGAGAATGAATAGCAAACATTCAGAAATGTATAAATTGAAGCCATCATCTATCCTTTGCCGATTTACCACTCGGTTGTTGGCAAAGTAGAAGGTTCAAGGTGAGGAAAATATACTGTAAGTGAAAAATGAGCCTTATACTGTTCATTCATTGTTCCAATGCTGCCATTTTGTCCAAAGTTGGACAGCATTTCACGGTATAATTATCAAATAAAGATCATGCACTTTGATGTTTTCTTTTTTTGTTATGTGAGTAGATTATATGATTCATCATACTGTAAATTAGAATTTGGCTGATTCAGGCCAGTGAGACCTCGTATCATTTGACATATTGATTCAAACTTTGTTATGTAATTTCCTTGTTTCCCCTGCTATTTTCAATACTTGCCACTGGGGCGCGTACTTATCCCTTTAGATTGTATTGTGTTATCAATTTGGTCAGATGTTATACAAGGTTCTGCATTTTGTATCCTGATCCCCTGTTGAAGAATAATGAATTAATAAGTGTAATACACAGACAGTGGCTTTCAGACAGCTCAGGGACAGACATGACACTGTGAGTGCATGAATGTGTACTTATCAAACCCTATAGGTTACTTGGTTGACCAGAGTTCCTCAGGACTGGTGACTTTTCTGTTTTTTGCTCTACATTAAATATCTTCGCTGAAAATGGCTGATCTACATGAGTTGTGAACTTGTAGATCGGCTATTTTCTGCTAAAGTTATCCCCAGAATATAGATGCTGGGGTTTAAGTGGTTATGAAAGTGCATGATACAACAGCTGTATACCATGAAAGATTATATTGAAAAAGGATGAAAAAGTAGGTTAAGAGTGTCAGTGGGTTTTATAAATGGTGAACCAATTCCATTTCCTGAAAATTCTCAATAATACTGGATTCTCAATAATACTACAAAAAGTGACTCTTTGTATGTACATACACACATACATACATACATGCTAACAATTAGTAGTAGCTACACAGCTGGAGAAAGGCCTTCATTGAAGAAGTAGCACTTTTACAGATGAAATCCTCCTTTTTCAGGGTAAACAACAGACCTTGAATGGACGTAATTGAATTGTGGGGAAGAACTTTTAAAAATGCAAAGCAAAGCGTTCCCTGGGGACACTAGAAAAAAACAGGACTGAAAACAACTATTCTTTAGAGCCTCACACAAACCACTTGATTTAGCAAATGCATGCGTGTTGATGAAATGTGAATATTTATCATACCCTTTGATCTCATCGGGGAAGCTTATTTTTCCATATTCATAAATCAAGGGTAAAGGCCACTAATTAAATAATTTGAGACTGCCCACCTGCTTTTACAATATCATTGACCCTGCAGTTTTCACAAATGGAAATTAAAATAACGTTGACATTTTTTTCTTCTTTCTACACAGTAAAATCTTGTGTTCATTTAAGTCTGAGAGTGCACTGTACAAATGAAAGTAACTCAAGATTTTACAGTTTCGTACAGTATATAGGTACAGTTGCTTCTTCTGCATCCCAATCCCAGGCATTAAGAGTTAAGTTTTATGCAAAAAGAGATTATAATACAGTACAATATCTCTGTAATACTCTGTATCATGTACTGTTTTGACTCAATTCAGTTCTTATTGAGGAACTCAGACATCTGGTATTAGGCCTATGCAGATATTTTCATGAAGGAAATAGTAAACCAATATGTTATACATTAACTTAATAATAATATTAAAAATATTAAAAGCCAGGACGTTTTTGTTTTAAGCAATAAAGGTATAGCAACCAAGCTGAGAACCTGTGGAGTTTCAGATGCTGATTTACCATAACAGACGAGCTCACTTTTTTCTTTTTCGGTGTAAAATCCTATTAAGCACAAAAAAAGCACATGTAGGCTACATCCTGTAGAAACGTCTTACGATCAAAGTCTATTGTCTGAATCTACCATCAATTTTGCCATTAAAAGCATGGTGATTTATTTATTTATTCAAATAATTTAGTTATTTCATTGTGCCTGTTCTGTTCATGAATTGAGCAGAAGAGCTTTAGCGCACTCCTTTATAACAATATTATGAACCAGCCAGCAGTATCCATGACAACGTCAAGAACTGGTCCAGCTATTGATATTCATTTGCTGCATCCTTGCAGGTACCCCTTTTTTCATTTTCTTCTTTTGTATATATTTTTTCACTCTTCATACCAGTAACCTGTAAGCTGATTGTATGACATTCTGTATAGTAGTGTGTATATCTGTCTGTCTCTTGTCATCATGATTTGTGTGCATGGGGTTCTCATCTTAAACAAGCTTAGTGCTTAATGAGTCTTCCAGTTTAGTAGACCTTGTATTGTGATTTTGTACTTCCATGTACTGTTATTCGCATGTCTTTAATAAAAGTACATCATCATCATCATCATCATCATCATCATCATCATGTATTTATTTATTTATTGCCTTGGTGTTCATTCATTTTCATGTTCCCTGCAGTTACCGACACGTGGAATAGCCTATAATCTGGATGACTGATTTTGACGATCCTGTGTAAAGAAAGGGCAGCACCTGTTGTCAGTCAGCCCCGCCCCTCGGCGCTCTATCCATGATGTTCTCCCACAGATCCTCCTGCGTCGTTCACACGGTCCAGAGTGTAGAAAATAGAGTAACGACACGCTTTGATCTCGCCGCAAAGCGGGCCTCTATGGGCTATAGTTCCAAACATTGGAACTATCTCATTGACGTAGACAGAGCACTTCCGCATTCCATTCTTACAATGGGAGTCGACGCTACTGTCATTACTCTCTTTCTAAATTACTCTGACACGGTCCAGCCAGGGTTGCCATGTCCGCTTATTATAAGTGACCTTGGGCTTCTTTTTCTGTTAAGTTGCTTGTAAATATTGATAGTTGCCGCTTGCGTTTTGCGTTTTTTTGGGCTTGTTTCCAAATGTTGTTTAAACCAGTGGTTCTCAAACGAGAACGCCCAAATTAATATGAAAAGGACGCCCAAATTAATATGTATTTGTCTGCGGACCCCCATCTGAAATATTGTATGCCAGGGAGGGACCCCCAAACAAGATTTGTGTTGATAAAATGTTTAAAAAATATTCCAAATATTCCACATTTTATTTAAAGATTATTTTTGGGCGGTGAAACCGCCCCTATATGTGAGGTTTGGATATTTGTACAGCAAATCCTGCGCTGTGATTGGCCAAAAAATTACCCCGCCTAACCCTGCACCGTGATTGGCCAATCACAGTCTATTCAGGACTGTGATTGGCCAGTGTCACATGACACATGTGCATAGCCCTATATAAGAAACCATAACTTAAAAAAAAACAATACATTTGTTTTTTTTAAGTTATGGTTTCTTCCATCACTTCCATCGGAATATGACTTTCATGACCTTCATAAAGAGTGTTTCAATAAATGTATTTATTTATTGTACATGATTGGTTGACTCCATTCAGTATTGTGATTAGCTAGCAAGACACCGCCCACTTCACACAGGGTGTGATTTTTTTTTAAAATAGCAGATCTACAAGCTCACAACGCGTGGCATGTGAGCTTGTAACGTATTATGTTTAAATGGCGAAGGGCTTGCTTCTTTGGGGCTTGTTTCAGACCTGGTTGCTTGTTTCTCTCGCAAAACCTGGCAACGCTGCTCAACCAGTCCTCGAGTCCAGACTGATCGATGGTCCACACCTCCACGCGTTTGGCAGGAGTCAGCACACACCTCATACAGCGCTAGGTAAGATATCTTTACAGTAGTGTATCACTAGCCTACTAGGACAATGGATTCTGTCATTCAGAACTACACCAGCCTGTGATTAATACAACATTTTACTTTTTCAGTGTAGTAACTTGTAGAACTGCTGTTTGGACACATTTTTTTCCTATCATTTGGTCCAAATTACTTTCGGATTATTCGGATATCCCGGGTGCATGCACGTCAGCATTCAGCATCCCACCAGTTTATCTACATTTTGATTATTCAATTCTGAGATTGTTGTCTAAAATGATAGACTGCATGTAGAATAGGCATAGGCTGATCTGAGCGAACATTCGCATTCTTGCCGCAGTGTTTTTTTCCAAGGATGCTGCCTGCAACCAACCAACAAACTTACTTAGGCCTACTTTATTTTTATTTTTTATTTTGGTTAATTTGTATTATTCTGCCCTACTTTGACTTGCTCTTCTAGCTTTCACTATACTGTTTAGTTATGTTTCTCTTTACCCAATTGTGTTTTTTTCTGGCATCCTATTATTTATTATTTTAATGTGAAGCACTTCTTATGTATGAAAGTTGCTATACAAATACAGTTATTATTATTACTTACTTACTTACTTTGTTAATTGCTTGCTTGCCTCAATGCCCATTTTCATGTTCCCTGTTATCACCACTTCAAATAGCCTAATGGATAATACTGACTTGTCAATCCTGGCTACTGTGATGTAAAGAAAGGCACAGCAGCTGTGAGATTGCCAATCTGAATCAGTAGCTGACAAGAAATCAAAGCTGAACATTGCCTAGCATTGAGCAATGCAATTCCACAGACTAAAAGTCTATTGTTCTCAAGGGTCTGTTGTCAGACCCAATGATAACTGTAGTCTGCATCGTTGACACCTGCCACCTGTCATCCCTCCCCTGCTGAGTCGGATATCTTCACCTGGGGTGCACACTTTGGGGTGCACAGCACAGAGACTGAGAGGGCTTATGCAGGTTGTAGCTACAGTATATTATTATTATTCTGTCAGTAAGCAGAACCTACAGCTTGTGTTCAAGTAATTGAATTGCTTGTGGTTTTACTCACTATCTAGCTGGATTTGTTTGGCTTGTGTCTCTCGGCTATGCAGCTTCCCGCTGAATGTTTCTGTTGATATGGATATGTTTGGAATGCATCTCATTAAAAGACAGCACGTCAGATTAAACTGATCAGTTCCAAAGGGAGTATGTTCTGTTCTGTTTCTCATTGAGTTGTTTGTCTAGGAGGCTATAGCACAAAAAGTGATGTTTAAAAGACTAACCGTAAGCTGATTGATTTATAGCTGATTATTTTATGGTATTAGTCGTTAGGCTATTTACTCTTCAAGATCAGGTATCCAGATCAAAAGTTACAAATCCCTTATATAAGGACAAAACAGGTTAGGAAACTATAGGCTTTCATATACTGAGTGTAATTCGAATCCCTCAAACCCATTTAGCTGATGGGACCTTCAGTTTTTTGCCCAGCATCAAATTATTTTACAGTAGGCTATGCGTTGCTGCAGTTATATGAAACAGCTCTTGTTTGCACATTTGGTACAGATTTTATTTATATTTTTAAGCTATGACTTAAGCATTGGCTATTGCTGCATAATAATCAGAACAGTGCTTTACAGTATTTTTGCTATATATTCAAGATGCACATTTTGATATGTAATATATATAACTATAATTTAATAACTGTTCATTTTCAGAACATTATCCTCTTGGGAAGAGAGGAGAACAAAGGCACTTGCATTTCTTTTCATTTTATCTTCTACAACTATGTTTAGATTATCTTTAAGGTTAGTAGGCCTATTAGATAAACGTTAGCAAGGCCAGTTTCCTGCCTGATGTGCCATTAGGCCTTTTGTGAGACACAATGTTGTGATGGGTCATCTGGTTCTCTCCTTGTGACAGAAATCCCTGTTGAAGCAGACATGGGTCGTAAGGAAGCTGACTGTGTGTGGAAGAACACTGTGAACATCCAGGAAGTATTTGACTTCATGGAGGAGTTGGGATCGTAAGTATTCAGCCTCATCTTGCTCAAAGAACTGTCACAGCCACCGTCGTGCTTGGAATCTGTCATACAGTGGTACACTAGTATTGACATGGCCTGATTGTACTGTTGCACATGGCTGAGTTAGAGTACAGATTATTGGTTTGATTGGATTGACATGTGGAGATGTACTTTACTGAAGCCTTAAGACACAAGATACCCTGATCGGTCATCGGTCTCATTTGTCCTGATGGTGTCTGGTGGGACGAACAGCTTAAGCTGATCATTTACAAAAAGATCAGCTGTAGCTGATAATGAAATTCCAACTCAAAGTATTTTGCACTGCTCTCCTTATCAAATAGAAGAGTAAAGCGCAATACATGCTCATTCCAATGTCCAAATAATTTTTTTCCGGAAAGGGAGGTGAACTACATTTTGACGTCAACTACTGATCTCCTTAACCACTCCTTAACCACTTTCAAAAGGTTGAAAAATGTCACCTATGATAACATGCCCAAAATAGTGACGCCAGGGCTAATGTGGTTAAACAACAGACCCAAATGGACTCTTACCGCACTATGCCTACTATGTATGAGCTGCACTGTAGGTTTGTCAAATCCTGCACTGGCCTATCACATCATAATGAGTTGTGAATGTTTTTCAACCATTCTTGAGCTAGATCTTAGAGAGCCTGTGTAAGGGCATTAGAATAGGAGATGATAGATACAAATGTTAGATAACAAATATATGGAATCACTGCTATAGTACATAATATGGTTGCGAGTCTGGACTGAAATTATAGTAATCACAAGAAATTCAAACCATCATTTGTCTTTAATTTGTTGAGCAGTGTTCTCCCAGATGTTTTGAGTTGTTTGGGTGATGGAGCTACTGTACAGTGTTCCCATACAGCTGGAGGCAGACTACTCACAAAGGATCATTTAGCAGACAGAACAGCTAAGTGGATAGAAAGTGGATAGAAAGGTCTTTAAAGGGAAGGAGCACACTGATATATGGGACCGACCGACTTCAAACTCGGCGCGCGCATTGGCAAGGACTCAAGGGGGTGCGTGTATATATATATGGATGTATATATGGTGCGTGTGTATATGGAGATCCGGATGTCAAGAACTGCCGATCCAACCGATATGCCCATATATGGGTATGCCAATATATGTGCATATACTGATGACATCAGGGATCTCTATATATGGGCATGAAAGGGACAAGGTCTGACAGATACAGAGATCTCCATATATGGGCATTTAAGGGACACAGGTAGACAGACAGATACAGACATCTCCATATATGGGCACAAAAGGGACACAGACAAACGGGTACTCTGACAATGCCCCTGTAACTATGACTCAAACATAGCGGTCAGATCGGCGGTGCAACGTAGGTACGCCGCCCGAACCTCTAGTTGGATCAAATTGGTATCAACCTGAAAAGGTATTTCCTATTTACTAAAGAGCTGGAGAGATGGGGAGACCACTGTTACTGAACAACCACTCTACAGTAATGATTACTATCGGAACATAAAGCTATTAACACTTATGTGTTACTTATACTAAAACAAATATCACTTACTATACCTGAGAAGTGATCTCTAGAATGTAACAGTTCTTTTTTTCTCACTCCCCAATGTACAGTTTATTTATATTTTTCCTCTTATACAGTATGTTCCATTACTGTGATCCAGAGAGGCTGGAGAGGACTGTGCATAGGAGCCAAAATACAGCTGTTCCCACAGGGCTTCATCAACTGCAACATCGTCCAAAATGTTTCCCCCGCAATGGTGGCTACATTTATTCCCTAGCCGTCTCCGTTGACCATTTAAGCCCTCTATTCTCTATTCATGTATGTGATACGATATGTGATACGATGAAACTAGCTAATCTACAAGCAATGCAGTGCAATATGAGCATGTACGGTAGATCTGCTATTTTTGAGAATACAGATTATTATTATAGTGTATTTATTTATTTTACGTTTGAAAATGTTTGAAGAACTTAGCCTATTATGACATGCCCAAAATAGGGCCGCCAGATTGAAAGAGGTTGGATGTTGGTTTATGCCATCCACTATTATCCTCTTTCTTTGTTTTTTCCTACGCTGTTGGAAAGTTATTCACTCATCGTAGCACATCCATGATTCATGAGGCCTCGTCTCTCCTTCAATCTGCAAAGCAAAGAAGGCAGTGCCTAGCGTTCCCTGTCGTTGTTTGATTGCTCATTTGAATTTCTCTTGAGAATCACAATTAATATCAAGGAGAGCCTCCGAAGGAAATGCATTTTTAGTAACCATGGAGACATCGGTTGAGCAAGGAGATGAAGTGCTGTGATGTTGCTTTTGGGGGGCTGCTTTTTCTTCATCTACTCGTCAAAATCTATTTTGGACATGCTTGGCAACGTGTGACAAGCTTTAACGTTACCTTCAGCATCCTGAATGACATCCACTTAAGCCCTTTACTCATTAGCATGAAGGCAGAACTATGACAATTGGGAAATAAAACAGATCAAACAAGTTCACACTGCCTTTGTTTCAAGATTAAAACGCGTTCCAGTGGCACTAGAATCAATCAGCCAACGTTAAATAGCATTTTTTATTTCTTTAAGTTAGGAAAGTCTCCCTCAGCATTCTTTTGCCTAGTTCACAATTTGCATCTACTGGTATGTGTCTATCTATGTACAGTGGTCTACAGTAGGACAGACTACAGTACTTCATATCAGTCTCTGAATCCTTGACTCCTGTCTGTGACCAAGCCTAAAGATAAGGGGCTTGGTCTTTCACCTGCTCTGCACCTAAGCTTCATACCTGGAGCCCGCTGCTTGCCACAGTTTCCTGTGCATAAGGGATTAAGGGCCTAATCCACCTGGTGGAACAACTATTCCCAGACAGAGCTGAAGATAGCAGCAAGTGAACATAAATAACAGAGCCGAATAATAAGCTCCAGGTATTGGAGCCGTCTTGTGAGATCTTATACGATTCATAAAAGAGCAGAACTTTTGCACACCCACAGATCAACCTGTGCATCAGAGATGGCCATGGGTTGACTAATGCAGAAGAAAAGACTCCCGCACACTATCTTCTTCACGTGCAAATAAAAACATTTATTTGGTCCTATAAATGTTTTTATTTGCAAGTGAAGAAGATAGCGTGCAGGAGTCTTTTCTTCGGCATCTCTGTTATTCGATTATACTAGACCATATGCTCATAATGACTAATTATTCATTTGAAACTTACACAGAAACACATACGTCTACTTATCTCTGTTGCTTAACAACAAATTAATTGAGCGACAGAGATAAGCAACAGGGTTAAGCGTTATTTCATATAATAATGAGTAAACTCTGGGCTTAATGGACCAAACTCCCACTGACATGTACTGAAATGTTAATGGCAGACCGGATGACTCCGATTCAACATGCCCATATCCTAATGCGTAATTTATATTCACTCATGTGATGGTGTCGTGCTTGGGAAATCTACAAGACCACTGTGAGCTTGTAGATCGTCTATTTCCAGCACACGTACGCCACTGTCATACAGAGTGGTAAAAATGTCTCATTCCTTTTTTGTTGGAGACAAGACCTGTTTCCTCTTTCTGTGATGTGGCATTAAACACTCTGGTGCCAGTAACTCATTCTGTGTTATAATTAACAGGGGGGCCTTTTCTGAAGTTTACCTGGTGAAGGAGAGGAAGACAGGGAAGATGTTTGCCATGAAATGTATGAAGAGGAAGCAGAAGACGGACTTCAATCTGGACAATGAGATTGCTGTGTTGAGAAAGTAATGATTCCTCCATTTGTGATGAGCCTATCATTCAGCTTCATTTCATATTCTGTGTTCACTAACAGTACACATTATGAAGACATGAGATAATTCCCTGAAAATATGTTAATTCTGTGATGAAAGCTAACATACTATTCTTTCCAACAGGATCAACCACGAGAATGTGGTGGGACTGGAGGATTTTTATGAAAGTCGGACTCATTATTATCTTGTCATGCAGCTGTGAGTTTGCAACTTTTGACCTCTCTTTAAAGTAAAGGTAAAATGGCAGTGCTTCATAACCCTCAAAGGGAATCTTCCAAATGTATAAATTCATGTCATATAAACTCAGGTTAACTACTTAAAGCTGCACTCTGTAACTTTCATGTCTTACCCAAGATTCAAACCGGGTCCCCTGTACAAGTGCTGACATTTAAAGTCACATAGTAGCTTTAAGCCCTATAATCTTTGTCATACAATGAATTGCGAAAACAGCTGACCTACAAGCTTACAACACGTCTCGAAAAAAAAAGAAAATGTAATCGCCTGCAATGACATGCCCAAAATAGGGAAGCCAGGGTTAATGTGGCTAAAGTGCATTAATGTTATTAACTTGTCTGTGACATGTTTTGATATTTTTGTTGTTCGGCGTTGGATACCGGCAGTGTTACAGGTGGTGAGCTGTTTGATCGCATTCTGGAACGTGGGACGTACTCAGAGAAGGATGCGAGCAGGGTCATTGAACAGGTACTGCAGGCTGTCAACTACCTGCACCAAATGGGAATAGTGCACCGTGACCTCAAGGTAAGACATGGTCAAAATAATATAAAGTAAAATTCTCATGTCAGTGTTTATTTAACTCTGAGAGTAGACAAATGGAATTACATTTGGTTAAATTTGTAAACTGTTAAAATTGTAAACAAGAAGTCACACATTGACAACTTTTCGGGCGGAAAGTATCAACACCTGGACTATCTCGTTGTCTCTGTGCAGCCAGAGAACCTCCTTTACTACAACCAGGACAAGAACTCCAAGATCATGATCAGTGACTTTGGCCTGTCCAAGATACTAGAAAGCGGTGAACATCATGTCATGTCAACAGCCTGCGGCACGCCAGGATATGTGGGTAAGAAAATATGGCCAGTGTCAGTATGAATGATGTATGGCTGGATATGGGGGACGTAAAATGGGTCAAGGACACCTAAGACACATGGAGGGGGGACACGGTAAGATAATACAGACTAAAGCACAGAAAACATCATTTATTATGCATCGTGCTCTGTGATACTCGACCGGTGTGCAAGGTTATTATAGTTTTGCATTTTTCATTATTTGTATTTTGGTTTTTTTTGTTTACTTTTTATTAGTTAAACATTTATAGTGTATTCATTTAAATGAGTTCTTTATTGTCAGGGGAAAGTCAGAAAAAGTATTGTGTAATAAAAACTCAACAAAACATCAAGCCATAATTATTAACAGATAAAACTGGCACAGCAAAGAAATTACAAGATAGATTTCACTTCCAACCAAAATAGTATTCGTACATATGAATGAAATTGACAAAGACGAAAACTAAGGACATTTTCTCTATGATTTTAGTTTGTTTATTAGTTTTGTGAACACACAATATAATTTCAATTTGTTATTTGTATTTTATTTTATTACATTTAGTTCATTATTTAATTTGCTTAAGTTAAAGCGGCACGACGTAACTTTTTTTAATGAATAAATGTAATTTTGTCCAATCTGTATGGTAGAGTATGTTAGTTAATACAATATAACTTATTCAATTGGAGTGGTTGTAATTTTGTCTCCCTGCTCTTCTATTGAGACATTTAAATCGTGTCAAAGGTCATGTCTCATGGTGACTCCGAGACCACCTGACACGAATTTGGACCTGATGGTCAAGATTGAGCGTGCAGGCAGGCTCTTCTAGCTCAATGGTAAACAATTCAGGACTTGCGCAGGAAACCAAGTTGAAATCAGGGGTAGAAGAGGAAAGTTACACAGTGCAGCTTTAGTAAGCTATAACTACAGTATAATAACCTTGCCACAGTAGCTTTGACATCAGAGGACATGGGTGGATGTTGAAATGATTGAAATTGTATTTGCAAAGTTTCTGCTCACAAGAGTGTCTTCTAACTTTCAGCCCCTGAGGTGTTGGCACAGAAACCCTACAGCAAGGCAGTAGACTGCTGGTCTATTGGAGTTATCACCTATATTCTGTAAGTATCCTTCTGTTTTGCAAACCATGCTTTGTCTTTATATACAGATGTAATGTTGTCAAATTATAGTCTAATATAAGTCATGTTCAATGTGATGGTAACGTTTTGATTGAGTTGTAGCACCATCTAGTGAGCATTTAGCATACAGTATAAGATAAGCCATTTGAATCCAGGTTACTTACTTCTAGACTCTTAGGTGATTTTTACAATTGCACTATTGCTCCAAAACTTGAAACTCACGCACCATGTTGTTTGCAGGCTCTGTGGATATCCTCCCTTTTACGAGGAAGCAGAGTCTCAGCTCTTTGCGAGGATCATGAAGGCGCAGTATGAGTTTGATTCTCCCTACTGGGATGACATCTCAGTATCTGGTAAACACAACAGACACTGAACATACTAGACAAATGGGTTCTTCTTTACAGAGCACTGTCCTGACCATGATGGCTGTTTCTTTTTTCCTGCATGTAGCTAAAGATTTCATACGGAACATGATGCAGAAGCATCCCCACATGCGCTACACCACTGAGCAGGCACTCAGACACCCTTGGTGAGAGTCTGTTATCAGATATTTTTGTATTATTCTGTGTTATGCCAGAAATGCTTAAGACGACATGTGGGACTGATTGAAGATATGTCTACCTGGAATTCTAAATACCATGTTCCTTTCTCTTTTTCTTTTTTCAGGATCATGGGAAAGACAGCAAGGAGCCAGGATATTTATCATTCTGTCAGTGTTCAGATCCAGAAGAACTTTGCAAAGTCAAAGTGGAAGGTTAGTCTTAAAGGCAGGTGCCCTGGTTGCTCTTTTGAGGTCCTGCACTTAATAGCAGAATAATTGTCTCTGTACAGAATGCACAATTACATAAATCACCCCGTTATCATTTCATCAAAGACTAAACGTGAAAATGGAACAACAATTCTGATTACTTGGCAAATTATATGTCACTCTCTCACACCTTGTTGGCTCTGTGTGTTTCCCAGCAAGCCTTCCATGCCACTGTGGCCATTAACCACATGAAGAAACTGCAGCTGGCGCATTCAGTAGGCCCTTCCAACCCCAGGTTTGACACAGAGGCAGAGGAAATCAATGGGAACGTGCCAGAGACAAATCACGTATCCCTGGCCCTGCCCCCCAGCTCTCCTGACCTGAAGAGCCACTTCCATCCCCTGAAGACCAGTCACAGTCAGGTTGAGCCACACCACGTGCCTACCACTAAAACGGAGCAGGTCAAGCACAACTACCACTCTGAGCCAGCTAACCTCAACGGGTTCGTATCAACTCACGGGTTCTTCTAACGTTTGTCCTCTCACCACTCTTGACTACAGAACAAGTGATGGAAGACATAATCTTTCTCTCCGTTGTTTTCAGCTATGGCAAAAAGATGGAGACCAAGATTGGTGTGTGCGCTGTTATGTGAAAGCTCGACGCGGCTCACATGGAAAGAATCGTTTTACTACAGTAGGTACAGTGTGAATTTCTGCTTCCACGGATCGCACATAATGACATACTGTAGGCATCATCGTTGTCGTGCGGAAACCTTGTTGTATGTCCAAAACCGTTACTTTTCAGGAATAACAATTTTGTATTATTTAGTCACAAGCTCTTGTTAATACTTTTTATTGTTTAAATAGTTATAGAACCACATAGAGACTTAACCACTTTCAACCTGGCATCCCTATTTTGGACATGCCATTATAGGTGAACATAAAAAAATTAACATTCTGATTACATAAATTATATATATATATATAAAACTATATATATAAAACTATATATATAAAACTATATATATAAAACTATATATATAACTATATATATATATCACTATATAACTATATTAATATAACTATATATATATATACTAGTCCATACCCGGTGAAGTGCGCAGGCGAAAGTAGTTGCAAACGTGGGTTTATCCCACGTCCTGTCGTTTTCTCTCTCTCTTTCTTTCAAAAACATCCAAAATAAATGACTCTGAAATATCCAAATTAAATGACTGACAACACGCTGTGAGCTTGTAGATCAGCTATTGATGCTACAAAAAAAATGTTATTTGGACATACTATAATAGTATAAGTTATAGTATAATATATACGTTTATGCCTGACAGTGACAACATCTATTTTTTGTTATTAGTTACAAATATTGTTTCATGTGTATTTCTGCCCCCCAACAGGTCAGTATCGCTGTATGGACTCAGCATGTAGCTGACTGATGTCAGCCGACCCATGAGAGTGCAAAGCAGGCTCTGAGAATGGCCCAAGAGGTCAGCAAGTTCCTGAATTTGCGATACACAGCCAAGTTCAGAACTCTGACAGTGTAGAAATTGACCCACATGGGTCCATTTTGCTGTGTTGTTGCTGTGTACATTTTTGAGAGTGTGCCTATGAGTCTTCTCCCTGCACTTTACTTTACCTTACTTTACTTTACTTTATTTATTTATTTCCGGGACAGTGCATATTGATGAACATTTCAGTCAATACACATGATTTCATGTAAATATGCCGGATGTAGCTAGAAGCTAATTTATATCCGTAGTCCCACATACAAATACACAACTGCCTACAAATGAAGAATACAAATACCAAACCTAACTTAAAGGAGGAGTTCACCCAAAAAATGACTTATTTTCTATCAATTGCATACCCTATGAAGCCTTGAATCCATGGATTCTTTTTTGTTTTTGTCGCATTCTTAAGCTAATAATTTGATTCCCGTCTCCTACCGGCTAATGTATCCGGTAGGAGACACAAAGTAGATTATTTGTGTCTCCTACCGGAAATACACACGGTCATCAAATTATTGTCTTAGGGATGCCACAAAAACAAAAATAAATCCATGAAATCAAGGCTTCATGGGGTGTGTAATAGATGGGTTTCCGCGCGACGTCATCACAGAGCAGAGTGTGCATTCTGCGCATGCGGGAGGTAGAACGACCCGGAAGTGCCATTCACTCTATTGTTATTTTCGGGATTTAGATAGGCATAATGCTGCTATTATAGGCAGAATAGGCATAATGCTGCTATTATATACAGACAGATCCAACTTCCGACAAATCATTTTTATTGAGTAAAGAAGATATTACAAACTGCATCATTTAATCTACTTTCATTAAACCCGGTGAAGACCATTTATTTTATCAATGTACAGTGGCCAGAGATGCTGCGGGTAATAGCGCCCTCTACAGGCTCTTCCCTCCACTGCGCGCGCATCATCCTCAATGTTTACAAACGGGAAACCCATCTATAGATAGAAAATAAGTCATTTTTTGGGTGAACTCCTCCTTTAAGCCTAACTAACAACCTAAATACCTACTGTATAGTCTAATGCCTAGCAAATAGAAAAACTAAACACACAGAACACACCAAAAGGAAACATAGAAATACACCAAAAGACACTGTTGAACACAGAAGGGCCTCACAGGGTGGGATCGATTTTCACTGTTCCACATAGTATTAAAGGATCTCGGTTTCCTTCAGAAGGGAATATTATAATCTCCCTTGATGTTGGGCTGCACTTGAAGAGCCAACTCACAAATGGATAAAACAGTCTTTCATGTTCGATATGATCTAAACTTTGTATAAATGTTTAACTTTGTTAAATGTTGTTATATTTAAGTAAATGCACAGCTATAGAGAGGTACAATAAGGCAGCTTCATTTATTCTTCCTTCATTTAATTAGTCCACCTGCATATTTAAGCATAATAGCATGATAGCAAAACTGCATGTCTGCTTCTAAAAAAAAAGTTATTATACTATATATAACTTCTGGTCAAATTTACTATTGCTGTCAATTGTCGTTTTATTTTTCTGTCTGTACTGATTGTGTTTTTTGGTTCTTTGTTTAATTTTTTATTTTTCTAAAATATTCACTACCTTTTCTAAAAAAAAGAAAGAAAGAAAGAAAACAACGCACACAGGAGTTTGGATGCAAACAATCAGCATAAATATATACACACACTGTCACACACACACACACACACACACACACACACACACACACACACACACACACACACACACGTAAATACCACAAATACATCTAGGACTTGACAACCAAAAGCACTACAAACTACCAACTGTGAGAATGTCATTTATAAATACCAGGCATATATCCTCAATGTTTACACAAGATATTTTAATAGTAATGTTGGGAAAGTTCCTTCACCTCTTTTTCTGCGCACTTTGTGTGTTTTTGCTTATTGTCCTGAGCTGTTTTGTGGATTTGTGTTCTACAGTATAATACGATGCTTTCCTGTATGCACATCAATAAAGCTTGTGTGCAGTCCCCACTTTTGGTACCATTCGTTTTATTAACCATGAACCTTTCTCTCCAACGAGACGTGTTTCTTCTAATGTTTATCTGATTCTGTGACTATCTAGCTCAGTGGTTCCCAAACTTTTTAGATCTACAAGCTCACAACGCGTTGCTTCGCACCCCGTTGTGAGCTTGTAGATCTGCTATTTTCACTACTTCTTAAACTTTTCTTTTATTTATTTATGGAAATTATTAGATTTTTTTCATTTTATTTATGAAATACTTTTGGAAAATGTTGGAATTGTTTTTAATTGGTGAAAAGTTGTGATTTTTTTTGTTCAAATTAAAATAATATATATATATATATTTTTTTAATGTAGCAAACAGAAAAAAAGGAGATATTTACTCGCGACCCATAAAAATGTGTCCGTGACCCAAAAATGGGCAAAGATGTTTGGGAAACAGTGATCTAGCTGCTATGCCTGATTAATCTGGCCTCCAAATGAATGATCATGCTGTCTAGTCTTCAACAGATAACACATCGGTTATATTAGCACCACCAGGATTAGGCTACCCACAGCATGAACATGGCCTAATTATATCTATAGTAATCATGTACAATATACTATAAAACATGCCCTTTCCAGCCAGTTCAAAAAGAAAGATTTCATGAGATAACATTGCATGTCTTCAGTTTAAGATGAAGAGCTATAATGCCATCGCAAGCATGTGATCCAGCCTGTTCTTCTTTTCTCCTCTATATATCTCATATAAGAGGTTCTCAAAGGTCCAGGGACCCCAAGGGGTCCTTGAGGAGGTTCCAGGGGGTCCCCAGTTAATACAGCATAAAATCAGTTTTAACTATTTTAATCCTATACATCGGTTGTTTGAAAATAGCCGATCCTACAAGCTCACAATCTGCTATTTTCAAAACGTCTGGGAACAAAAAAATCTTGAAATCTTGTATGGGGTCCCTGGCACAAAATGTTTTCAGATGGGGGTTCGTGGCCAAATACATTTTGGCCAGGTTTGAGAACCACTGTCTTACATAACTCATTCCCTGCTCCTTTTAAGTAGCAGGTCCTCTAATGTGGGTGTACTTTCACTTTCACCCCTTCTCCCCAGAGCTCCCATTGATTGAACCTTCACTGTACCACACAATCTGGGAACTTGCCGTTCCCAGATTGTATCTCACCTAGACACAGGATCTGACATGAATTTTGACCTGATGGTCAATATTCAATTTATCCCCTGAGCAAGCAGGTAGGCTCTTTCACAGTAGCTCAAAGGTAAAACTTTCAGCATTTGGGCAGGAAACCGGGTTCAAATCCAGGGTAGAAGTTACATTATATAACTTCTATAACTCATTCCAATAAATTGAACTTTATTTTGTGTGAACCCATGTGTGAACCCAAGAGGGAATAACTGCTTGTCCAGAGGTGTAGAACTTTGTTCACCCTCATAGGAGACGTGGGTTTGAATCCTGTGTAGGACATGAAACTTTTAGGGATTGTACTGTAGCTTTAAAGTCAAATTCAGGGTTTTGCTGTGTTCACACATCTCCCCCGCTCTCCCCCACTCCATCCTTCATCTTCCAACCACAACACGGTTCACTTACTGTACAGACAGACTGGCCATTCAAACAAAATTTGTCCCAGACAGAGAACCCAGCAATATGGGGCAAAGGTCCCCAAACGCCTCACTGTATAATAAGTCATACTTTTGTTGACACCTCTGGCGGCTACGTGGTCATTACAACGTCCATTCATAGCTTGTTTTGTTTTGTTAGTTTGTTTGTTGGGGCGGGCGGGGTACATTTCCAGTTCCAAAGCTATTCCTGTGTCATTTTAATGTGTATGGGGCAGACACTAGCAGACATCACAACTAAAAAGTGTATTTAGAGAAGTGGTCAAACAACACATTTAAGTGGAATGGTTATGGTGGAAAAGTATTTCAAATCTAAAGGACCCATAAGAAATTTACAATAATTGCACTAACACAACGACCTGGTGAAAGAGGAGCATTGATATTCTCTCTTTTTACGTAAAATGTCTTTACTTTTTGGGTGGGCGTACTTCAGTGAGTAGAGAGGCCATCTGGTAATCTGAAGGTAACCGGTTCCCCTCCCGGCCCGCCCGCGTCTATTTGTCAAAGTGTCCCTGAGCAAGACACACCCCTAACTTGTCCCTCCCCAATCATGACTGAGCAGCCACCAGCTGGGTGAAGCTGAAACTAAAGATCTCAGAAACAATAAAGAACGCACATCCACTCACTAAAAACCAGGTGCTGGGCTGACTTCAGAATCCAAAAAGAATAAAGTCTGCACGCTGGGTCATGCTCCAAAGTTTAAAATGGTCTTGGGTTCCTTAAAGGCAGCTCTCCATCATTGGACGTGACGTTTCGAGCGTACCGGCTCTTCATCAGACGGTAGGCCTCAAAACGTCACGTCCAATGATGGTGTAAAAGAAACCAACTTTGAATCGTGACCCTTGATCCAGTGTGCAGACTTTATTCTTTTTGGGAACTGAAGATCTCCCCTTCACCTGATAGCATGCATAGTGGTCATTTAAGTATAGCGGTTAGTGAGCTTGCCTGGGGAGCCAGAGCCCCTGCTTGTCACAGGTATGATTCCAGGTCAGGCCAACAATGTGTCATTGTGTGTCCCTGAGCAAGACTCTTGATCCCAATTGCTCCCAGAGCGCCATAGAATGACTGCTCACTGCTCCTATAGTGGTTATAGGATGGTCAAATGTTATGTGCAAATAATATACAGTGACAAAAAAAAAGGAGTGGGTACCAAATGTATTATTATTAAGTATGAACCCTGAGGTAAGTCTACAAATGGATTAACAAGGATTTTACTGTTCAGTGTGATCACACAACACTAATAGAATGTCCACACCACAAAAAAACACCCAGGAAGATAAAACAGGAGAAAGGTAAAGCCTGGCTCTCAATTAAAAAAAAAAAAAAAAAAACAGCCTTTAGATGACACTATATGAGAGCTAGAGGGAAACACTTCCATATAAATTGACTGAGTGGAACTAAGAGGTATATCATGAAGTGTCAGCACTAGGTCCGGTCCTTTTTTACCTCGACACTAATCTCTTAACCGAAAATAGCTGATCTACAAGCTCACAACACGTTGTGACCTATTTTTTTTTTACGAATGTTCACCGATTATGACAAGCCCAGAACAGCAATGCTAGGGTTCATGTGAGTGGTATGAAGTGTCACCAACTAAAAGACTGAAACATTGCTGGTCAAACTACAAATTGTCATCATGTTAGTGTGTGCAGGTATAGTACACCTTTTGTTGTCATTGTATTGTCTCACCTTTTGTATAATGCACCTGTTTACAGTTTTGATCATTTTCACGTCTCCTCCCATTTTGGATTCACTTCACTGGCTTACAGTTCCTGCCTGTACCCATACCAGTACAAAACTGGTGATGGCCTACATGGTGCATGGCACCCCTTACCTTCAGGACATGATCCAACCCCTACACCACTAACACAGGAAGTTTGTTCAAACCTTCCCTAAAACACCCTGGCCAACTCCACAAATCCCAGACTCTTCTCCCTCCTGGCTCACAAGTTGTGGGATGACATCCTCCTCTCAGTCAGGACTGCACTCTCTCCCCATGTTCTGCCGCAGTTTGAAAACGTACCTCTTCAGACCACCTCACCGCTTATACTCCTCTCTCCTTGTATTCCTTCTTGTTACCTTTTTTTAATTGATGCTAGTTATACTAAGCAGATATGTTGTTTACTTTAGATTTGTTTTGCTTGACCACAAATGTTAAGAATGAATTTTAAATAACATGTTGTTTAATAATAACCTGTAGATTTTATGTTTATCCTAGTTCTTTGAGGCACTATATTGTTCTCTTTGGCCTCTTATGTGATAATGTATCCAATTGTTTGTTGACTATGGTTCATGCCATTTAGTCTGATTTAAGCACTACTAGTCAGTATGGCACTCTGGATAAGAGCATCTGCTAAATGCCTAAATTGTAGTATACAGTAAACTTGCAAAATTTTGCATTCAAATATACTTTTTTTTCTTTACTGGATTTAGTGATGTTCTTCAACATTCACTTGAAATTTGTTGTGTAGGGAAATAATAAATACTACTTTGTTTTCAAGATTTTATACAGAATAAAAAGATGTATTTTTATGGAATGGGTCAATGTTTTTAAAATCTCTGTCACTGGCAAAGCTAAACAGTCAATTTTTTAAAATCGTGTTTTTACACTATTTGCCAATCACTTTAAAGAGCGAGAGAGAAGGTCAATAGCACTGCTTTAAGCCAAGTTGGTTGCCTGATGTGCAACAACATGCACACTTTTTGTAAAATGAACTCCCTGTCATTTTCGCCAAAATGACAGTGTTGTGAAAGGCAATCTGGTACAAAGATCAGACAAATTTCACAACTCATTTGAATGACATTTGCAGTAGGGAACAGGGTGAAAGGGCAGATAATTTCACACACACACACACACACACACACACACACACACACACACACACACACACACACACACACACACACACACACACACACACACACACACACACACACACACACACACACACACACAAATGTTCACCTATAATGACTTCCCCTGAATAGAGATGCCAGGTTGAAAGTGATTAATGTCTCTCATTGCCTCATTGTGGGTTCACTTCCGCCTGTCAGAGGGCAGCTGAAGGTCAGAGCACTTCAAGACATCAAGAATTCAAATGAGCCTTATCTAAAATGTGCTAGGAACACTCCAGACAACATAATTATGAACAATGCACATCAATCAATAAAGGGGATGAGACTTAAAAGTATCCAAGACTGTGATTGGGTACTCATCCACCTCTCCTCATTGAGATCAAAGTTGACAAAAGGCCACACAACACAAAACTACCACTCATGTTGTTAGAAAATTCAACAGCATGTGTACGTTCATACATTCACATTTGCAGTGAATTTGCCATTTATTTTTTGTCATAATGACAAAGTAGGCTATACAGTAAATAAACTGCATGATGGTACTTAAATCTGTTTCATTGCCTTAAAGGAGGGAAGAAATAAAGTTTATTAAATCAAATCCCATCACCTTTGAGATAATTATTTCATTTTGTTATGTTGTTTTGTTTTGGGGAATTTTGCAGACACGTCGCTGAACATTGGACTAAATTTTGGATCCAACCTATCAGAAAAAGTCAATTAGTTTCTCTTTTGTGTACTGTGGCACCTCTCCCATTTCTGCACAGCATGACATGTTCATGTGATAATGCAGCAGCAAAGTCAACATTAAGTTTACCTGCCTTTTGGTTACCCCATTACACTATACTGACTATAGTGACTATGTGTCACTATACGTGTTTTATTGCTTAATATGACCCCATGTGGTGACACACATACTCTTTAAGGAATACTGTCTACACCTTTTACCCACAAAGTCCAACCTCCAAAAGCCCTGGCCCCTGGCAATACTACCAGCAACACTGACTGACTCACTGACTCAGCGAGATTGCATAATGCCTAAAGAAAACTCTCTCCCCACAAAACAAATAACTATGTACAAATACCTCATGAATATGCATTTCTTGTCTAGTCTGTGGGTGTCAACATGGATTTTCTTGTGTTTATATTCCAGGATCTCTCCTCCTCTCTCTGCCTTTGGATAGCCTACTTGATTCATTTCATTGATTCATTCAATTGAAGACTCAAGTAAATCCAGGGTCCTACTACCGGTATGTATAATACTATATGTATATGTAATATACAGTAGCCTATATTTATATATATGTATTTATTTTTATTTTATTTTTATTGTACATATAGATGACTATAGTATTACATGATTGTTCTATCCATGAAAATGTTTTAATATACTTAACTTCTGTTCTGTTTGTCCCCACAGACTCAACTAAGACAAGATGGAAACCTATGGTGAAATCATCCCATTTGCTAAGGAAATGCTGACCCAGTGGCCCAGTCGGGGAATGGTAAAGATATACATGCTTGGCACCACTCTGGCCCTGTTTGGAGTGGTTGGCGGGCTGGTGGAAACAGTTTGCCTGCCATTTTCCGACCAGGGGACCACTGAAGATGAAGATGAAGTGTTGATAACGGAGAAGATGAAAAGCAAAGCAAGATCGCAGTCACAGACAACGAATGTTAACCCTGAGGTTGTGGACATTGTAGAAACAACTGATATTGGAGTCAAAGCTAAGCAGCTGCCGACTAGTGGGCCGAGGAGCACAGCCAACCGGATACATGCTTCTTAAAAAAACTCTCCAGCATATTACTACATGAAGTTAAGTTACCATGTTTGTTACAGCACTGTAAACTCTGACAAAGTGTTGAATTAAATGAACATGTGGGAAAAAAAATAGTGAGATTAAGTGTACTGATTATGTTGTGATAACATAATGGTTTACAATACATTGACTGGTTGATGTGACTGCAGGCTACGGTGATGTCTGGCTGCTGGGCAGCAAATTGCTCTGTGAATATGTATGTTTTTTTTGTTCCTCTTCCATTTGGTAGTTTATACATTTACTTATATGGACAAGTTGACGTTATCTTTATTACTTATGTGCTGCACTTTATTCCTCAAGATCACTTACACTAATTCCCAGTGGCGTAAAGTAACTAAGTACATTTACTCAAGTACTGTTACAGTACTTGAGTAAATGTACTTAGTTAGTTACTTAAGTACAGTACTTAAGTATAATTTTGAGGTACTTTTACTTTACTGGAGTATTTCCAATTGTCTATACTTTTACTTCTATTCCACTACATTTCAGAGGCAAATATTGTATTTTTACTCCACTACAAACAAAGATAGGATAATTCCTTTAACAGGTCCGTTCATGAAAGTCCTTGCGGTCTTGTTTCCAATGAGGGCCTGTGAGCAATTAGGGGTTAAGAGTCTTGCTCAGGAACAAATTTCATTTCATCGACACATTTGCTGGCCTGGCCTGGAATCGTACCTGGGGCAACCAGGGCCTCTGGTACTTTAAGTACATTTGAATACCAATACTTTTGTACTTTTACCTGAAGTAACATTTTGAATTCCGGACTATTACTTGTAACAGAGTACTTCTACATTGCAGTATTGATACTTTTACTTAAGTAAAACATTTGAGCACTTTTTCCACCACTGCTAATTCCAAATGAAATAGAAACTGAAATTCCTAAATAATTTAATCAAAGTGGGATTCAAGTACATACGAAAGACACAGCCAGTAAGAACGTTGAATAAAATGCATTTTTCTGACAAGCACTTTAATATTTTAGCATTGAGAATGGATTTTTCTGCAACTTCCAAGAAAAAAACTAAATCTGTCCCAAACGTTGTCGCTAGAGGGCGGTAAAACAACCATCTTCGGCTATCATGACACCCACAACATGACAAAGGATTTATTTAGTAATTGTAATATAATTTAATGGTTTAATACAAAGAGTAGGCTACGCCATCAAAGTATCCAATCACGCGGTGGCATCCAGAGGTTGCTTAATGCAGGGGGGTAAACTATAAGCCCTAAACTCCATTTGTTTTCCCAGATCTTACACTAGAGTAGCCAGGTGGTGTGTCATGTTTAGCTTATTGATTATGACTCACTATATAGGCTAGTATGGCCAACTTGACATTACTACCGTTAGTACCGTAGCCCAGGCCCGGTACTGGTCGACAACGTTGGGGGAGCAGATGCACGCGCGAAGCACGTGCACGACTTTAAAAAAAATATTATTTTTTACGGACAGTAGTTGAAGTCCTTGTCGTGTCTGTCTGTATATCGGTCCCTCCTGGTACACACAACACACTGACTGACCACTTTCTTAACACGCTGAGGAAGGCTTGACACCGAAACGCTATTAATAAAAAGTACCAGAAGGTTTGTTTGTTTAACTGTCAGACAGTATTGACTTAGGGGGCGAGATTGTCCGGTTGAGGGGGGCGTTGCCCCTCCGCCCCGTGATGCCGGGCCTGCCCTCGCGCCTAGCCTATGCTGACTGTTTGAGGCCCGTCCACACAGAGTACAACATGGTAGAACCCTGTTAAGCAGTGGATCTCAAACTTTTTCATGTCAAGGACCCCCAAAATTATATGTATTTGGCCGCGGACCCCCATCTAAAAATATTTTTGTTTCAGGGACCCCAGAAGCAAAGATTTGAGTTAAAAATGTTTGAAAAAATATATATTCAAAGATTTGCACAAATTTTCAAGATTTTTCAAAAATAGCAGATCTACAAGCTCATAGCGCGGCACCGAGTGCCACGCTATGAGCTTGTATATCTGCTATTTTTGAATAGCCAAAGTATAAAAGGTCATAATTATTCTGATGCTATATTTACACATTTTGCTGGGGACCCCCTGGAACCCCCTCAAGTGCCCCTGGCCCTGGGGGTCCCCGGACCCCACTTTGAGAACCAATGCTGTAAAGAGTGGCTGGTGCAGTGGTGCTGTGTCACTTCTTCAATGACTCTGGTGTGGGTATCAAGGCATCAATGTGTCTATGACCAATGATGTAGCCTGGCTGCCACCAATCAATGTCTGCATGGTATGTAACAGTAACACAACCTATCACAACAGGACACAACATACTGGAGCTCAGCACAACCATATGTCTCAGCTTTGGCCAAAAAGTGGGGTTAGGGTTAGGGTGATAACATGTGTGATGGACTTAGGAAAAAGCATGTATTAGGCTTTATAGCTTGACTGAACACTTCTGTTTAAAAACGTTGTGCATAAGCCACCCTCAATGTTGCTGAACTGATAAATCCATTGTAAAAGTATTTGTACACATATTTTGATGTCTGGCTTATGGTTATGTTTTATTTTCTACTCTGCTTAATGACAATGTACTGCCCAAGGCCTATACTTGGTAGTACTGGTTCTGGTGGTTACCGAGGGAGTTCTGACATGTTCTCAATAACTGAGGTCCAAAACGTCCGTGAGGTTTATAACAAAAAAATATATTTATTCTTCTGTAGCTTAATAGTGCCAGTCACTTTAGGATACAATAAATACAATTAAACATAAATAAACAGTCAAACGCTTGCAGTCCCCCAGATCTCATGAACACAGTCAAAAGCTGTTTGCCTCTGCCACTGGCAACAAAAAACAAAAAAAAAAAAAAATACCCTGTAACCCTGGCAACCTTGGCCTTGACCAAGCCCTGCGGCGGCGTCATCAACATTTTCCAATACATTTGGCTGAGTTTTACTTTTGTGGTGTTGACTTGTGCTGATTACAGTATCTGAATATGAGAGGCATGAGAGGCATTGGCTCGATCAAAGTCAGTTAATTCTGTGGAAGTTTGGTTGATAATCTAAAACAGTGGTTCTCAACCTGTGGGTCGGGACCACTTCCTATAGAAGAGAGAAAGAAAGAAAGAAATCAATTGGAAAAAAGGCCATTACTGCATCAAAAGTAATCAACCAACTATACTATAAAAACTGGTCAAAAATTTGGCAAATTGTAAAATAATGTAAGAAAGAGTCAATATTTTTGAAAATAGCTGATCTACAAGCTCACAACGCCTCACGTTGCGATTTGAGCTTGTAGATCCACTATTTTCACAATATTTATATGTGGAACCGAGTTCAAATATGATTTATTTTGAGGGTGTCTCAGCCTGAAAAGGTTGAAAACCACTGATGTAAAGAACAATAAAAAAAGGAAAGTAGACACCTTACCACCAATGCACATTTAGAAGTTAAAGAAATACAAATGTACACAAAATGCCAATTAAAGTCAATCTTTATTTTAGATACCATTATCAGAGTAAACATGCAGCAGTGTTTGACAATGCTTTGACAATTACTTTTTAATACTCTTCTCCCTCCTCCTCTCCTTCACCCTCGACGGAGTCAACTCCAACCTCTTCATAATCCTTCTCCAGAGCTGCCATGTCCTCTCTGGCCTCAGAGAACTCTCCCTCCTCCATACCCTCACCTACGTACCAGTGAACAAAAGCACGCTTGGCATACATCAGATCAAATTTGTGGTCAAGGCGAGCCCAGGCCTCAGCAATAGCAGTGGTGTTGCTCAACATGCACACAGCCCTCTGGACCTTGGCAAGATCTCCGCCAGGTACTACAGTGGGGGGCTGGTAGTTGATTCCAACTTTGAAACCAGTTGGGCACCAGTCCACAAACTGGATGCTACGCTTGGTCTTGATGGCGGCAATGGCAGCATTGACGTCTTTGGGCACCACATCTCCTCGGAAAAGAAGGCAGCAGGCCATGTACTTGCCGTGGCGAGGGTCACATTTCACCATCTGATTGGCTGGCTCAAAACAGGAGTTGGTGATTTCAGAGACTGAGAGCTGCTCATGATAAGCCCTTTCAGAAGAGATGACAGGGGCATAGGTAGCCAGAGGGAAATGGATACGGGGATATGGCACCAAGTTGGTCTGGAACTCTGTCAGATCAACATTAAGAGCACCATCAAAACGAAGGGAGGCTGTGATGGAGGACACAATCTGACTAATGAGCCTGTTGAGGTTGGTGTAGGAAGGACGGTCAATATCGAGGTTCCTACGGCAAATATCATAGATGGCTTCATTATCTACCATGAAAGCACAGTCAGAGTGCTCTAGGGTGGTGTGGGTGGTCAGAATAGAGTTGTAAGGCTCCACCACAGCAGTGGACACCTGAGGAGCTGGGTAGATGGAGAACTCCAGCTTGGACTTCTTGCCGTAGTCAACAGACAGACGCTCCATCAGCAGAGAGGTGAAACCAGAACCAGTTCCACCTCCAAAGCTGTGGAAGACCAGGAACCCCTGAAGACCAGTGCACTGATCAGCCTGAGGAGAGAGAGAAGGACGTGGTCACTGAGAATCAATGAATTCAACATTTAGAATATACATTCAATACATCTACTGTATGTAGTGCCTACCAGTTTGCGGACTCTGTCCAACACCAGGTCAATGATCTCCTTGCCAATGGTGTAGTGTCCACGGGCATAGTTGTTGGCAGCATCCTCTTTGCCAGTGATCAGCTGCTCAGGATGGAACAATTGGCGGTAGGTGCCAGAGCGTACCTCATCTAAAGACACAAAAAAGTGATGGAATAAGGTATAGGATACTACATTTTAGACCAAGTATTACATTGTATTATTTGCTCAATTTGATATTCTGACGGAATTAATTAAGCTTACCAATAACAGTGGGCTCCAGATCTACAAAAACAGCCCTGGGAACATGCTTTCCAGCCCCGGTCTCACTGAAAAAAGTATTGTAAGAATCATCTCCTCCTCCAATGGTCTTGTCACTGGGCATTTGTCCGTCCGGTTGGATCCCATGCTCCAGACAGTAGAGCTCCCAGCAGGCATTGCCAATCTGGACACCAGCCTGGCCCACATGGATGGAGATGCACTCACGCTGTGGGGGGGGTTAGGAATATGAGGATTAATTTCATATTATGTGTACATTCACTGAATCACAGCTACTTTTCAAATAGAAAATCAAGGATCAATTCAGTTTCCACATGAACAAATCCAGTTGCTCCCTCTAGCTGAGAGTGGTTGACATTACACATAGCCTACAGTACAAGTGCCTCCACAATGCAATGTGCAGGGATAGAGAAAATGCATGACAGGAACCCCGGAAAATGGAGGGCACTCGTTTCCCTGTCTGATTGTAGGTCTACACATCGTTTCAACAGCTTTTTACAATGTGCATCTGCATACAGTTGGCTATATAGGTCATATAGCCAATACAGGCCTGTGTTAATTCTAGAATAGTCATGCACACATCTCTTGACACATCTCTTGACACATCAAGAGATTTCAATTGGAATACATAAATAAATACATGAATGCACTTTAATGACTATAACTGTCTTATCTAAAAGATAGTGTATATAAATTGAAAATGAAAATATGAGCAGATATGTATTAATTGAATGAAAAAAATACATACATGCACTTGATAATGACTATAACTGTCTTATCTAAAGAATTGTGTATATAAGTCAACTGCAAATATGAGCAAAGATGTATTAATTGAATGAAAAATAAATACATAAATGCACTTGCACTGAACTGAAAATAAGAGCAGATATGTAATTAACTAAATTGTTACTTTATTTAACCTACCACTTTTTAGATTGTAGGCCTGATTATTATTGTATTGTATTATTTTATTGGGAGTGTGGAAGACCCCTACAAAAATCAGATCAGATGTTTAAGGAGAAAATAATGTATTTAGATGTTGTGAGTTAACAATAATGGACAGAAGGACTCTGTTGTCGCTATGAATGAACCCCACCCAGTCAACAGAACACCGGCTTACAACAGACGGCAATGAATAAGGTGTTCGATTTGTTTCATTCATGGTAGAAGATTGACAATATCAGAATAAATAGCAGGAAAAGGTCTGATATTTTCTGAATGAAATTCGCTCCACGGAGGCACGGACCTTTTAATTGCTGGAGAACATTCATTAGCATATCCATCAGTGCATTGTTCTAATCTCGACATTGAGAATCTCAGCGTGGCTCTGCAACATCAGTCAGTTTAAAGAATATATATTATTATTATGCTGCAAAACGGTTGGCTAGAAAATATGAGAACGAGAAACGTTCAAGGAATATTATTAATGTAGGCCGATACGAATCGGTGAGAAGTGGAAGCAATCAGGAGCTTTGTGCTGCATCCACCTCAGAAAACATAACCGTAATTATTTCAGGCATATATAGCTGAAAAAACTACCCGACTTACCATGTTTTCTGAAGAAGGGGGAGACAGAAAAGCGAAGAAAGAGCCTTTTTTTTGTGTCTGTATTTCGTTGCGTGTTCTACCCACGGGGTCGATGCAACAACTGCTGAATGGGAGGGCGGTGCTACCCGCTTTATATGCATGCAGGGATGGATGGGGGTTTCACCCTGAGGAAAAACTGTACCACTACTAGGTCACCCATCACCGAACAAAATAATAATTATTATGTGGTTACGCATATCCCGCATGTAGGCTAATAATAATCCTACTCCCTCTGCTCTTAATATTTAATAATAGCCTACATAATATAATGTATCGGTACATAACATAGATGTTTGCTTATTATACCTTCATTTTGACATAAATGTAGCCTAGCTAGGCAACAAGACAATGTCGTTGTGTAAGGGGTATTTCATACAATATGCATATTCCTTGTATCCAAGAAAAAATGCTGAATGGAATGCTGATATATCTATTGTTTGCATGATGGTAGACTGAAAACAATAGGATATGACCCTCACATATGAAGGTCCAAGAATGTGGCCTACATGCTAAATCCAGAGTATATATGTAAAGCCTACCAGAGCATGTAAACATGCTCCTTGATGCTCAAAATGCTCCATTAACACTTGAGATTTTGCAGTGTATGGAATGCAAATCCATGATTTGTTTATGCAAAAATAGCAGTGATTATGCTTCCACCTCACTCTAGCTGCCTGATATCAGCCTGCCTTCCATATCGCTGAGGCCTGCTATGGTATCTGCCCAGTGCCCACAGCACTGCCAGCTCTCCATCCATCACTCCACCCTCTTTGTCCTAGATTCTCTGCAGTGATGTCATCTCAGTGGTCTGATCACATGACCTGTCTGTCGTCTCCTGTCCCCCCCTCCCTCCCTCCCTCCCTGCGAACCTCCTTGTTGTTGAGCTGGACTATGTTTGAAATGCACTTGCTCCATTTTCCTTGTCTTGCTCTGGGAATTCTAAGGATTTTTTTTGCATGACTTGCCTTTTTTTCCCATATGGTCATGAGTTAGTGTGGGAGAACAAGCTGGAAAATCAGTGACCTGACCCAAGATTGCACCTTAACAGAATATTCTCTGGGGTTGCAACATGAGATGCTTGAATGGCCTGTCCATTCAGGCTACCCTGATTGGCCTACTTGAGGAGACTGAGAGCATTTTGAGTGAGCCTGAACAAAGTCCTCGCTGCAGTGTAGTAGCTACAAACCAAACACTTTATGCTGTTTATTCCAGAACACACTTTATACTGTGACGGAACACAATTTATTCACTGGAGAATTGGGGAAATATTGTGAGTGCTGTACCCTTGAACTGCAGGGGATAAAAGAGCAGAACAGGAATAGAAGCCACAATGGCTCCATGCAGAGCGTTCTTCAGAGAACATTCTCTCAACCCCCTCTCCTCCTCCCAGCAGCTGTGAGACAGGGAGGGGGAGTGGCCTGGACAGCTGAACACTGAGAGGAAAGAGGAGGATGGGGAAGCTCAAGATGGGAGTGGTCCTCCATTGAATGAACCAGCACTCCATCCTGCTTGGAGAACATGACACCCAACAAAATGACAAAATATACCCTGGACATGCAATATGAGATTTATACTATATGTTTGTGTACAATCCAATGAGTCATTTGGACACCGGCAAAGACATTACTAAATATTTGCCTTAGTTTTTTCACAGCATGTTTTGTTGTGAGCCTTGCTCTTTCTTTTCCATCACTCCCAATGTCACGTTTATCCTGTATCCTGTGTGAGGTCTCTCTCCTGATTGGATCAAATTGGTATACCGACCTGAAAATGCATTTTCTGTTAAATAAAGAGCTGTTACTGAACAAACACTCTGCAGAAATCAGAAATTATTATTATTATTTAACCATTTTAACAAACAAAAAATATCACTTACTGCGCCTTTAAAGGGATACTTCACTTTCACATAAAATAAACATTAAAAAAAGATATTTAAAAAAAATGAAAGAAGTTATGGCAAAATAAAGGCCCCCTCACACATTAGTAGGACACTCTAATGCGTGAGGGGGCCATGAATTATCCATTACTTTTTTCATTTATTTTTAATATATTTTTTAAATGTTTATTTTATGTGAAAGTGAAGTATTCCTTTAACGTGTAGTTTAAAAAGGTATCTAACTGAGAATGAGCAAGTTGTTAAAGATGGGGTGCCATGATATTTTTCAACCCTAAAACCTGATCATAAGGTATTATTATTATGTAAGGATTTTTTTCAACAACAAAAAAGTGTACAGAAATTGTTAAAATTATGTTTTTATGTGGAATACGCCTCCAGTTCATTAAGTATACCTGGTTCTCACCTTAGCACCTCCTCCACCACCTTAGCACCACCCACCTGTCCTTGTCCCTCCTCCTCCTCATGCCCACACCTGTTGTGTTATGACAATGAGGGGGAGGGTATGGCTTTGTGATGTCACTAAAGCGCTGTTTCTCTATTGGCATGTTTGACCCTCAAGGTTTCAGCCTCCAGGAAGAAACTCCAAATAGTCAGAGAAGACATAAAACACCATAAAAACACCACCGGGGGGCTTTATGAAGTTCTATCAACCTCATAGACACATGAAAAACAGAAAAAGTGCAAAACCATGGCACCACCTCTTTAAGCTGATATGTCAAGATATCACAGTAGTCATATAAGGAGACTAAAAACTGTTGGGGAAAAAAAAGGAAATTGCGAATGGAGAATACGCACCTGCTATTTAAAGGTATTGGGAGCCAAAACTGATTGGTTTTAATTAATGTAACGGCCGAAAACACACACAACCCATGACTAATTCAGAGTCTATATAAATAGGCTCTGTGCGCATAACTTTGATGTCCCGGCCGGGTTTCATTTTCCCATAGCTTTGTTTGATTGGCTCAGCAGCAACTTTGAACCGGAAGCTCATATGACGCCTTCATACTGTGTGCCAGTGTTGCACATTCAAAATAGTAGATCTGCAAGCTCACGTGTCAAACTGCTATTTCCGGTACACAACGCGATGCACAATCAATCAGCCACTAGACTCACATACAACACTGCTTCTTTGGTTTGTTCTCCGTGGGCTGCACCTGGATTTTGACCACATCGTTGCTAGGTGACATTTCATCGTCCTGTCTGTCTGACATTCGCTTCTGAGAGACAACGCAGTAAATCTCAGTGAGCAGGGTATGGAAGGCTGTTACCACATTAGTGGAATCCAAGGCGGATGTCTCTAGTAATGACAGACCATTTTTCTCTGCAAATGCACATGCCTCATCAGTGGAAACAGACCTGAGATGTTGCAGATCACTCTTATTGCCCACCAGCATGATGACAATGTTACCGTCAGCATGGTCTCTCAGTTCCTTAAGCCAGCGCTCCACATTCTCAAAGGTCAGGTGCTTGGCGATGTCATACACAAGCAGTGCACCCACCGCCCCCCGATAATATGCAGAGGTGATGGCTCTGTAGCGCTCCTGTCCAGCAGTATCCCATATCTGAGCTTTCACAGTCTTGCCGTCAACCTGGATGCTGCGAGTGGCAAACTCCACTCCAATGGTGCTCTTGCTCTCCGAGTTGAACTCGTTACGGGTAAAGCGAGACAACAGGTTGCTCTTCCCCACACCAGAGTCACCGATCAGAACCACTTTGAACAGGTAATCATAATTGTCACCTCTAGTACACATCTTCAGCGGTTTTCAACCTGTCCGTTGGTATCATGCCATAAAACTGAAAAGAACAGGAAGGTATGTTTTAGTTTTTTCCTATCCCTTTGTCCAAGCAACGTATGGGGCGCTTTTATGCAGAGCCTCCCCAATGTTTGCGTCATCGCTATGATGTCACTATTGTGACAGCCATGCCCAAATATGGAGTTCCATGTCAGTCCTTTCCAAATATGGAGGTGCATGATGTCAGACTGGCCTCCAGTCCGATCCAAAGTTTCCTTTCAAGGCTATTACAGACGAAGGTCGCCGGTCCTCTCGCCCGTCTTTTCTGTCAGGGTGTGCTCCAATAGCCTTTTGTCTTCCCAGACTTTCCCACAAGGCAGTGAAGATGGCGGTTGGTCAGTTGCCAGGGCATGTCCGTTACACGTGAGCCTGCGCATCCGTCCTCTGGGGACCACCACAGCTCCGAGGTGACTATAGAGGCCAGCACCACGATCGATGTGAATAGTCTGTTTGTGAGTTGTTAGATAGTGCCTGGGCTTCTTAAGTGGTAGAAGTAGATGGGCAGAGGGGGCAGGGTGGAGAGGGGAATGAACGACCCTGCATGATGAAAGGGTTGTCAATTAGCCGGTCAGATTATCCCCCAGGTGGCCTGCCTCCAGCACAGAAGAGCAAACAGAGTAATAGTTACAGGACAGAAAATATAGTTTGCAGTGTGAGAGTGAAGTGTTAGGATTAGGAATAAGACACTGTGGGGGCCAACCTATGGGGCCAACCCAAGGTGCAGCTAGGAGGGGAAAGTGGCGCACCACCACCTATGTAGACACTGCAGCACGACTGCTGAGCTAACAATACTGCAGAGCTCAAACTTTCCCAAATTCATAATCTTATCTTATCTTATCTTATCTTATATATATATATATATATATATATATATATATATATATATATATATATATATATATCAGAGCTATGGCTATGATTTAGGCATCTTACCCCACCTCAATCAGTGATCAGACTCTCGGCTTGATTGATTCTCTGATTTGCCTATCAGACCCTCAGCCTGATCTGGCAGGTTGCCATAGCAACCAGATACAGGAAGTCTGACCTCTTTATCACATGACCGAGGTTGGGAGGTTGGGAGGTTGGGACTAGAGGTTAGGGCCACAAAGCAAAGCGGGGAGGGAGGAGAGGAGCCGAGAGGAGAGGCCAGAGGGGCCGGACTTCGCATGACGTGTGTGCAGAGTGACTAGGCCAGTGCTGTCTGGACCAACCTCGGATCGGGCCTAGATGTGCCCTGACATCTAGTTTATGTAATTGTCAATGACATGTCTAATGTGTTTTTATATTCATTTATCAAGGTTACGTTGAGTTGCAATTTTCCTGTTTGAAACGGTTGTGCGAGGCATGTTAAAACGGAGGAGAATTGTTTATTATGGTGACTGATAAAATGTGTCTTTAGTGGTTATTTTTGGTCTCCTTGACACTTTTGTAAGATGGTTCAAATTGACACTTGTACAGATGAGAAAAGAGTGCCGTGTTACTTTCTTCTGCATATTATAAATATTTTGTGATTCACTTATCCTGTTAAGCTTTGAGCTGCATAGGTGATTGTATGTATTGTTAAAATGTTGTTTGTAACTTTATAGTAGTATTAATTTAAGAATAAGTGAGTGCGCACACGCATGCACGCACGCACGCACCCACCCACGCACGTGCATGCGTGCGTGCGCGCACACACACACACACACACACACACACACACACACACACACACACACACACACACATACACACACACACACACACACACACACACACACACACACACCCAGTGGTGGAATGTAACTAAGTACATTGATTTACTCAATTACTGTATAAGGATAATTTTGAAGTACTTTTACTTTACTGGAGTATTTCCAATTTTCTATACTATGTAAAGTATGTATTTTCTACTCCACTACATCTCAGAGACAAGTATTGTACTTTTACTCCACTACAATTGTTTTAAAACTTTAGTTACCAGTTACTTTATAGATTTGGATTATGATTAAAAAACATACATTAATCACTTCAGCCCTCAAACGTTGGCTATTTGAAAATAGCCGATCTACAAGCTCCCAACATGTTGCGATTCAAACTTCAAAGTGTTGTGAGCTTGTAGATCTGCTATTTAGACATAATAACTTGTGAAACAGGACATTCAGCATAATGAGTACTTTTGGTACTTTAAAGGGATACTTCACTCTCGGGCCGGGGACACATTTAAAAAAAATATTAAAAATAAATGAAAAAAGTTATGGAAAATTCATGGCCCCCTCACGCATTAGAGTGTTCTACTAATGCGTGAGGGGGCCATGAATTTTCCATAACTTTTTTCATTTATTTTTAATAATTTTTTTAAATGTGTCCCCGTCGGGAGAGTGAAGTATCCCTTTAAGTATATTTTGATGCCAATACTTTTGAACTTTTACTCAAGTAAATTTTGAATTCTGGACTTAGACAGAGTCTACAGAGTTCTACATTGCAGAATTGATACTTTTACTTAAGTATCATTTTTTTGTACTTTTCTCACCACTGCACACTCCCATACTGTCTTTTGCGTCACGAAATGCCGTCGCTAGAGGGCGGTAAAAAAATATATCTCCAAGATGTTAACTGACATCCGCCCGATAACCGGATATGGCGTATGTGTTTGTTTTTGTAGCGTGTGCATCACTACAGAGTCTTACCGATTAGACTTAATAAAAATAGATTTAGTTTCATGGTTATTTATTTCTTGGTTTAAAAGAACGTGTACGCCATCAGTTTATCGATGGCGGATCCCGCGGTGGTATCCGGTTCGCTTAATATAGGAGGGGTAAGAAACTATTTATAAAGCCATCAACAACAACGACAAAACGACCAGATCAAACAACATTGACTCGTTAAAGGATGAGATTGAAACCATACGAGATCCTAACGTTTAAACTGACATGATTATATAGACTAGGTAGATGTACATCAGTGCATCTACGACTTTGGGCTTCTTTTTCTGTAAAGTTGCTTGTAAATATTGCGGTTTTGTGTTTTTTTTTGGGGCAATTGTTTCTAAAGTTAGCCCTGAAACATGACTGTCATACAAGCGTCATGTGAACCATGGCTATTTCTAAAGTGTACTTGCTTATTTGGGCTTGTTTCAATTCTTTTTTAATTATTATTTAAACTAGTGGTTCTCAAACATTTTCATGTCAAGAGCCCCGAATTTAACGTGTATTTGTCCACCACGGACCCCCATCTGATATTTTTTTGCCAGCGACCCCCGTACCAGATTTGTGTTGATAAAATGTTTCAACAATATTTCACATTTTACACTTTTTTTTCCACAAGAGTTTTTTGAAAATAGCAGATCTACAAGCTTGTAGATCGGCTATTTTCAAATGTATATACGCTGTAGGTTTAAAGTGCTCATGTGGCTTCTTTTGGGCTTGTTTCCATGGACCTGGTTGCTTATTTCTCTCACAAAACCTGGCAACACTAATACACATACACATGATGCATCCTTTTGCTTTTGGAGAGAGATGCAGTGTTTCTACAGAGGCTCAACATTCATTTGAGCTTTGGCTAGTTTGGTCAAACCTAAAACCCATCCATATAGTAGAAAGTGTGAAAGAACTGTGAACTTGTGCTCCAAACCTTTCTTTTGCCTTGGGTCTGTATTAGGACTACTTGCATTTGTTCTTTTTATTTTCTGAGACTGTCAAAGATAATGCTAAATAAATTACATGATGAATTTTTGTTGTTGTTGCATGTGATGTTATATCCTATTAGTTTGGGAAAACCTGCATATAAAAGTGGCAGTTATTGTCACAAAGCTGATTCACTTACGCAGCAGGCTTTCTAATTTGTGATTACATTTTTCATGTGGTGTTCATGTTATGTTCCCTAATGATATGCCCTTGTGTTCCAGCGTTCGAGTAGCAGTAAAGCAGCTACCAGTCCAGCAGAAAATTATCAACTGGCCCGCCGAAGGACTCTGCAGGTGGTGGTTAGCGCTCTGCTGACAGAATGCGGGTTTGAAAGTGCAGAGAAAGCAGCAGTGGAGTCCCTCACAGAGATGATGCAAAGTTGTATGTCTGAATCATTTACTTTGTGTTTTGGGGTTGCAATGTCAGGCCTCCTCCTTCCTTATTTATATTGTGAGATACTGGCAGTGGTGGGCACTAATTAAGTACATTTACTTACTAAAGTCAATTTTTGGAGTATCGTGTCTTACTTCAGTATTTGCATTTTTGGATACTTACTTATGACTTTTACTCCACTACATTTCAAAGACTAATATAAGTGGACCCGAACATAACATGGCAGCATTTTTCCAATAAACTCAATGGACACGGCCGCCATGTTAGGTTCTACTTTGAATAGTGTCCACATTCTTTATTGTACTTTTGACTCCCACGACGATTTCTAGGAACTAAGGTAAAAAAGTACATTGTGAATTAAACACTTAAGCCCTATTTCAAATATTGTGCAAATAGCTGACCTACACACGCGCACTGCGCAACGCATTGTGAGCTTGTAGATCTGCTATTTTCACTATTACTGATATTTTTTTAAAATATATATAGCTCAGCACAAATTTGACTGAGCAACCTTCAGTTGTAGTTAAGTAATATTTGACAAGAAGTATTTATACTTTGACTCAAGTACTGGCTGGGGTTGACTACTTTGTCCACCACTTGATGCTGCCTTGTATGTTAGATGTATTCATAAAATCATGATATACTGTCACCTTTTCAGATATCACTGAAATAGGCCGCTGTGCTAAAGCTTACTGTGAACATACAGCCAGAAGCGTTCCTACACTCTCGGATACCGTTGCTGCACTCGTTGAAATGGGTGAGTAACGTGAGCGCAATAAATAGGGCAGTAACTATCAATTATTTTCTTTGCGATTATTCTGTTGATTACTTTTTCAACTAATCAAATAATGGAGAAGCATGTTTTTAAATGTATTTTTTATATATCAATATGAAAACTTCTAATTGATTTTTATAATAGACTAAATCGATTAGTATGATTAACCCCTATTATATAGCCCTATTTTACACTTGATTGTACAACAGTGTTGCACAAACAGCAAAAATAGTAGTTCTACAAGCTCACATCGCATTGCGACATGTTGTTTGTAGATCTGCTATTTTAACAAATTGTTTAGGAAAAGTGATATTTAAAATGTTTTGATTATTAAAATGAATTATTTTATTAAAATCAATTTGCGATTATTTTTTACAATAGATTAAATCGTTAAGTTATATTAACTGTTGCACCCCTAGACATAATTAAAAGAACAAATCAATAACACCATTTAACTTGTATTTGTTGCTGCAGGTTTCAATGTTCACACTCTATCTGTGTATGCAAAGAGATCTCAGAGGATGGTCATAACTGCTCGTAAGTAAGATATTATTGACTAGCTATTCATTTGGAGCCTAGGGCTGTCACGATCATGAAAGTTTACTTGATGTGATGATTAAATGTCACACAAATAATTGTGATTAACGATTTAATTGTTTTTGGTATTTAACATGGGAACATATTTATAAATCCAAATTACATTTCTGTTTGCCTTTTAGGCTTCATAAACAAAGGTTGCACAGCGCAGATATGACAAATAACTTAAATATACAATGAAATGGCTAACATATTTAATAACTTTACTGTACTTTGAAATGAGTGGAAATATCCGATCTACAAGCTCAAAACATGGTGCATCGACACGCACTGTGAGGTTTTAGAACAGCTAATTCCACAACGTTTTGAAAAACTTTTTGGGAAAGATAATTATATAATAATTGCGATCAAGCGATAATGTAATAAATGTGACAGGCCTAATCTTTAGGGACTATATGATTGACCATATTTACTAAACAATGCATTAAAGAATTGTCCAAATGGCTTGTGGTAAATCTTTTGATAATCCTTCTCTTTTGGTAGAACCTGGATATTACTCAGAAATGTGTGTGTGTTTTTTTTTAATGAATTTCAGCTCCAGTGACTAACCTACCTGTGACGCCCAAAGCTTTGGTGGCTGGACAGAAACGCACACATCCTCCTTACATCCCCAGCCACTTCCCAGAGTTCCCTGACCCCCACACCTACATCAAAACCCCTGTAAGGCTACACATTTTTGTTTTCATTCCCACCTTACAACACACTCAGCTATGTCTTCAATATTCTACAGTATATGTAGGCATACAAATATTCTAAAACATCTTTCAAGCCTGTGTGTGCACTCAAAGTATTTGCAGACTTTGGGTTATGCACTGTGTACACATTATATACTTAGTTCACTTTTGGAGTGGAGGGCTGCTCATTTGATCATTGCTGTGTGTAACACATTGGTGTCGATGTGCGTGCGAGTGCTATGGACATGATGTCCAAAGCGGCCCTTAGCCTACAAAAGAAATGGGCACTAAATCAAACTCCTGTCTAACTTTGTAGCGCAGCACTATGTGTTCTGCTCTTGTCTGTGTGGCATTGCCATTGTGTGTCGGGGTTGTTAAATTAATCGGCCAACTGATTGCTACAGCGGAGTAGCGTAGCGCACTTCTTCAAACACAGATGCTCTGCACTGTTCCTGCGGCTGTCCAGTGTCCATAGTTTCAAAAAGCATAATTTATCTACTCGATCATGCAGTTGTGTCGCTTGCCAAAAAGAACATGAAGTAGATGGGACAGACGAGTGATATATCTACAAGCTACAACGCATCATGTGCTGTAATATTACAGAGAATAAACAAACTTGCTGAATATGTTTCAGGGCAGGCTATGCATCTCAACCTCGTTCAACTATGTAGGTAGGATAGTAACGTACATATTAAGATTTCTTATACTGTCATGTTAACTTTTGTTAATTAGTTTTATTGTCCAATGGCCCGTATATACCGTCTAACGGAAACCTTGGTGTGTGTGTGTGTATACTGTAGCCCTGAAGCTAAGTTCACCCAGTGGCTACTGAGCCCATAGCTGCGTAACCATGACAACAGAGCCCATAGGCCATTGCCGCGTGTGCGGAGCGTAACCGTGACAACAGAGCCCATAGCCCATAGAGAGGACTGTCGGCTTCGGCAGCGGAGAAACGGTTCCCCCGTCCTCTCATTCAGACCCAAACTAGAGTCATCAAACAAAACCTTTGTACCTTCACTTGTGACTTTGGAAGAGACTGTGTTTCATAACCTGCCTCTGGGAAAGCCATGAGAGACTACTCTGTATGTAGCTTTTGAATTTGATTTGATTGTTGATTATGTTTGGTTGTGTTTAACTCTTTCACTGCCAGGAATTAATTCATCTGTCTCCGGTCCCCTTGCCAGCAAAAACGGCGATTTTACTGTACCTGTATTGTAAAAATCATGTCATATTCTCCGTGACCTCCGTCCTCACGGAGATCGGCTCATTACACAAACGGGGGTGTCGTAGTATAGGGATTTTTTTGTGTGTTTGTTACTTAGATTAGGCTCATTTGTGATTATATAAACTTTCTTTTTGTAATAAATATAAATTTGTCTATAATAAATAGATGTTCAGTTTTTAATTTAGTTGACCTTCTCGTTTTATGTTGCGGCCTTTATACCCCTAGACTAAGGGTCGTACTCATTACGATGCATGCGCAGGAACTCCGAATGTACCCGAAATTCACAAAAACGCTAATAAAGAACTTAGATTTGGGGAAAGTGAAAAACAGCCTTCCTCACTGTCTTGGTAATGGTCAATGCCTGTGTGCAAGTTCAGATCAATTGCTCAACCCACTGAGGAGAAAAATGGGGATCAGATGGACTGATAGAGGTTCCTTAAATTAATGGTAGGATAGTATTATATTACACACACACATACACACATAAAAGGGTACATGGGATTTAGGGGAGGGTGATAAAAATGGCAGAAAACAAGTGCATGCCTCGCTACAATCAGTTTGACCTGTCCAAGCAGCCAGGCAGCATATGCAAACCACCAAATGCACGCACGCAAAAACAAACAAAACTGTCACACTTGATCATTTCTTGTGTACCCCCCCCCCCACAGACACACACACACTTTGAATTAAAGGTATGCACCCATGTAGATGCAATGTAAAGGTTCTTCTGTAGGACACTGCATTGTGCCTTTATTCTTGCAATACCTTCATGGTACCATCATCTGTTCTTCAGACTTTCAGAGAGCCTGTTTCAGATTACCAAGTGGTGAGAGAGAAGGCAGCATCTCAGAGGAGAGATGTAGAACGGGCACTCACACGCTTCATGGCTAAAACCGGAGAAACACAGAGCCTCTTTAAAGATGATATTACCGCCTTCCCATGTGAGTGACTCCAAATGTATTTATTGAATAAATGTTTTACAAATGTGTTCAATGTCCAGAACATCTTAGCGTAGCAGGTGTTACCTGAAAAAAATCTCGCCTGCCCTAAATGTAAATCCTGGGGACGCCACTGTTTCCCATACAGCTTTGAATCTGCTAGATACAAAGTCTGTGAAGCTCCCTCTCGTGGAATAACTGTTTATCCACAAAGAAAAGTAATTGAATATATATATCTGGATACCACCTTGTTTACAATCCTGTGGACCATTACAACAGCATTTGTTTCTGATTGTTTTGCCAGTGATTGCAGCACGACCAACCAGCATTCCATATTTAAGCGCCCTCCTGCCATCTGAACTGGAGCTGCAGTCCTTGGAGGAGACAGACTCCTCTGAGCAGGATGACCAGACAGACAGTGAGAACGCAGCAGGAAACAACATCAGTGTGAGTCTTCATGAAATACTCTGTTCGATGTCTGGAAGACATATTACTATTCATACATCATCCATTTGTTTAGCTTGCCAGCCCCCTTAACACATTCGGTGCCAGAGTTTTATTTAAAAAGTGACGTTGAGTGCCAGAGATCTCACCGTTTGTAACGCTATGCTGTTTACAGCTGTAGACTCCACGACGAGCACCCGATTGTAAACAATATGTGCGTGCACGATGGTGGATGGTCCTGGCTAACGCCTGGAACAATAACATCTCTCATGCGAGTCACCATGGCGGAGTGATCGCGGATCGAAAATGACTCGTTTTCCCCACTGTAAAAAGTTAAGGAAATATGGAGTTTTTTGCAAGGAGATAGAATTGGAGCGGACGGGAGCCAGGTTTTTTGGCACAGTGATCCATCTGTCCCTTCCTTCTCAGAGTGACCGTGGGTGATTCCAGAGCTGCGCTAGCCGGGGGGGGGGGGCTAAAAAACTAAAAAAACTAAAAGATTGAAGTCACGGAGAATCCCGGTTTTGGCACCCAATGTGTTAATAGAGCTTAAAAAGTAAAGAAGATATTTCCTCTAATGTCAAGTCAAATAGTGCCCTTTGAAACCCATAGGACACAGAGTACATCTGCATGAGTAATGATATTTGGAAATATTCTGCGTATATGGTCTAGGCTCTAGGCTCAATTACAAATTATTTAAATCATTTAGCGTATTTCAGAAGATGAATCTCTAAGGCTAATGCATCCAGTTGTTTGTCTTTTCAAATGAATTTGATTTTCTTCTACTCTTTCTAACCTCTACTCAGGATGAACCAGAAGCCGACAAGGAGAATTCCATGCTTCCCCCAACGGGTGCTGTTCCCTCAGCAAAGGCCACTGAGGAGAACACGATAGACAACCCATACCTCAGGCCGGTCAAGAAACCCAAAGTGAGGAGGAAGAAGTGAGTGGAGGGAGTCATACTGAACTGGAACAAATAAGACTCATATCTGCACTCATTGGCAGATTCAGCAGTCCAGTTATTGCTTCACTCCTCGAAGGGGAGTTGCCCTTTACGGAAGCCTGGTCTAAAGACTGTAAACCAAGCAGTTCCTTTTATCTGATTTCTGGGGCTCGATGACCATATCCACTTTAGATTTGGTGTGATGTAGAAGCAAAATGACACCGTGTGTATATGGTCAATACTGCAGTTGACTTGGCTTTGTTGAATGACTTCCACTGAGGATTCCAGACTGTTTTTCTTTGACATTGGATTTGTATTTAGTTTGTTTTGTTTGTTCTATAGTATTCAAGCAACACACGAATACAGTCATTTTGTGAAAAAAAAGTACTACTTTTTATTTTTTATTTTCCTTGATGAGTTTTCATTGTCCCATTTCTTTCATTGAAGCCGTTTGCAACGTACTGTCATCTGTCAAAAATCTGAATTAGGAGTAGAACAAACTCAGGTATGCCATACGATTCCTCTGTTTCAGGAACTCCTTGTCACAATTTAGCTGAAGAAAAGGAAGAGAGAAAAAAAGGATATTGCTTCATATTTCAGTGCATGTGAATAAACCTCACTTAAGCAAATAGGTTCACTATACAGTGACATGTAGCCTATTGTTGCCTTTATATTACAATAAAAACAATCTAAGTTATAGTAAAAAGCACTAGATGTTTGTACTTATTTATTGACTACAAATAACTTTGTAGGGAACAAGCAATTGAAACGACAACATCCAAATGGATGTATTAGTATTAATAAGAGAAGTAACAAGAAAAAGAAAACATGGAAGCACAGGTTTAATTTGATGAATGTGAATTGTCACGACAGCCCTCAAATTTCAACGGATGCATTGTGCATCAGCTGTGCATTTTTTCTTTCTCCATAAAGTTCTGCAACTCGCCTGCATCCTCACTGCTCTCTTCTCCAACTGGGGCAGTCTAGCCCAATCCGGGGATCCGAAACACATCGGCCAGCTCACTTTCCTGTTGCTGATTGTATCATGAGAGTATGCCCCAGGGCTGCATTCATGAAAATTCAAACAGTTGTCAGCATGTTAAAGCATTTCATACGTCTGTCCTCCTATTGTATCGGCTCGTCTCTGTCGGGCAGAAACCCCACATGTCTCAAACTGTTACTTTTTAGGATTAAAATAAAAAAGTAGCAGATCTACAAGCTCGAGATCTGCTACTTTTGTGTGACACTGCAATATGATCAAGTAGGGCATTAATTTACGGGGAAAAAAACAATTTAGAACATGGAGATAAGAGGTTTCTGCCTGACATCCTCTTACCACTCACTCACCCTGGGCTGTAAACGCCTCCAGCCTTAGATTTGAACCTTTGTGTGGTTGAGTTGAATGGTGTTTTACTTGGAGGGAGAACTTTGGACCAAGTTTGATCCTGCTGGTACTTCTGTGGTGAGGGAGTTGCTGTCTGATAATGGTGTCAAAACGGTAATCAAAAACAACAACTTGACCTTATTAAGTCATCTTACTTCACATCTTGAATGTGACCTCATGGCAAATTGTGTTTGATCAGTTGACTGGTCTATAGTCTGATTTAGCGTGGGCACCTATTTACACACACTGTTGGTTGAAAATAGCCATGTATCATTGTGTTGTACTAGGTGCCCACTCGTACTGGATTCCTTTTACCTTGTGGCAGGGGGGGAAGCGTGCAGCAGTCCTCGTAGCAATAACATATCCTTTCTTACTTTCAGGTTTCTTTAGTATGTCATACATTATGGTACGGAACTGCAAGGAAAAGAAGCATTTGGAAAAAGACCATTTGGTTAATGAAATTTCTGACAGCTGCCTACAGTACATGGAATAAGTGATAATGTGAAAACGTTCAGGACACAAACCCAGTGTTGTAAAGTGAATAAGTACATTTTGAGGTATTTTTTGTTTTACTTTACTGGAGTATTTCCAATTTTCAGTACTTTTACTTCTACTCCACTGCATCTCAGAGGCAAATATTATACTTTTACTCCACTGCAATTATTTGAAAACTTTTTTGATTGTTATTACAAAACATACACTAACCACTTCATATACATTTCGGCCATTTGAAAACAGCCGATCTACAAGCTCACAATGTGTGAGCTTGTAGATCTATTTTCAAAAGATTTTTATACATTTGAAATGAGACATTCTGCAGAATGACTACTTTTACTTTTGGTACTTAGGAGTACATTTTGATGCCAATACTTTTGGACTTTTACTCAAGTAAATTTTGATTACCAGACTTGTACTTGTAACAGAGTATTTCTGCATTGCAGTATTGATACTTTTACTTAAGTAAAACATTTGAGTAATTTTTCCACCACTGCACAAACCTCATGATTGTCATAGCAGCCAGGACCACGATGTGTCGCATCAAGGCACGGCATCTCAATGCCCAGGCGACTTGGCGCATGAAACATGGGGAACAGTTTTCTCTCCTGACAGCTGCCAAAAACTAGGGATTTATTAACGAATTATTATCTATCCATTGTGTAAACAGATTAAATCTTCTATGTTACGCTTGCTTGCATACCATACCTGCATCGCGAACCGCCATGACTTCTTGTTTAGAGTATGTGTGACTGTGTAACGATGGTAACCGCAGATAGGTGGCTGCTCAAATTATACAAATTGTTTGTTGCTCTGGTGCACCCTCTTGTGGCTAAACTACGCACTAAAAACTAACAAAGTGGTTATTTCCAGTGGTGGAAAGTAACTAAGTACATTATTCAAGTACTGTACTTGAGTACAATTGAGATATTTTCCTTGAGTATTTCCAATTTTCAATACTTTTACTCCACTGCATCTGAGGCAAATATTGTACTTTTACTCCACTACAATCACTTGATACTTTTACTTTAATTATTCAGAAAGATACTTTTAATTTTCATACTTTGAGTATATATTGATGCAAATACTTTTACTCTAGTAAATTTAGAAAACCGTACTTACTAAACAGAGTATTTACTCCATTGCATTATTGATACTTTTAAGTAAAACATGCGAGTCCTTCTTCCACCACTGGTTCCTTCTGATCAAAGGGGGAACTCTTGCAATTCAATTTAGGCATTTAGGAGACACTCTTAACCAGAGCAACTTATAAAAAAACCAATGTATTTAATCACATTAATAGAATTTAGATCTCTTTATTGGCACAGAATCATAGAACCGTCAGTGGTAATAAGAGTTTTGAAAAGTAATGGCTGAACTGAAGATTTGTCATTTAAAGTAGCCTAATGAAATGTGTTGAACTCAAAACCAGTGGTACTATTTCAGGACAGGCAAAACACAATAAGTTAAATATCAAAGTTACAGTTTCACTGTCCTGTGTTTTAAACTGGGATTTGTATGAGAAAGATAAACAGTGGATTGTGTTACGCAAGGTATTTTCAAAATGCAACATTTCTGCAATTTGTCACAAATGTCTCAAAATACAATCAGCAATCAACTTCTTATATATACACACACAGGCAATTTGGACAATATCAGTAGTCTTTAAATTACACAGCTATAACAAAACAAAACCTGTCTCACAACATGCAAGTGGCCACATTCATGTTGGCACAAAAGGCATCCTCTTGCAATTATACATTTCATGTATCCCCTTCAATTGGCAAACAGTGGCACATAAAGTGCACATCGTAGGGGTGAGCACTTTAGAAGGAATGAAGGCAAACAGTAAACACCCCACGACCCCCCCCCCCCCCCCTCCTCCTCCCCTCCCCTCCCGTATTTTGGCACTTGCAGGTAAGGAGTGATGGAATGGAATATGCCTGGCAAGACTAAAGATGGCAAAATGAGCAAATTAAAAAGGATCTTTCCTGGACACATTTGACACACATAAGATGAATGGCCCATTCACAAGTGAATGTGTCAAATTCATCTGACACATAACATGACCTTCTGAGGAAGGTTCCAAGGTACTTGAGCTAGCGTACAAGGCATGGGACTCTCCTGGGTCCATGGTATGCTGAGAGGCACTGAGTGACTTTTTATGTGCATACTGTGTGCATTACTCTGACTGAGGCACAGTGATCTGGGGACCTTTAGGGTCATCAAAGCGGTCCATGGTGTTTATCTGCATAATCATGTGCAGGCCGTAGAAAAAGATCCACAACATGAGCAGTGAGGTTATCAGCCCCATCCAAATGCCTGCAGTGAAGAATCCTGCACAGTCGCTTGCATAGGCGAAATTTCCATCCGTCAACCCAAAGCCCTGAATCTGTATTGTAAAACAAACATGACAAATTCTGTCAGACGTCACAGCGAGCACACATGGGTCACAGATTCAGATTTTGCATGTTTGTACCTGGAATTCAGTGAAATTGACCCTCCACGGAGTTGTCCCATTTGGCACCAGCAAACCATCTCCCCAGCTCTTCACAGACTGACAGCTGAAGGAGTACTCTGCAGGAGTATATATATGTCTGCTAGAAAAGGACACCATCTGCCCCAGCACACTGTTCTGCAGCAGCACTGTGTTCAGGGTGGACCAGTTCCGTGCAGACACTGGATAGAACTTCTTAGTCATGGAAAAACTACAGTAGATAAAATATGTCAAGTGTCATGTTAGTTACAACAATTCAACGTAGGTTTATGCTGTATATACATAGAACGTATAATATATAGACCGGTAATTGCTGTTTTGGGCCGTTTCTTTATAACAATTACCGGAAAATATCAAGTCTGCACATGTTCTCTCTCTCTCGTGTGCGCGCGCCAGAGACACTTGTCTTTCACAGTAGTGTTGTAGACTGCGCTACTAACAAAAGCTGCCACAAAACAACAACAAGGCACACTCATTTGAAGACGAAGTATCAAAGACAAACTGCTGCTATCATAAAGATGGATGTACACGGAATGCACAATCCCAACCCGTAAAATGTTACCATTTGAATTGAAAATCTCTGAGACTGCACAAGACCTCCACAAAAGCTTTCATCTTTTTCCAAAGCTGCTTCTAACCAGACACATGGATTCACTCAGGACATCATTATGTCACCATACCTGTGAGTAGCCTATAGTGATTTATTAGTGGCCAGATGAACCAATCAACATGCTTTTAGATGATTTTTTAGTTTCTGTGTTGTTACCCATGTCCTCACTGTATTGCCTATTTTAATATTGTTTTATGCTTTTGCTTTTTTTTTTGCTTTATTGTTAAATTGGTTGTAACTGTAATTGTATTCTTGCTCTGTAAAGCACTTTGAGCTGCATTTCATGTCATGAAAGGTGCTATATACAAATAAAGTGTATTATTATTATTATTACAGAGGATTCCTCTCAAGTACCAATTAAATAATTAAATGGATATGACCGTTGAATATGATATTGGATATTTTATCAGATGTCCGTAAACTGTAATAATGTTGGATATTCTGACCAGGCAGTTTATAGCGTGACCTCTGAAATAATTATGCGTGTATGTTTTGTTTCACTCAACATCCTGTGTATGTGCAATTTCTAAAAAGTTGATAACCCATTCCGTCCACCACAGTTTGCCAACTCGGACAGCTTGCTCATCGCCGTGGCAGGCCTTGAGGCGATCTTTGGAAAATGATACAGCCTTTATCATAGAATACACAATGGTGCGAAATTGCTTAGGTCTTTTTTTTCTTACCTTAGAGTGATCCCTAATGGATAATTGAGGACTAGCCTGAAAAAAAAAAAAAGAATAGTTATAATTGTATCCATTCTTTTGAACAGCAATAAAAAGAGTTTCTCTCAGGCCTCTGGCCAACCAACACACCAACATGACACAGCTTGGATAAGTAACAGTGTTAGTGTTCTCACAATGAGATGGTGTCGTTACACAGGGATCCCTCCAGAGTCGGGGTCTCTGTAGCAAGGTCAGTCCACGACGTGCCTGTGAAGCTGACAGTGAGATTATTTGCCCACAGCATAATGCAAGGAACACCAGTCACATTGAACACAATGGGGGGTTTCACAGTGGTTTCGACGGCTTGAAGCAAGGACCGACCCACAGGCTGGATAGACATGGAGGTCTGAGCGATGACCTGGGGAGACAAAAGGATTTCTCTCTCTCTCTCATCCAACATCCAATTAAATAATGTGTGTTTTTATACTGTATAGCTGCACGGGGGAATATATTACCCGAGACGGCTGCAGTCCTGTGTAGATGGCAGTGTAGGGGATACTTTTGGCTTGCATGATGCTCAGAACTTTCCCAATAATCTCATCTGTGGATAGAAACAAAGTTAAACGTTCCCTACTGTGTATGTCATTGTAGTGGCAACATTTAAAAAATAATTGACCTGATTAAAAGAACACATTTATCAAGAATCACAAAGCTTTTATTTGCCACTCACGTATACAGGTACAAGCAGCTAAATGCAACAGCACTAACATATACACAAGATAATACTGTCTTTTAGAGCAATGAAAATAACAAAACAAATAAGACAAGACAATAGACAGAAATAAGGTTAAAAAGTACAGGCAAGACCCACTGTAAAATAAACTTTAGCAGTAAATAACCTAGCAGCAGTGGGGGATGTGCAATAGGGAATGTTTGAAATTAGAGGGGGGGTGGGGTAATTTAGTTTAGATACATAGAATTTGCGATAACATATATACGTACATCTATACATCGCCAGCAGAAATGAGGGGATGAACAATGGGGAAATGTTCTCCATGGGGGGGGGGGGGGGGTATTCATTCTATGTTCGTTCTATCTTATGTTAGGTTGTTTGTTTATAGTCCGGTGCTTCATCTGTGTAGTAATGGCGTGCATGTAACCGAGTTTAATTCCCTTGGTGATAAAAGGTAAGCTTGTATTTTTGCATGACACTGTCATACAATAAAGTATTAAGTGTTTAATCAGACTAATCAATATAGTTTATTATTAAAAAAAAAAAATGAAATGTTTCAAATCGATTTGTTGATATAAAAAAATCTATACTATACAAAGAAACGTGCTTCAAGATTATTCGATTAATCAAAAAAGTTATTGATAGAATAATCACTGAAAAAAGAAAAGAATGGATCGTTGCAGTCCTATATGGCTGAAGCGGTGAATAGATGATGACACACACTGGTATGGTCCTTTAACATAAAATTCACATAACTTACCATTGTTGCGAAGGACCTCCTTGGGAAACTTAGAGCTGTAAAAACAACACACACTTACAAGTTAAATAGGATAATAATACACATGACAGCATTAAAAACATATGAATAAATTCCATAACTGGTGCACTTCAGAAACATGAGGTCTCACTCAGTATTATAAGGCAGGTTGATGATCAGGAAAGTGCAGCCAGACGCATTGAGAGGAAGATCTGACAGAGTGTCTGCGTCAACCAGGAGAGGTGAGACACCAAGCTGCTCCTGCAGCAGAGCAGGCACGGTGCTGGAACTAGACCATTCCACGGACGGAAGCACCAATGAAGAAGAAGAATGCAGTGCAGCCTAGAAGAAGTGGGGACGTGGGGAAAAGATGATCACAAAATAAGACATGAGCTCATGGCTGCAACTATCGAGTATTTCCTTCACGATTATTCTATCGATTATTTGAATAATCGAGAAGAGTTTCAATCAATTAAATTGATTAGTTTAGATGAACTGCTGCACCCAAACATGAGCTTAAATGTGTTGCATATGTATATCAGTTTGAATATATGTAAGTACAATGGCAGAAGTCATAATGAAAACACACCGTACCTCAAGATTTGGAAAAACGCTATCTGGCTTGTTTCCAAACACTCCACCAAACACTGTAAAGTCCTCTTTGCTTAACTGTGTGAAAAAAGGACATCAAAACATTGGACTCAGAAGTCAACTCAATTAATCAGCAACCGACACAACAAATACACAAAGCATGGGCAGGGAAAGGGGGTATTTTTTTGTCACAGTAGTACATTTGCACATAAGTGAAAATTGTCCACTGTATTCCCCATCCTAATTATTAGGCACAGTGGGCATTTAATACATTGCCCGGGGAGTAGTTAGGGCTTGTCTTGCTCAAGGACACTTCGACACAGACCGTGGCCGGGGGCGAACTGGGGACCTTGCCATTCCAAGAGGGCTTCTCAGTCTCTACCAGAGGTGGACAAAGTACTCAATCCCAGTACTTGAGTAAGAGTACAGATACTCCTGGTCAAATTTACTCCACTACAAGTAAAAGTAGCTCAGTCAAAATGTTACTCAAGTAAGAGTAAAAAGTAATTGCTTTTATTAAAAATACTTAAAGTACAAGTCAAAGTCCTTTGAAGTCCTCGACCACCTGTCCCGTCGGCAGTGGCAATGATGTCCTCTGTGTTAATACCGATGCTTTTGTTTTCTTGGCATAGAGCTTGAGGCAGATCTTCCTGCACTGCTACATATAGTATTTATGACAATGTTTATTAAAGGTAAGAAAATCAAGTCTTAAGTTCGTCAAAAACCCATCCGCTTGCATTAAGAATTTTTCTTTTACCCCTGCATCAGCAGGGGTACAATCTGGGAACCCAGAACCAAATAAGAATGAAAAACAGCGTCCTCTGCTGTTTGTACTCAGAGCAGAATCTGTTCTTGAGAGATTAGCAGGGGTAAAACAGCGAAACTACTTCCTATTTCAATTCAATTTCAAAGCAGGAAGCTGTACCCTTGGTCTCTACCGTTATTTTATACCTCTATGGTCTCTACCCATGCAGCTATGGCCGCCCATAGCAGCAGACACTGATGGCCTACATAACATGCAGCCAAGGCCCTATGAGAAAGGGAACTGTAGAATGGGAAGTGGTGCTAATGCTCACTGTCACACCAGAGTGAGAATACCAGAGTCACGAGTGACTTCTCAGAAACCATACTAGCAACCATGATCTTGACTCACCATTACTCATTTTAAGTACATTTAAATTGTCATCAAATAAATACCCTTTCAAACTGGAAAAACACAATATATTATATTATATTATATTGTGTGCACTGTGCATGCATATCACATTTATTCTGGTCTTGTTACCTTGTCCTGTAGAAACAGCAGCACAGTGCATGGGGCTGAGCTGAAGGCACTCTTGATGTACACAACCAGTTGATCAGTAGTCGTGATGTGACCGGCTGCTGGCGGGGCCATCGGTGGTAAACTGTGCATGCACAACAAACACAGGGATCAGCAGCGTTGCCTGTCAAATACAAGACTATACAGCTCTTCCTACGCATTTCATATGACTCCAACAACATAAGCAAGCAATTCACATGTCAGATAGCATTAGCTTACGTGGCTTTCATTGCGAACTATGGACTGGAGTCAAAACTATATCGCAATTTAAATGAACAAAATACAATATTTACCCGCCACTGGACCACATTAAGAATGGCACTTGACTCGTACAGCTTCCTATGGCGAATAATGTAAACAAAAGCGCAACAACAGAGGCCATTGCTCGTACTTCCCCCCGATGCTCTGTTCCTGCCATTTTGGTTTTTCCGTAAACTGCCAAAGTCACGTGACACAATCAGCTGATTGTCACGTGTTCTTGGGTGTTTCATGTCATGCACCCATGGGCGCTTCCTGCTTCTTTTATTCATCCTCTAAAGTGCTTTGGAGCTTCTCAACTGTAATTTCGCATTGCTTTTTTACCCCCTAATCTCATCCAAACTACAGTGCAAAAGTTTCGTTCGTAATAAAGCTAACTCATATGTTACCCCCCCCCCCCAACCTGTTGGTTCACTTCAAAGTACCAGTTGAAATGAATACACCCTGTCACCAGCGTTGCCAGATTCTGTGAGAGAAACAAGCAACCAGGTCTAGGAAAACCAGCCCAAAAGAAGCGACTAAGGGCCACATGAGTACTTTAACATGTACATCAACTATTTGAAAATAGCCGATCTACAAGCTCACAACGCGTCGCGATGCGACGCGTTGTGAGCTTGTAGATCGGCTATTTTCAAATAAAATCTTGCGGGGAAATTTGAATAAGGAGATCTGGCAACCCTGCCTGTCCTCGCTGTAGCTAGCCTCGCATCAAGCTGGTAAAAATGTCTACTACAAAACAACACATTTCAGCAGCATGCTGCATGCTGCGTTTTGATACTATAATTATAACACTTACAGCTTTATGATTTATCAAAGCTTTTGACTCGGAAGGCCGACAGTGTTGTGTTCAGTGGTGATGGAAAAAGTACTCCCATTTTGTACTTAAGTAAAAGTATCACTACTGCAATGTAGAAATACTCTGTTACATGTGAAAGTCCGGAATTAAAAATGTACTTGAGTAAAAGTGCTAAAGTATTGGTATCAAAATGTACTTAAAGTCCCAAAAGTAGAAAGTACATTATGCAGAATGTCCCGTTTCACAAGTTTTCAAATGTATAAAATGTATTAAAATCTTTTGAAAATAGCAGATCTACAAGCTCACAACAGTTGCATCGTGATGCGTTTTGAGCTTGTAGATTGGCTATTTTCAAGTGGCCGAAATGTAGCCCTGGCTGAAGTAACAAGTAACTAAAGTTTTCAAATAATTGTAGTGGAGTAAAAGTACAATATTTCCACTGAGATGTACAAGTAAAAAGTAAAGTAAAAAGTATTGAAAAATGGAAATACTCAAGAAAAGTAAAAAAAAAATCCTCAAAACTGTACTTAAGTACAGTACTTGAGTAAATGTACTTAGTTACTTTCCACCACTGGTTGTGTGTGTTCTCAGTACGTGTCAAACAGCATGACGTTGTCTACATGACGTTAAATGACGGGGCAGGTTAAACCTGGCCGCTGTCCATGGTGCTGATAGTTGCTCCAACGCCCTCTTCCTTCACTATTTATAGGAACATTTGCAAATTTAGCCTATGTCGCCATATATACCGCCTCTTCATATTCTTAATAAACATATTAAAATAACCAAACTTGCACTCAAACCACATTGGATCTATTTTTTATTTGTTTGGAATTCTATCTATGACCTCTTGTGAAATAATACATAATAGTAACTTATTGGTGCTGAACAGGCCTGCGTTCAGTGGAGCAAAACGCTCGCCCCAAAACACAGTCACCCCGGGGCAAATCCGGTGACCTCGGAACAGTCGCCACCTTGTATTCCTAAACGTAATCTCGGTAAACTATGCCTAAACTAAACCTAACCTTATTCCTAAACATAATACCTCAGTAAAACTATGCCTAACGCTAAACCTATTTCTAACCTTATCCTCAGTAAAACAAGTACAATAATACAAAAACCGCTGGGGGCGAGGCCGGCGAGCGGTCCGCGAAAAAAAATGGGAGTGAGCGTGTTTTGGGGCGAGTGTTCCGGTTACCCTCCGGTTCAGCATCCATCCACACACACACACACACACACACACACACAGCTGTGCTGGCGGAGGGATACCCTGCATCCACCAAATGCTGCACCTACGTATCTCCTCCACTGGAAAGGATAGAAGGAAGAAGAAAATAGACTAGAGAGAATACATTGGACTAGACAAAGGGTCCTCATAGCCGCAGAATGTAAAGATCACAGAAACATTTTACATTGGAATTGAATATGTGCAAAATCACATGATAAAGTGGTTGCGGCGGGGTTGGTGGCGCCACAGTTGTTTCCTTCTATTGTGTGGCAGCAAGTGTTGCCAGATTGTGTGAGAGAAATAAGCAAACGGGTTTATGAAAACAAGCCCAAATCTATAATTCATCAGCTATTTGAAAATAGCCGATCTACAAGCTCACAACGCGTCGCGATGCACTTGTAGATCTGCAATTTAAAAAAAAAAAGATCTTGGAGAAAATTTTCCAAAAAATGTGGAATATGTTTGAAAACATTTTAACAATACAATCCTTGACTTGAAAATGTTTGAGAAACATTGGTTTAAACAACACTAGAAACAAACCCAAAAAACTGCAACCCGGTCCGGCTGCAACTACCGATATTTACAAGCAACTTTACAGAAAAATAAGTCCAAAGTGGCTTATAATAAGCGGACATGGCAACGCTGGTGGCAGAGCTCGGGCATGGGAAGAGAGCGAGAGGATGCGCACTACTTGTCGACGCGACAGGATATTATTCCAGAGTGTTCCACGTTTAAGGCCATCTTTGGTCGTCCTCGCCGGTGACAGTGTGTGGTGTGTGGACTATATTCCACTGATCATTAATGCCTAATGATAAATGAACACCATTTGACTTAAAGAGAGAGATTTAATACACCCCGAGCAAAGAAAAGGAGCCAATTCGCTGTGTGGACTCACTTGTCATTCTTTCCTTCAATAAATACCCTTCAATTTCACAAGGCAAAAAGAGGGCGAGACAGGAGAGGCGGTGTCATACAACATGGATGAGGAATATGATGTGATCGTTTTGGGAACCGGACTCACAGTAAGTAATCAAGCTACATTTATTAAGTAATCAAGCTACATGTGTTGATTCACTGTAAGCTGCAGGACTATATTTTTTACTTTCAAATGAATGACTTATGGTGGCCTGGGCTGGGCCTGCCTGCTACCATCATAGTAGTCCACTTAAGTGAATGGTTCCTGCATCCCTGTATCTGTTTGTGACATTTAAAAAAATTATACAAAAACATAATGAAAAGTCAAAACGGTATTATAATTGCGAATAGATCATTCGTATTCATATATTTAACGATGTCCCCATGGTTTAAAATTGACGCGATCAGATCGTGCACTGCTCGTCTACACACGCTGCTGAATAGCATCTTAGGCGTAACCCATAATGTGATGGTTCCTTCTGCACAGACAGGCCTCCGTTCTAACGTTGGCGCAGGCCTGAGAAGGGTTTTTTATTAAATGACTGATCCTTTCCGTGGTCAAAGTCCGTTACACAGCATTATGTCCGGAAAATAAGTTGACATATAGGCCTGGCCTATTCTTCCGACTGCTTATAGATATTCCCATATAAAATGAAATAAAAAATGAACATTTGTCAGTTGTACTACATCAGTTATTAGATTCCGTTATGTCTGGATAGCTATCATAACTTGTCAATGCATAAATGTATGGGCTATTCATTATTGAATTATTTGATTGCGCTTATTTCATTGATACAACCTTTTTGAAATAGAAAGATGGTCATATAATAATATTAATAATAATTATAATAATAATAGTAATTATAATAATAATAATGATTATTATTATTATTATTATTATTATTATTATTATTGTTATTATTATTATTATCCAAGAAGATCGCATGGCTTGACTGATCGAGTTGCACATGCGCACACACCCTTTCCTATCTCCTCCCTTCTGCACTCTCTTTAGACTATCTCTCCATCTGTCTGCCTAATGCTGCCTATCATTTTTCCTTTTACCAAATCGCCTGGTGCATTTCTTTTCCTTTTTTTCATCTATTATTACCAATACGTGTCTGAGCTTACATTAATTATTGACTTTATTGTCTAGGAATGTATTCTGTCTGGGATCATGTCGGTCAATGGGAAGAAGGTGCTGCACATGGACAGGAACCCATACTATGGGGGAGAGAGCTCTTCCATCACCCCTCTGGAGGAAGTAAGGGCGCTGTTGGGATCTATAAAAAAACTGTCAATATATTTTATGTCTTGAATTCCACTGATCAAATACCTGTTCCTTTGAGTTTCTATTGCTAACTGTCATTTTGGGACCCAAGGTTGTTTTTACAAGATTCTGTAATATATTTTGTGTTCCATAGCTATACAAGCGCTTTGACCTTCCAGATAGCCCTCCTGAGTCAATGGGCAGAGGGAGAGACTGGAACGTTGACCTCATCCCCAAGTTTCTCATGGCCAATGGTCAGTCTCACATGAAAATGTATATTAGAATAGTGTCATCAAGTTCTCAGGCTTTGGTCACTATATCCCTATAAACATTGTTGCAATATGTAGTTTTTTATATATTTGAGTAAAAAAAGTAAACATGGATGTTGAGCTATGACAAAGCAGCAACATTCTAATAAAATCAACATAACTATTATTTGTGTGTGAACTCAGGCCAGCTTGTGAAGATGCTGCTCTACACAGAGGTGACACGGTATCTGGACTTCAAAGTAGTAGAGGGTAGCTTTGTCTACAAAGGAGGAAAGATCTACAAGGTGCCATCAACTGAGACTGAGGCTCTAGCTTCAAGTAAGTTAACAGGACACGTGTCATTACAAATTGTGATCATAGATACAGATATCTTTGGAATACTGTGTAGGAAGAAAAAAATATTCCACCATACCTTTCTTTGAACTCAGATCTCATGGGGATGTTTGAGAAGCGAAGGTTCCGGAAGTTCTTAGTCTTTGTGGCCAACTTTGATGAGAATGACCCCAAAACCTTTGAGGGTGTTGACCCCAAAACAACAACGATGAGGGACGTATACAAGAAGTTTGACCTCGGGCAGGACGTCATCGACTTCACCGGCCACGCCCTCGCCCTCTACAGGACAGACGAGTAAGAGCAACAAATATAATCTATTGTTTTTCTTTATCTAATCTAATCTAATCTAATCTAATCTAATCTAATCTAATCTAATTTAATCATGTTTTGAATACCTAATACCCAATAAAGAAATTATACTTAATACCTAATTTTGTAATGTGATTATATTATTTATATTATTTATATTATTTATATTATTTATAGTATTTATAGTATTTATAGTATTATATTTAACACTCACTTTATTAAAGCTCGTTTTACTTATTGTCCTTATAGAGTACTAATCAGATTACTGTTTTTACCTGAGAGTTGATCTCAAATGATGACAATGGTTGACTTGGTTAAATTATTCACTTTCTTCTAGCCATTGTGTCCAATTAAATAATAAGAGCTAACCTTTTATTTATCTTCAATATTATTTATTGATCATTGTCTCTTGCTGTTCTCTACCCTCCAACAGCTACCTTGACGTTGCCTGCTTGGAGACGATCAATCGTATTAAGCTGTATAGTGAATCCCTGGCACGATATGGCAAGAGCCCATACCTCTATCCTCTGTATGGTCTAGGGGAGCTGCCACAAGGATTTGCCAGGTTTGTTCATGTATTTTATATTGATTCCTACAACAGCACTTTATAGTACAGAGAGAGTACAGCCTGTCTTGTGTAAATCTCATTAAATGCCATGGTATGATTTCATATATTTTCCCCACACACTTGCCTTATAGGTTAAGTGCAATCTACGGTGGAACTTACATGCTGAACAAGCCAGTCGAAGAGATTGTGATGGAAGACGGCCATGTGGTTGGGGTGAAATCAGAGGGCGAGGTATATTACAAAGTTTTATTTTGAGCATAGTGTGAGCATATTTTCCTTTATTTTCGTTATCCAGTTACAAAATCGGTTCTTTAATATGAAAAAAGGAAAGGAGAGGATGTACTTTTTCACAGTACATTTGCACATATTACAGTATGTGAAATTTGTCCTTTGCATTTGATAAATGGTATTGCACTTTTCTAGTCTTCTGACCACTCAAAGAACTTTACAATGTGTTCATTGCATAATAATAATAATAATAATAATAGCTCAGATTTATATAGTGCTTTTCTAAGTACCCAAAGTCGCTTCACATAAAGAAAAGGAAGTAACCAACTTTATTAAGAGGAAAAACAATACAAGATAAGATAAGTGCTACATTAAAAGATAAAAGGTTAAGCATGGGTTGGGGAGGCATCTTAACCAGACCTCAGCTGGGAAAAGCTATCTTGAAGAGGTGGGTTTTGAGTGAGGTTTTGAAGGAGAGGAGGGACTGGTCATTTTTGAAGTGGTTGGGGAGTGCATTCCAGAGGGGGGGGGGAGCTGGGGGGGCAGAAACAGAGAAAGCCCTGTCCCCCCCCAGGTACGGTACTTGGCTGGCTCGGGGACCTCCAGGAGGTTGGCTTCACTGGACCTGACAGCATCACATTCACACACTTTCACACACCGATGATGGAGGCAAACAAGCAAGGCACTAACCTGTTCGTTGGGAGTAGTTAAGATAGGATAAAATAATATAAACCTTTCTTGATCTGGGATGGAAATTCAGGTGTCATAGCAGCAATAATCTCTCAAGACAGATTCAGAGCTCCGCAGCTGAATCTGTCGGCAACTCCCGTTACAACGTGTAGAGTTTATTGTTAGTAGGAATGAAATCAAAGACGCACCACCGGAAGAGGAGGTGAATGGGCCGACATCCGGACTCTACTTTTTTCTCTCTTTATTTTGGCGATGGGTTCCCACTTCCCATATTGTAGCAGCAATAGCAGCAAGGTTGAAACATAGGAAAGGCACAAGTCTAAAAGTGAAAACAAGAGAAGAGGTTTAGGGTCTTGCTCAATGACACATAGACCCTATGGCAGGAGTCGTCGGGCATGGAATCCGGTTCCCAGACAACTGCTCTACTTCCTGAGCCACTGCCCAATTTAAAAGAATGCTCCACAGTTTTCAACCTCATCTCTATGTCTTTATCGGTAGGAGTACATACATGGTGCTAAGTCCGTCAACACTCTCATGTATCACTGATTTGCCAACTGAAAGCACCCCAGATTGTCCTTATGGTGATGTTAGCACAAAAAGGGCCACTAGGGGCAATAAAAGTAAGTAAGCCTTGCCGAGCTATGTGGCCCATGCAGGAGCCTTTCTCCTGTTTCTGTAGCGTGAAACAGCTTGATGTACAAGTACACCCACTGGACATGACGCTAGTATGTCGTAGGGACCCCAATCCAACCCTTGATGCTGAGTGCCAAGCAGGGAGGCATTGGGTCCCATTTTTGTATAGTCTTTGGTATGACCTGGGGGGTCCAACCCCGACCTCCAAATCTTAGTGCGGACACTCTAACCACAAGGCCACTGAGCTGGTTAGGGGCATTGGCCTCAGGGAATACTTGAAAACCAACCAGAAATTGGGGGATCAGACTGCAAAGGGTCATGTTCAGGATGGGACAGAAGAAATTGAGTGTAATTAGAAAGTGTTTGCATCGATCAACACAGTTAATGCCACAAACTGACTAGACAGCCACATATTATGCACTGAGAAGGAATAAGGCCAAGACATTTTTGCAGGTGGGATTAACATTGCTCTCTGCCCCCATCGCTGTGCAGGTGGCTCGTTGTAAGCAGCTCATCTGTGACCCCAGCTACATTCAGGACCGTGTGCGCAAGTCAGGTCAGGTGATCCGTGTGATCTGCATCCTCAGCCACCCCATCAAAAACACTAATGACGCCAACTCCTGCCAGATTATCATCCCTCAGGTTCAGCTCAACCGCAAGTCAGGTGAGCACCAATCTATTCTGCACATCAAAAAATCTGTTTAGAAAATCCCAGATCGGAGTAGATTTGTATATGGCTGCAGCATGGGCTAGGGTTTGTCAAATCAACAAACAGAATAGTGAAAGAGAGAACAAATTAGTTTAATTATAATAAATGAAAAAAGAAATAGGAGCAAATGGGACTCTGATTAACATTACTATTTCAGAATTATTTCGGAATGAATATCATATATGCCATTGTTGTACTGTAGTTAGCTATGCAATTCCTCTGAAATGACTTTCTCTTCCCACTTCCCCTGTTGTCCATGGTGCAGACATCTATGTGTGTATGATCTCCTATGCTCACAACGTGGCGGCCCAAGGGAAATACATTGCCATTGTCAGCACCACAGTGGAGACCAGTGAGCCAGAGACTGAGATAGAGCCAGCGCTGGAGCTGCTGGAACCCATCGACCAGAAGTCTGTTCTGTCTCTGTTATCTCTACCTCTGTTCACCTTTTGCTCAATCTATAGATCTATAGATCTAGATAACCAAGCCAAACTGGCCGTAAAACATCTGTGGACACTTAAATTCTGTGATTTAGTAAGAGGATTCTGGTAATCTGTCATTATGATTAATCAGTTTTCTCTTTTTTGGCAGGATGGTGGCCATTAGTGACCTTTATGAGCCCACAGATGATGGCACTGAGAGCCAGGTGAGTGAAACTGATCTAAAAGCGTTTGCTGCTGTAAAATAAAACAGGCTACATTCACAGCTGGTGTTTTAAAAACACTTAAATGTGCTTTTTAACTGATATGTAGGTGTGGTTTGAGATTATAATTTGCACTTTTTACCTGCGCAAATAGGTGGTATGTTGAACTGCCGATGTTTCATGTGCTAAATCTCAGTTCTCTTTCCCAGTGGTTGAAAATCAAAAGTTGATGGATGTTTTGTAGGCTCTTACTGTAGTACGACTTCAATGTACGTAATCAGTTAAAGTTGGATATTGGGTGGCCATAGTTCCTCCACCTGACCCTGCTTCCACTGCCCATTCCATAGAAATTATTTTAACAAGTGGGGTCAGGGGGACAGGGAGGAAGCAAAACATCTTAATTTGATCACCCTTTAAGGGAATGCAAAGACGAGAATATTAATCTATGCCTGCATTTCCGTCTTGTCCAGATCTTTGCCTCGCGGGCCTATGATGCCACCACTCACTTTGAGACCACCTGCAATGACATCAAGGACATCTACAAACGCATGACCGGGAGCGACTTTGACTTTGAGAACATGAAACGCAAACAGAATGATGTGTTTGGAGAGGATGAGCAGTGAGTCAATTGAGGGGCCTCAACGAGAGGGCAGGGGCCGGGAGAGGAGGGAGGAGGAAAGGTTAAAGAAGGAGCAGAGCCTGTTAAGAGGGGCAGTGTCAACCGAAAGGTGGATTGAAAAATTTAACTAAATTAAAATAATATATAATTATAAATGCGGGTGGGAGAACAGAGAGTGTGAGAAAGTCAAGGGTGTGGATTTGGCTCTGTCTGCCTTAAATCATCTGCCTCCTTTTCTTCATGTCCCTCTCTCTCCTTACACACACTCCAAAACACACCCACACACACGAACACGCACACAAATAAACACACACACACACACACACACACACACACTGTTCCAGTACTCACGCTCCCTATCTCGTCACTGAAAAGCAGGGTTGATACGGTCTTTCATTCCATTGTAGGATCTATAATCATGTCTTAGCTATTATCATTATTAGAGGTGAACCTATTAATTGTTGTTGCAATGTAAAACAAAAAGCCTTTCATCCTTTCTATAATGTCTTTCTCCTCATATCAGAGGGTGGGCAAGACAGAACATGGGCGAGGACACGGAAAAGGCTCAATTAGGAACTCTGACATGAGAGAATTTTAATAGCTTACTGTGGAACTCCATCTTCTGGAGACATCACCTCTACTTGACATGCATGCATCTTTTTACACATTGTAGTATTGTACATAGGATATAACGACACTGCGAAAGAAGGCTGGGCCATTCCACGCATAATTCCTTTCAACCCTGCTTTCACCTTTCTCTTACTTGGTCTTTTACCTGTGTTATTTCAATAGACTCTGCTCCTTTTTTGGCAAAATTTCTTGGCAAAAAAAAAAAAATGTGATGAGAAGTTATATATAAATGGGCTGTTCTGTCAACTGTCAACTGATATCTGATAGTGCTCACTTTGCAATGCTGTTGTCGTTCCCTGTGCTAACAGGCAAGCTAACCGGTGGCTAATACTGTAACTGTCATCCCCCCTAGACTGTTTTGTTGTTTTCCTCTGTTGCGTGATGTTGACTTTTCCCATTTGAATAGTTTTACTTTCTAACATTTTAAATTATTGAAGAGTTTTATTTCTATATATGTGGTGCATGTCTCACTTGCTGAAGTTACGAAGTTTACAGATCTGAGGTGGAAACTGTGGTCGGGGTACTCTGCTTGAACATTAAAAAGGGAATGTCAGGCAAAAGAAGCATGGAGAGGGGCTACCTTGAGTGTCGCTGGTCTGTGTGACGTTCTTTGTGAAGAAGTATTCTTTGGAAGATTTAGGAATGTGTGATGGGCAAACAAAAAAGATGATCACAGATTTTGCTTGTTGAGATGTTAGGGAGGGTGCCAAGGAGCTAAGAATGTATGTTGTTTGATTCGATATCAGGAAAGGCTCACTTGAAGCGGAGAGGATAATGACTGAAATTTCGGCTCATAGTGAAAGCACCAGATTGCGTCTTGGTTGTTTCAACCCTTGTGTAACAACCCTTGTGTAACGTCATGCAGATAGTCATACCTTGAGGAACTAAGCCCTGTGAATAAAACCTAAACAAATATCACAGACATATAGTGGGAAAACGCTGGACACTCTCATAATAACCCAAAACACTTTTAGTATGTCAGAAGTCCTGAGGCTACAGTTTAAAAGTGCCACCCCACAAGAATGAACCAATATACTTTTATTTGGTTTTAGCCTTAATTTGGGGTTTTATCTGATATGTATGGGATTTCTCAAAAAATATTTCAACAAACCTTTAGCTGCAGATCAGTCCTGTGCCAATACAATTATTGCTGGCTAATCACAGGAAAAATGTGCTGACCATTATACATAATTATACCATTATGTCCTTTAGCAGAGCTGAATGAAAGCAATAGAAGGGAAATTCTCGTCCATCGACTTCAGGCCTATCATTCATTACATGTCTGAGTCAAGGCAACCCCCTGTATCTCTGCACTATACATTTACAGCCAGATTGATCTGTGGCTTGGCTTGTTGCGTTTCTGAAAATGTACTTTTTGCTTCAACCTTTCCCTTTAGAGCACTAAGTACACAGTAAAATCCTCAGTGTTAATTTGACCATTTGTAAACTGAGGATTCTACTGTGCAAGGTTGAAGCAATATCATGTTGCTTTACCTGTTTACCAATCCCTTAACTCTGAACTAAGTTAATACGTGTTTGGGGTGTTTACGTGTCTTATTGTGATGTTCTATTTATTTGAATTTCACTGATGTACCGGTGGAAGGTTTACGTCAAATGCTGAATATGCTATGCTATTAGTTTATGTTATAACTGATAAAATGGAACTCAAAAGTGATGCACACGACACTATTTGTTTTTTGTTTGTTGTTATTTGCTGTGTCATGTGTTACATTTACCTTATTTAATGATCATTCCAGTGTTGCATTATGGTTTAATATGATTATAGCATTCTTAACAAACTGATTTAGACAGGATAATAGCATCAGCCTCTGTCGTGGAGCTGAATTCAAAAATCGCTACCAATCTAAATTGTCAACATACTTACCTACATATACTGTACTGTACAACTGTCTATTCACAACAAGTTCACACTGTGTGCATAGTTGAAAGTATGTCCTTTATCCTGGAACCATGTTATTTGAAAATAACTGGAATACTGTTTACTCTTTGTCTCTGTTTGTCTGGTTATATTTGAAATTTCCCTCCTTTTCTCACCATCAGATACTGTCTCTTCTCTTTTTTTATTTATCTAAAACAAAAGCCTACTGTGTGGTTGTACTGTTTTAATTTCCATCCAGTTTGGCCTTTGACAACGACTATTGACAATATCCCTTGAATTTGACAAAAATAGTTCAGGCTGAGTAGTAGACAACTTACAGTCCTTGTTTGATCACTAGTATATGAACAATGCCTAATGTCTTGTGTAACAAATAAAATGAATTAAACCATGAATGAAATGATAGAAAAATAAAAAGCACATGGCAAACCTGGAACATCCCAAACTTCTGATTTCTCTCGTTTTTTTATGAAGATATAACTGCACATTCTTTTGGATTGTCTATACACAATATAATACATAAATTTATACTCTATATACATTTGATAAAAATAAAACTTGAGCAATGATAAAATTCTTCATAATTACACTTAAATATATGTAATATAAATATAATCATTTTATATAATTGGCTCCAGAAATACAATAATAATTCTCCTGTGTGTGTATTGTGTAATCGTTCCAAAATGAAATATACCAATAATATGTAATTTATACACAGACCATTTGAACCTGTCAAAATCTTCCCATACATTTCGCTAGCAAATACATAGCTAGCGACATTTAGGCTGGCTATGCGAGGCTAGAAAGTATTGGAAGCACAAATGAAACTGTCTTTGTAGTTGCCATGTGAACAGGAAAAGGATCAGTCTGCCACTGTTTTCCATACCAACCACAGAACATGGACCCAGTTCAAATTCTATGAAGCAGAGAGTACAATGACATCATTTCATCCCTGACTATGTCTTCAATACTGCGTTTGTTGATCATTTTTTCTTTGCAGCTGTCGCATGCACTGTAGCAGACCCCTCCCAGCTACACCCCCCCCCCCCCTCCACCCCCACCCCTTCTCTTTTGCTCTCAGAGGAGTTGAGGATGACTCAGTAAGACTCACTGACATCATGTCATTTTAGCATCAGCGTTTGTTCATCCTTCATCTAATAATCATTCCATGATGATTATTCTGACTGCAGCTGTTCCAGGAGTTTATTCATTTATTGTAGTTATTTATAAGTGATCCACCACATAGCTCTGGTATGGATAACCCAGCAGTCTCTTCACTTCGGCCTTGGGCACCACCCAACACCTGCCAAGGTGGCGTTTCCTCACGGTGTCCTTGAGAGTCTTGTCTTGCAAGGTGACAGGCATGTATGTTGACCCCAACTTTAGCGTCCCCCTGGCCAGCAGCCCCTCCTTGCTGTGTCGGTGGACACCTGCCCCCAGAGGATCCCTCACAGGAGTGACACTCATGTCGGCATGCTGGAACTGTCCTGTGCACAAGGAAAGTACAAGGGGTCGGATGATAATACATTTAAAGCTGAAATGAAATCCATACGTTTATGCTCCCACGTGGGAGGCCAAATATCTGCCACTCATTCAAGAGGGAATCCCCCGCTTGGCCAAGAGAGATATTGGGCTTATGAGCTTCAGGCAATTTTACTTATCAACCAGTAGGTGTCCTACCACCCCCATCCAATGCAGTTGTGCAAGTTATATTGTACTTACTTACATATGCGACCATACTGATTGGTTAGAATGATGTTTTATTCATTAAAGCAGCACTACGTAACTTTTAATGAATAAAATTTAATTTTGTCCAATTTGTAGGTTTAATAAGAGCTTACAGGGAAAAGAGGGCAGAAAATTAAACAAAACACAACACAACACAAAACGTACCAAGAAGGCCTCGAGTTGAGGCTGAGAGCCCCTGTCCATCTGTGATGTAGAATCCCAGGTGGGCCATCTGCAGATAACTGGGGTGCTTGTACTGGTGGAACAGAACCAGGAAACGCACATCCTTAGCCAGCTCTACCCAACAGCTCCGGTGGTTGTCCACGGCGACCCTCACGCCCTGGCGTGTCATGGAGCCTTGCTGATTGATGGGCAAGGTGTCCCGCCCCTCCCCCTCCACCACTACGGCATCCAATGAGAGTGTGATCACAACATGCCCGGACGTGCCCATGGAGGAGGAGATGGTGAGTTTGTCGAAGTAGGTTCGAGAGCGTTCTTCTACACCATGCTTGGAGGGAGCGCCCATGAGGTGACCGTCCACTGTGATTCCTTCATTGCCAATAGAAAGAGATGTTGTGTCTTAAAAACAATGTATGTGACAAGGCAGAATGGACTCTATCAGCGTGTGAAAGTGGATTTAATACTATTTACAGCTTTCCGATTTTACTGGATACTGAGTTGGGCTCTACACAGAAAAAGGGTCCACTGAGTGGTTAGTGAGCCCGCCTAGGGAGCCAGAGGCCCTGGTTGCCCCAGGTACGATTCCAGGCCACGCCAGCATATGTGTCGATGAAATGAAATTTGTCCCTGAGCAAGACTCTTAACCCCTAATTGCTCACAGGCCGTCATTGGAAACAAGCCCGCAAGGACTTTCATGAACGTCCTGTTAAAAGGAATTATCCTATCCTTATGACCGTGTCACTTACCAAAAATAACTGACTTAAGTGAAAGTGTGTTATGATGAGTGAGCAACACTGTCGTGTGCCAAAGCATAAATGAGGCTTCAGTTTCTTGCAGGAGAGGATGCTGCTCTGTGGAACATGCAATATGGCTCACCTCTCTCTGGGTCCTCTAACAGTCTCAGAACATCATTGGCCCTGCCGTCTATCGTGAAACACAGGTTCTGATGGAGCTTTGGCAGCTGAACCACAAAATGAGGATCTCCGTCAACTACAAAATACAACATCAAACATGAAAGTAACATTAAGGTGTATTAATATAACTAGTATACTCATGCACTGTTATCATCTATAGTACAAATGACCATGCATGTGTTGTTAAAAGATTATACGCTTACCTGAAGAAGAGAAGACTCTGACAGAGCTCAGTCTCGCTGGGGGGTCTAAAAGGACAAGACATTCAACTAAAGGACAGTCCTCCTCCTGCCCAAGCACTGGAATCAATGACAGGTCTAAACAAGGTTTGCAAGCAGTGGCTGTATATCGTTACGGTATTTAGTGATATCTTAAAGTGATAAATACTGTTGCTGTAAACACCACCCATTACCTACCAAATGATTCTGCATCAGCGGTATCATCCCCTGAAAAGAAATAATATGCATTGAATCAGATCAGAATCTTTTCCACTTTCACTGAATTTACTCTTGCCGAGGATTTTAAACTTACAGGAATCATAGTTGAGATCGTAGTCATAATCATAAGTTGCATCATAGTCTGATGAATAAAGGAAGAAATTAAAATGGAGGAAATCAGCGGACAGTACATTCAGCACAATGCTAGGGAAGATTAGTCCGGATTTCTATCAGCATTGCAACCACAGTTTGTGAAATATCAATAGAAACACTCACCTTTCACAAGGTCAATATCTATGATAAATGGATATAGGAGAGAAAATAAGATTAATAGTTCACACTCAGTTCCAATACCATCTTCCAACTGATTATAATGGAACACCATCATTTATCATTCAATGCAATTCCACGATGTCAGTTAAAATGTAATACACATGTCAAAGCAGTGAGTCAATACACATAAAGAATATTTATTCACCTTTTCTCTGGATCTGAATGGAGGTAGAGACATCTAGTGGGGAAATTCAGAACATGACATTAGGGACATAATATAAAAATTCTGCATTAGTCATGTACTGCATGCTTGGTACTACTGATAATAATAATAAACTTTATTTATAAAGCACTTTTTGAAAACAATATTACAAAGTGCTCAACAATGCCAAGATAAAAACCATCCATAGGGATAAACAACAACAGTCAATATATATATATATATATATATATTCTTTTTTTTGTTATCTTAACTGTGAATTTTAATAAGCCCGATACACCCATATAAGCATGTCACTATGACTCAGACATAACCATAAACAAACCCGATACGCCCATATATAGGCATATATGGAGATCTCGTTGTCCATAGCCACAGATCCGACCGCTATGCCCATATATGGTCATGTGCATATACGACAGGCCGACTTCAAACACTGCGCAACAGCAAGGACTCAAGGGCCGCATATAGACATATAGGTATCCAGTTGTCCAGAACCACCCCGATCCAACCGATATACCCATATATGGGCATGCCAATATTTGGGCATATACTGATGACATCAGGGATCTCCATATATGGGCATAAAAGGGACATGGACTAACAGATTTATGCTGCGTTCACACTGGCAGCGACAAAGATACAGGCTACCATTCTATTTCAATGGAAGCCAGCGACATGAAGATACAAAGATACATCTGACGTTTGTAGCTGCTAAAATAGCAAGCTACAACAGCTACAAAGCTACCAAAGAGTTGAGCTGGTTTCAACTTCAGCTGCAAATATGCTGTGTAGCTTTGTATCTTTGGTATTTGCCAGTGTGAACGCAGCAGTAGCAATCTCCATATATGGGCATAAAAGGGACACAGGTATACAGACAGATACAGAGATTTCCATATATGGGCACAAAGGGGACACAGACAGACGCGTACAATGGGTACTCTGACAAAGCCCCCCCGACACTATGACTCAGATATATCGGTCGGATCGGCGGTGCGACGTAGGGTACGTCTAGTTACTAGAGGTTTGGGCCACGTACATTATATACTAGAGTATATAATATACTACTAGAGTATATAATATACTAGAGTCTGGTATATTAAAAATTGAGACAAACAAAATGTGCAAGGCAAAGGTAATAAAATCTAAGGAAAGGCCGTGGTATACATACAGTATACGTTTTCAGAAGTGATTTAAAAGATGACACTGACTTAGCTAGCCTTAAATCCTCAGGGCAGAGTCTAGGTGCCCAGGCCGCAAAAAAAAGAGAACGATGACTGCACTGTTTCATTATTCAACACAGCACTTCTAAGAGCATAATTATAACTCAATGGACAATAACGCAAAGTAGAGCGGACGACCTACCCAGAAGCCCCGCTGCCTCCCATAGTTTTGGTCCATCGGTTGCACCAGGCATTGGTGCAAATGTTCCAGAAACCAACGCCAAGTTGCTAATATTTATATCCAAGTCTGAATCTGTACTGTTGTCTTGCGAGGCTGGAGCTGGGGCAGGAGTGGGGGACGTCAGGGACGTCAGTAACTCCTGAGGCATGGCGGTGACCTCTAGTGGGGAAGCGTCTGTGACAGACATGGTGCTGTCCTCTGTCTCTGATGAGGGCAGGGTCACTCTGACAGGCGGGAGGACAGTCCTCGCCATGCTGGGCTGCGGCGTGGCGATTTTCCCGGCTGGGGGCACGGGGTCGGTTCTGATGGGGGCTAGTGGTGCCGTCGTAGTGGATGCACTGAGTGTAGTGGAGGTTCTTGTTGTGGTGGGAGGGTTTGTTTTGATGAGATGAGGCTCCAGGGTGGAGGATTTGTTGGGTGCTGGCGGAGGGGCGGTTTTTAGGGAGTTTTTCCTACCAGGGGCAGCAGATGCTGTTTTGGGTGAATTCGGGAAGGGAGTCGGGATCTTCCCAGAGAGAGGTGCTGGAGCCGTTTTGCCTGAAGTTGGGCTAGAAGTTGTAGTGGTTTTCCTGGTGGATGGTGGAGCCACCGTTCTCCCTGATGGAGGCGACGTGGAGGTCTTTTTGGGTTGAGGGGTGTATATGGGGCGTCCAGGAGGTGGCTGAGGTCTTGGAGGCTTAGTGGCTGCAGGGTCTGATTTAGACTTAACAGGCTTGTGATTGGAAGGTGAGCTTGCCTTCTTCCAAGCTGCTGCTGTTTTGGTGGTAGTTGCGACCGTGCTGGTCGTAGTGGTGGTTGTGCCAGATGAGGTGGTGGGTTGAATAGTGGTAGTGGTTGGAGTTGCCTCATCTGTATCAGGCTTTACTACCACTAAAGAAGTGACCGGCGTGACAAAGTTATATTTGAGAGAGAGGTTGGAGGCTTTGTCTGCCAGTAGCCTCTGTGCTGCAGGGTCATTGCTCTTCAGTTTAGCCAGCAGCAGCTCTTTGATGGTGAAATAAGCCCAGAGTCGATGCACAAAGCTGGAGACTCCCTCTATTCCCTCAACACAGCCTACTGATTCTACAGTCCCATTCCCCTTCACCTTGGGGATCAACACATTGTTATCCACCCTCATACTCTGCTTTGAATCGACAGCGCTCAGCGACACCTTCAAATCCTTGATCCCTGGCTTAACCCTCCCGGTCACCACCAGCTCAGAGCCCTGGAAGTAGTTTGGGAAAAGGGAACGCGTGACATCAAACGCTTGTTCGTCCAGGTAGGACAGTTGGACGTCAGACAACAAGGGGCTGGCCACTTCATCATAGAAGCCCTTCAGCTGCAATTCCGCGTCTGCGTCCTCATAGACCATTCTAGCCACGCCGCGGTTGTCCAGGGCCAAGCGTTTCAGCAGCGCAAAGTCTGCGTCGTCCCCAAACGCTATGCCAAACAGAGAGGTAGCGCCCAGAGCATCCTTGGCATTACTGAGGATGGTGTCGCCCGCTGTCACACCGATGGTTGCTTCTCCGTCGGTTAGGAAGATCACCAGAGGAACACGGCGTGCCCCAGAGGATGAGGACTGGCCGGGGGTGGCAGAGAGAAGGGGGTTGACAAGCTGGGCAGCTGAAAGCAGAGCTGCATTGATGTTGGTCCCTGAAGCAGGAGAGGACCAGCAACAGAGTGAAGATGGAGAAAAGAACATGAATGAATATCAAATTAATTGGATTGAACAAAACAAAACGTTTTTTAAAAGCTTAAAATGTTATAATAGATTTTGTGATGTCGTGAATAATTCCACATTCCAACTCACATCCTTCAGCGATTATTCTCTTCACAAATTCTTTGGCTTCTCGCACATTCTGGCGAGTTGCCCGAACGGTGCGTCCCTTCCTCCAGGTGTGAACCTTGTCTGAGAAGGTAATGATGTTGAAGTGGTCTCCCTCTCTAAGATCTCCTAGTATGGTGCCCATGGCCTGCTTGGTCTGAAAAAACACCAACATAACATTTTATTTCATATAGCGTGTCAACTATTTGATGTCTTTAGACATGTTTTCATTCATATCTTTATAATTGTTAATAAATGGTATAATGGCCAAAAATTTACTTTTTATACAAAGGGTCTGTTTGTTCCTACTGCACCTGTTTTATCTTGGCGCCAATCATGGAGCCACTGATATCAATCACAAAGATGACATCTTTGGGAACCACAGGAAGCCCTCGTGGTGCAAAATAATGCACAAAGTAGCCATCATACACCTGAGATAAAGAGAGAGGCACACAAAATAAAACGTAACCAAGGTATCGCAGAGAACACCTTTCTTTGCAAATTTGTATATAGTTATGGCACGGCCCCCAGACCACAACATATAAAGGGAAACAGCAAAGGGATAAAATGAAAAAAATAATATGTTTATTAAAAAATGTAATGAATTGGTGGTCCGGGTGGTCCGGGCACCTAGGCTCCAATATAGCCTGACAGTGTGTTGCGGGTTCGAGTCCCGATCCCGACGGCCTTTGCTGTGTGTCACTCCCCATCTCTCTCCCCCAATTACCTGTCTACCTACTGTACTATCAATAAAGGCATAAAAAGCCCCCAAAAATAATAATAATACAAAAATAGAATCAATTGAGTAGAACAGAAAATGCAGTCTCCAACAAAAATTTGGCAGGAAAACTAAACTGCCACAATCTAAAGAATTACTAAGGCAAACAGAAAACAAACAAGCACTGCTCTGGTGTGGCCATGCATTGCCTGAGTGTGTGGCCCAGATGGAAGTAATTGGAGGCCCTGGCCAGCTGCCTTCAATCCCTGATTGCCACACTGATTACCAACCAGGACCCAGCACACTGAAATACATTAGTAAGACACGCACACAAACCCTGACAGAGGCCATAGGTCCATCACAGTATGCAGTCACTCAAATACAGTATACACCGACGGGCCATTGAGGCTAAAATGAACAGGTGCTCACCTGGAGATCACCCATGAGGTCTGTGAGTTGCACATCGTACTGGATGATGAAGTCTGCATTGAGGCCCTTCGTGGAGACACTGTTCTGCTGCTGCAGTGTGGGGCTGTAGCGGACGTGGCCACAGCCGTTACTCTGCTGGATCTGCGTGGATGCGGGCGCATCACCATCCCCTGCAGGAGAGCATGGCAAGAGACTGTGAGCACGTCAGTCACTCCCATGTGGTAGCACAGTGATTCTCAACCTATAGGCCGGGGCCCACTGGTGGGCCGTGAGGATATTGCAAGTGAGCCCAGGGCTGTTAAGTGGACAGATGGGTGGGCCGCGAACACTTTTGAGATTTTGGGCCCTGATCCAGAAAAGGTTGAGAACCACTGAGGTAGCAGACGAACTTGAAAACTAGATGAGGTTAGAGCTGAGAAACCAAGAGTCGTTATTGAAATTAATTCTCCAAAGACGTGCCAATGCCATACAATAAAGAAATCCAATCATGTGGATCTCGGTATTCACATGGGATCCAATGTGGATCTTGGACAGGTGGCTAGTCTGTGACATCAGTCATCTATGACATCAGTCATCTATGGCGTCAGTCGTCTATGACATATCTATGACGTATGAGTATGACTACAAATTTGGGGAAAGATTCAGCCCAATCCTAACCCTTGCATGACATCTTTGGCCGCGTGCACAAGAACTTGTGGCTGCTGATCGGTCCAGCAGTTTGCAAGATTAGCTCCGAACACACACACACACACACACACACACACACACACACACACACTCACTCACTCTCACACACACACACACACACACACACACACACACACACACACACACACACACACACACACACACACACACACACACACACACACACACACACACACACACACACACACACACACACACACACACACACACACACACACACACTCTTATAGACGGCTAGCATCCTGCAGAGTCACGCTGTAAACATGCAAATATACATGATGATAGTGAGATGATAACAGAATGTTCTATATAAACGTGAACTTGATAGAAAACACCCATCCTGACTTGCCCCATGTCCGTACTTCCGAGCTATCATGTGATCGCTGGGAAGTATGGATATGGGTCTTACACTCCAATAAGACATGACCCCTCAGTCTGCCTCTCAAGATTTACCTTGGACAGTGTTGGAGAGCAGTCGACTCGTTTTGAGCGGTAGGACTTTGATGAAGCTGATGCCCGTCCTCTCTGATATACTGACGTCCAGGGTGAGGTTCTGGACGGGCTGACCGGGTCTCAAACCCAAACTGAGCTCATACCGTCCAAGGCGCCGTGGCAACAGCTCCTCATAGGTCAGGGAGAAGGACATTCGCTCCCCTGAGGGCACGCTCACTGCTACACGGAACTTCTCAATCTCCCTCTCTCTGGAACACAGTAGAGTAAGGAGTAGCTTAGTTGTGTTGACGATGTTTGCATATCACAGTGTCAGAAAAAAAATTACTTGCTGCATGTCCTGGAAATCATCAACCCTAAAATGATTTTCCAAAGTGGGATTGTGAAGTGCTAGCAACAGGTTCAAAATACCAACTTGGTAGCAACGAGGCCGGCTGTTTTTCCTTGCTTCTTTGCAGCATCGTAGATTTTCCTGGCGGCGGCTCTTTCCTTCACCTGGGCAACATACACCTTGCCACTGGAGGTGCTGATGGGATAGAAGACAGAGAAATAACAAAATGACTCTCTTCTGTTCTGTGTGAGCCACAGCATTCAGAGTATTGCCACCGGGAATAGGCTTAGCTTGCACTGAGCTTTTAGCATGAAATATTTTATTAAAGGTATCATGACATTCATTTTCACTTTTTTTATTTTCAATGTTTTATTTGGGGTTTTATGACCTCAATTACACCCAAAAAACCTGAACTTAAAACATTCAGTGGATTTTCTGTGGTCTGGGGTTTTCTGAATAATTAGGCTGAAAAGTAATCTGAGCTTGGCCCTTCGACAGTGAGGTCACTGTCGAATAATCCCGCCCACTCTCCTCCTCGCCCCTCCCCTCCCCTATCCTTTCCTTTGGGGGGGGCGGAGCAGAGGCGATGATTGACAGGCAAAATCCCTCACCAGCGACACCCGCAGGCAAAGATTTCTTTTTTCATTGCAGTTGAAAAGGCTTTAGAAATGTGAGAGAAAAACACCTGCCATGGATCACTGGAATGGAATTTTCACTTAAAACTTTTTGTACACTTTTGAAGGACCAGGACAAAGACTTTGAATGTGGTGTAAAAGTGAATGTCATTAAACCTTTAAGCTCCTTTACATTTGCACCTGGACTTTAAAGGTCCTTACACACCGGGGCGATTTTTTTCATGCGAATAATACGTTTTTTTTTAAAACCTTATAAAGTCAATGCAAGCTTCCACATCAGTTTCGTGGTGCGAAAAAAAAACGTCTTTTAATTATTCGGAATTTTGCGTATATTCGCATATTCGCCGGTGTGTAACCGCCTTTACTCTGGTCTCCCGCATGGGAAACCATACATGTAACGCTCAGCCCAAAGGGGATACCCCCCCCCCCCGCCTTAGCTAGGGAGATATTATGCAAGTAGTTGGGCTATACTGTATGTAGTAGCTTGCTTCAGCTCTGCACAAACATATATATTGTGTTTGCAGTTTGCATTGAAAACATGAAACATGAGGTGGGGGTTTTAGCAGAGGTGAGTGGAAAGAAAACAAGATTAATGAAGAGGGATCAAGCAAGCACTTTGTAGCTATGAGGCAGTATACACATGCTACACCCAACAAAATCCCAACAGAAACCTCAGCTTGAGGGCGTAATCCAATTCACACCGCCCAGTTCTCTGATTCCTACTGCCGTTGCTCTTGTCACGTGACAAGGTGCTAAAATAAGGTCAAGTCCTTTGAACAAATATATCCAAATAGAAAAACAACAAGGACCAACCAAAATAAACCCGCAGCCTTGAAACAGGTCTTGTTTCAGACACAGCCGACGAATGGCATGGGAGAGCCCAGTGGAAAATGGAGTTACTTGTATTTATTTGTGGCTGAGAAAGTAAGGGAATGGCTTTACTTGAGTGACCCACACATGGAACACAGTGCTCTCAGTCTGAGACACAGAAGTGCCACAGAACTAAAGAAACACATTTGCCACAGCTATTTTCCTCTGGGTAGTCCATGGTGTGCAGTTGGCAATATCTTCTGAGTATATGTGTAAAAATGGGCATGTATGTGCTAGCGTGTGAGGGAGTGTGTGAGGGAGTGTGTGTGTGTGTGTGTGTGTGTGTGTGTGTGTGTGTGTGTGTGAGAGAGAGAGAGAGAGAGAGAGAGAGAGAGAGAGAGAGAGATAATAAGGGAAAAATTTGTGATTACTGTATGTAGAGTCTACGCACACGTCAGTGTAAGGTTGTAAAAAGTATGTTTTTCCGGATTAGTGTTTTTGCTACATACAAATCTGCATATGTGTATGTGAGAGGTTGTGTGTATGCACACATGTGTGCATGGGACCTACAGTATGTCTGCATTGGCATGGTGCCTTAGTAAACAGTGCAGAGCAGAAAGGGGGATAAGACTTGGCATATTCCTGTCATTTTCTCTATTAACTTTTTAACTTGTATTTACAAAGCCTGGTATTCATCTGCCCTGAGGCTCTACCCCCTCACCTGCTTCCGCTCTCAAATCCAAATCTAGGTTTTCTGTCAGGCCTGCAATGGTGGCTTATTTTTGTTTTCTTTATATTTAGCAGTTTTAAAGGACAGTGGTTTCCAGCCCTCTTGGTGATCAAATGATGTGCCTCCTCTCAACCGGAATTTTGGTTCCTGACATAACCCCTCTGAAGACTTATTTCTGGATTTTGTCCATCACCAAACTGGGCTGCATTTATTTAATGGCTCATCCCTTGTGTATTATGGCTCTATTAGTATATCTGCAGTATGCCAAGGTCAATTTCACTGCCAAAAAGATGGTTCCCTTTTCACTTCGAGGGGATGTAACCTTTATGTGGGAATGCATTTAATGTTAATACAATCCCACACTTCCAGTGATGGAATACAAAGGGGGGGGGGGATTACATACTAATAGGGAAAGACTGATGGACAGACTCGACTCACATGGTGAAGTTAGAGATGAATGCAGAGGAAGGCAGGTCCACCTCGAAGGCAGACTCCTTGGTGAGAGGGAGCTGGTTCCACACGGAACTCTGTACTGTGGTCAGGGCATAGCGGGACACCACTGAACATTTCACATGGTAGTCTGTCACCTTCAACTGTAATGCAACATACAAACATACTTTTATATATATATATATATATATATATATATATATATATATATATATATATATAATCGTTTACAAATGCATGTACTCCTTCGCACATAACATAATCCTGCATGATAGGGCTGTCCTTGACATTCTTAGTCGACTAATAGTCATAGGATTTTGTCGGCTAATGAATTAATGGATTCAATCAACAAATCTGTACACTTGTGTTTGCTGCATATACAGTCATGCAGAGACAATACATATTGGTGAGCGTGACAATTAAAACACTTTAATGTTGATTTCACAATGGCTGCTGGCTATTGAAAGTTATTATACACTGGAAGAATTATAAAGAGTTATATCAATAGTTTACAAGGGAAGTGCATGGAAAGCTAACTAGCTAACTAATGTCTTGGTCAATTAAGACCAAACTGACCAATTAATCCATTAATCGACGATGAGGGGACAGCCCCACCACGTAAAAAGAAAAACTTTGTGAAGCACTTTGTCACTTTGTCAGCATGACAATCGCAAATTAGAAGACAGGACCCTTACGGGTCAATTTGTTCCGTTTCAGAGTTGAATTAACACCAAAGTATTTCAGTGTGTAGGGAACAGGATGAAAGTCACATCACTGTAACCCCCGCTCATATGTATTTTTAATCATTGGCATACCCTGGTGGATCAAGCATGGTCCTGGCTTTGGTTTGACAAGTTCAAACAACAACACAAAGCAGTTCTCTGCATGGTATCTCTCCCCTCCTCTTGTTTACTTTAAGCAGTACTGGCGCCTGCTGAGACCAACCTGGTCAGCTCTAGCCACATTACTGCAGGACCAGGAGACAGACCAGAAGTAGAGGGGCACAGCAGCCCTCCAGTTCACTGGCATCTAGGAAAGTTGTGGTTCACTCTATAGCAAACAGATGTGTTCATATATTTTCAGCTCACCACCCCTGCTGCTGCAGGCTTGAGGCATATAGAAATGATGTTTAATGATGGTACTAATGAAGTCACTGTTTAGTAGAGCTGTTCTGCATCCGTATCAATAGGTGTATTAAGCTCTGTATTACTCATTCCAAGATACTTGTCTCTAAAAGAGCAAGACAACTTATTAACCATGTTGTTTCAATTCAGACTTTGGAAAAAAAATAAACGTTACATAACATCAAAAGACCTTCATAAGTCATTTGTACAAAGTGAAGAAAGAAATAATGAAGATGGCATTGTCACCACTGCTAATCTTGTAAATTTGGGGTCTTATCATTGTTTCACTACTTTGAATTTGGCAATGGAGATTCATAAGAATGTCATAAGGTTTTAGTTACGGAGAGTAAACTGTTGAAAGCCAGCGAATATTGCTGATCTTACACAATAAAAGCGTCAGATTTTTCAATAGTCAGGGGGGGTGCCCTACAGACTTACCACTGCCTTTGCTGGTTTGCTTTGACGTCTCACTCTCTGGAATAGAAACAAAGTAATGAATTTCACAACTGCATGGAGAGTTTGTAGTTGTCGTTTTTGAGTTGTAGCTTAGTTTGGAGTTTGTATGTTCTTTGTGGAAAATAGGCATCAGGAACTTATTAATTGAAAACAAAGCTGAGAATTTCACATTCATAGTAATTTAATCCATAGGCTACTACATCAAAGTTACCCTATGTTATATTTTGTTTACACACAAAAAAAGCCTCCTTTTTGAAGTAATCTCCACAATCTGTGTGTAAAGGTTGGGTCTAGATTTTGGGTCAAAATAGTCTGAATCAAAGCCATTCATGAATGGCAGGGAACTGGAACTGGAAATAAATGCTTTCACTGTATGAAGGGGCACTGAGGGGGCATGGTTTGGTCTCAAATGTTAATTTTGCTCACAAATCATTGCTGTGTCAATACATTACCACATATCCTGGAGATTGCAGGGAATTTAACATAAACAAATTGTTTTAAGGCTGGAATAACTTTAACTGTTTCTATGAACATTTTACATAATTAATAAAACGAAAATCAACGACATCATAATATGCCTAATAGTTTTTTTTGTGCAACTATGATCCTATTTAATTTAGTCTAGGCCTAATATTACATTCTCATCTATTTTTAGGAGACTGTGCAGTATGCAGAGTAGTGTTAGCTACTCATAAGTGATATAAAGTAAGATGTCTATCTGTCTCTTGCTGTTTTTTTAATGTTCAAATTGTATAGAATAACAAATAAAGCTTGCATGGGACATGGATTTACTTTAGGCTCTTGCGTTGATTAATGAGGGTCAGGGTTGTGTAAAAAAGACAAAACAAAAAAACGTGCCATGTAGCCTATTAATCACGCAAGTGAAAAAGTCGCCACTGTGCCATTCCTGTAAAAAACTGCATGTGTAAACCTCACCTGTAAAAGAAGGTTCTCTGCTCCAACGCGTGCTTCATATTCGACTGACAATCCCTCTTGTAGAAAAGTGAAGATAAATAACATGCAGTGGATTTTAAAAGTCATTCTGTCTTTTGCGCTCCAAAATGATGACTTGCGGAGTCCCAGTGGTTTCACGTTGGTCGCAGGACAGGAGTGAAGCAGCAGTGTGTGCAAGACGCGCAGCAAACCTCACATTTTACACATGTTATTTTTGCAAGGGGCAGTCTGACTGTCTTTCCCCGAACCTCCGCTTAATTTAAACGTCTGAAAACCACTGTAATAATATGATAATGGAAATTTCTCTGATCTGTCTGGTGATCAGTGAAAAGTATGAATCAGCCAGCAGATTGTGAGGCTGATCTGCCTGCTGACTGAGTGCAGATGTTCAAACACCCCTCCTGTCCTGTGTGTGAATACTGGAAATGTCCGGACGCATGCCATCTGTGAACATGGGAAATGACGAAATTAACCCCTGCCTGAATGTCAACAAATTGTAAGAAAACAACCCAACCTCTCTCTCTCCCCTCTCTCTCTCTCTCCCCCCTCTCTCTCTCTCTCTCTCTCTCTCTCTCTCTCTCACACACACACACACACACACACACACACACACACACACACACACACACACACACACACACACACACACACACACACACACACAGTGTTTTACATCTTTATTCTGCAAATCAATTATTTCCAAATGTGTGTGTGTGTGTGTGTGTGTGTGTGTGTGTGTGTGTGTGTGTGTGTGTGTGTGTGTGTGTGTGTGTGTGTGTGTGTGTGTGTGTGTGTGTGGGGGTGTGTGTGTGTGTGTGTGTGTGTGTGTGTGTGTGTGTGTGTGTGTGTGTGTGTGTGTGTGTGTGTGTGTGTGTGTGTGTGTGTGTGTGTGTGTGTGGCAGCTGTGGCTTAAGGTAAATCACATGATGACTTACTATGACATAGTAAGTCATCATGTAATTTCCCTTAAGCCATGCACATTTTCTATCTATCTCCATTAAGAAGTCTTCTTTTTAAGAGAACATTTTACCCCCAAGGTGGTTCTGTCCATGGTGCTGATTCTTCCATACAATGCAATTGCATTATGTCAGAGAACATCATTTCATGGTTCCCATTTTCACTTGGTCTATGGTCTTAATAGATAACACCATTGTACTTTTTAACAAAATCATTTTCAAACGATGTGAAGTCATGAAAGTGGAAATGATCAGATGACATAAGATTCCATAACCTTCCTACTGAACTAAGTGTGACCTTTTCAGTTACTGGCAAGCAGATCATTGTCATTTGCAGGCAATGTTTCCCTCTGTAGGAAATAGGGTCGGTTCAACCAGTCTCTTCCTTGTCTTCTCCCACTTCTCCATCCTTAAATGCCCTCCTGCCATTCTGTTTTTAAACACTAATCCAACAATAACATTTAAAGAGGAGTGTGTTCTATGAGTTGATTTAAAATAGTATATCATCCAACTTCAGATTATCATATTCTCCAAACAGTCTTCATATGTGGTCAGGGACGGTCTGCAGTGCGTCCTCTGGTTTCCTGCTGACATCCACATTCTACGAGTGTAACATAATAAGAAAGATTTATTTTAGAAACAGAAAGGGTGGCTAATTTGTGCTACATGCGTCATACTGTCCTTTCACAGTTACTATCATGTCATTGAATGCATACATATATATGTCACCACCTGGATTCGAACCTTGGACACCCGCATTGGAGGCCAAACATCTACCACTAAGCCAAATAGGAATACCCCTGAACTAGATCATTTAGACATTAGGCTTCTGAGCTTCTGTAGACAGGTCTACAATATTCCTACAGTACTGTATATGCCACACTATGCCATAAGCTCTTATCTTTGCAAACCGTAGTATTTATTATCACATACATGCTTGTGGGAACTTACCATGGGTCTCTCTCTATGTGTGCAGACTGCTTCAATATTAAGGTAGAATGCCTCAATTTTACAACCTGTAAGTCGTGAGAATACAAAACAAAGACCCTCAGTGAAAGCTTTCCAGGAAGAACTCAATTGCTATAGTCAATACATTGTCAAATCCTCAGTGTTTATCACTTATTTGTAACTCAGAGAGTGTACAAATATTACCAAATGGTTCCATTTTCTTACATTAGTACACTCTCTGAGTTACTGTAAATGAACACTGAGGATTTGACTGTGTATAAAGGATACTTACCATAGGCTACTGGTGTCAATTTGAGCACTGTATGAAGGGGACATCTTTGATATGGCAACTCATCTGCAAAGTGTTGGATTGAAACAAACCATATTAAGGTGAAACCATATGACACATATTGTTAATGTTTTGTCACGAGGTACATTATGTTAGTTAGTCCACAGGTTGAACTAGGAGTTCTGTACCTGCAGGTTTATCTAAAAAGTAGGCCAGCAAGCAGCGCAGTATTGCTTGGTGGCAGACAACCAGAACGTTTTCTTGCCGTTCTAACTCCATGATGACTGGCTCCAGACGATGGACGACGTCCTCATAGGACTGGCAGAGAGAGACACAAAAGGAATTGAGTTAAATTTAATGTATTTTCTGAGAGGGACTGCCAGTGACAAAAACACAGTGATCCATAAATAGTATTCACTGTTCACTATTTAGATTGACAGTATCCTTAAAGGGTAAGACCACTTTAGTAGAGGTTTGGGTTGTGTAGTTACCTTGCCATGATGTAACTCCAAAGGTGGGCAAGAAATAAAAAATAATTGCTCCATTGATTAGAAATTGATAATTCAAAATATGCTCCTCATTGACTTACATTGTACGGTAAAACTGCTCTCAAAGTCACTCTTTTAGCACATAAATGAACCCAAACATAGCTGATTCAGACAATATAGAGCATCACCAAACCCAGTACTGTTTGTTTTTTTAATAAAAATTTCAACTTCCTGTTGATTTTACTATTTGAAGATCTGGATCCGGATCCACCGATCCAGTCCGGGTTTTCTACTTATTAAAAATGGCAAATCAACAGGAAGTTGACATTTTTATAAAAAAAAAAAACAGTACTGGGTTTGGTGATGTTCTATATTGTCTGAATCAACTTTGTTTGCGTTCGTTTTTGTGCTAAAAGAGTGACTTTGAGAGCTGTTTTACCGTACAATGTAAGTCAATGAGGAGCATATTTTGAATTATCAATTTCTAATCAATGGAGCAATTATTTTTTATTTCTTGCCCACCTTTGTAGTTACATCATGGCAAGGTAACTACACAACCCAAACCTCTACCAAAGTGGTCTTGCCCTTTAAGTAACAAACAAGCTCTGCTCAGAGAGGTCCTACCTCACCCTTGGGGTAGCGATAGCGATATTTGTCCTGATCTCTCATTGCAAACTCTTCTGGGAACTTCTCCTGAATCTCCTCATAGGTTAGCTCCTCACACACGCCCTTAGAGAAAAGTAAAGGAAACATCAATATGTACTGCATCGTCAATGGGGTGTAGAACACTTTCAGCGCCCCGTCCAGTTTGTCTGTGTGTCTGTTTTGCTTGTTTGTCTGCAGCCTTATGGGAAAACAGCTGCATGGAATGACATGAAAATGTTTGGAGAGGTCGGCAATGGTCCCTAGATTACCTGATTAAATTGTGGATAATTGAGTCGAGGTCAAGGGTCATATAAAAGGTCTAAATGTCTTTTCAGCCATAACTTCATCAAAAATAGATAAAGAACCAGATGTTCTTTCTATTTCTGTGCTATGATCCTATCTGTTGAAGATTTTTAGGGTTCATTATAACGTGGAAATTTGTGTTTGCTGAAAATTGCATTGTGAGCTTGTAGATATGCTGTTTTCAGTGTGGGACACCGGCACAGAACTAAATATAAATTATGCATCAGATGAAGACCCATATATATTACCAGTCCATTTTAAATGCAAATCATGCAAAAAATACAAGTACAGTTGTAAAGTCTGCTTAAATAATTTGGAACTCGGATCATCTTCTTTTCATTCACAACATTCTGTTCCTCTGAAACTATTCAACCTCCAACTGTAGGGTTGAATAATAATACAATACAATAATACAAACATAACAATACAAACATTGTCTTCATCTGAATGATTCCATTAAGTTTTACACAGAGCTCACAGCGTCTATCTCATTGAGGGCCTTCCACTGTTCATACTGGACACCCAGGGCCCCTGCAGTCTGGATGGTTCTCCTCATATGACTGGTCCACACCTTCAGGTCCTTGATGTTCTGGCTTTTGATGAAGGTGGCCAATGCACTGGCATACTGAAGGCGAGGGGAGTATGAGTTGTCATTTCATCCACAAAACATACAACATACAGTAGCACATTTTATGTACATTTTCTCTGAAGTACAAAACAAGGCAGCACTGACATGGTGTGTTTGCAACAGGTGTTGATCTCATAGACACTCTTTTACAATTTAGGCATTTAGCAGATGCTCTTATCCAGAGCGACTTCAAACGTACATATTTTTGGCTGCTCTACCATTAGTAATATTATATTATACAGTATATTACTTCACATGTCTTTTTTGCTTAAGCATTGGTCTGCCTTACCTTCTGACCCCTTAGAGAAAGGGCTGTGTCTCCCCCGATGCGGCCTACCAGGTTGAATTCACTCTCTCCATGTCGGCTCAGGTAGATGGAGCGTGGCGCGACATGGATGTTCATCAGGTAGTAGACTATCCTGCTCTGGATGTGGTCCTGAACACGGTTCACCAAATATCTGCTGCCCACGTTGAAGATCTTGATGTAGGAGTGATTCCTATACACAATTTCATTGGGGAAGAGAAGGGGATGACAGGGATATTCCTTTTGGGAAAATAGTTTTTTTTTACTTAATTTTGACCCAACCACTTTCAAATCCCACAAAAAGAAATGGTCATGACTGACAGGTAAGTACCTGTCTTTCTCATCATCAATAGGAACATAGCATGTCTTGTAGACCTCAATGCGCTGAAGGAAGTCTTGATTTGCATCATCTTTGTCACGATCCACATAATCTGGACTCCCAATCTTGACTTGCTGGAAGAAAAATCCTTAATTATTGGCTGCTGAGGTATAAGTCAGGCTAAGTGCCAACCTCAATTGGACTTTCACAATGCTCTGCATTAGAGCACTGAACATTAAAAAATGAGCAGCACTTATACCACCCTAAACACCCCCAGTCTCAGTTCAGAGTATGACGGCACTTGCTTATCCAAAATCACCCACACTGGTGGTTTCATTTGTATTTATTATATTGTTGTAAAATCGAGTTTGCTTGTAAATAATTCTTCCAAAGTAGAGTACACTCACCATGGCAACATCACCAAAGTCCTACCCACCTAGAAACGATGTGCTTAATATGCACATATGCACATATATGCATCACTGCTATAAAGAAAAAGAAATCTCACATATGAACTAGGAGGTTCTTACCCGGATGTTCTCTGCGATGATATCTGGGTCATCACAGATTGACTCCACAAAGAACACCTGTAAGGTAAGGTAACATTCAACAGCTCAACAGTTTATTATTTTTGTGAAATCATTATAAAGACAGTTTAAAAAAAGTTTGTTTGTTTTATAATGAAACACTCACTATTACACAGTATGTGGTTTAGTTTTCTTCTATTGGTTTTAATTGAAGTGTTCCTGTTTAGAGCTTCTTTTTTTTATCATTTAGAATAGATAAGCCAAATAATCTTTACCCCTTTTTCTCCCCAATTTAGTCGTTATGCCAATTAATTCCTCCCCATACACAGTGACATTTCTGTGTGTTTTCACTGCTGTTGTACCCTACTGGCTCACCTGCCAGTGAGGAGCCCCATGCACTGGGAGAATGTAGCACCTCCGTCCCACTCCTCCACCCAACACTCCCTGGTGACAGCTGCCACCTCCAGCCCGTATAGGACTACATGCAGTGACAAATATCACCCTTCCCGCCGCCTTCCCTTCCTTGAACATGGGCCAATTGTGTTCGTATATAGACGCTCGACAAAGCTGGATGCACCACGTGGATTCAAACCCCTTAGACTCCGCGGTGGTGGGCAGGTACTTTACCACTGCGCCACCCGAGCCGCCCCCTCCGTTTAGAGCTTTTAACCCATTAAGACCTGAGGCGATTCTTAAAAATGTTTTATAAATCCTAACAATTTTTTGAAAAAAATTAAAAATATATTTTTCAATATTTTTCAAAAATAGCAGATCTACAAGCTCATAGCGCTGCACTCGGTGCCGCGCTATGAGCTTGTATATCTGCTATTTTTGAATAGCCAAAGAAACCTGAAGTGACACAGATGTGTTCCAGGTAACATCATTGCACACAACAATACATACCTTGTAGCCTCTCTCCTTGGCAAAGCTGAGGATGACAGCTCTTCTCTCTCTGGTTGTGTTGGTTGCATCAAACACCTTGATAAGAGAAGAGCCCACTTTCATTACAAATACATTCCACTGACTATAAACCAATGATAAAGAATGTACTATCACTAGTATTATATGTGTACAGTACACACACATTGTACATATACTATACAGTACATGCAGTGCATTATACATAAATACAGTATACGTAAATACATATATAGACCACAGTAATGTTGCTCAAGGGTTCATTTGTCCCCTTACTCACTGCTACTTGTCCATGTTCTTTTGTAAAGTAAGCAGCCACATCTTTAAGGGCAGCAGATGCACAGGCCCTTGGGAGAGAATTTGGTCGTTTAGACAAAGATTCAACATTATAACATTCTTTTCCAGAGGTTAAAGAAGTATTCTGCTCATCTTTATGAAGCTTATTATTATACATAGTTCCCAACATCAACATCAATTTGCAGTATTAAGAAGTTATTGTGTGAAAATTCTGGGTAACACTTGCTATGCATCCCAAGTTTACAATGCATTATGCAACTTAATGCAAGAAGGGAAAAAGGAAAGCTCACACAACAACATCAATCAATTGGTGTGCGAGCTGTCCTTTTGCCCTTCTTGCGTTTGGCATACACACCTGACTGGAACACCTGTTTGATTTGGACTGTTTAACAAGAGCACCGTTTTCCCCTCATCTTTGTTGTCATGCATTATGAACATTCTTATAAAGCATCATAATCTGCTGATAACACTGTATAATTACAGCTATAGATGGGTTTCCTGTTAGTAAACATGAGAGGATGATGCGCGCGCAGTGGCGGGATGAGCCTGTAGAGGGCGCTATTACCCGCAGCAGCTCTGGCCAATGTACATTCAGAAAATAAATGGTCTTCACCAGGTTTAATGAAAGTAGATTAAATGATGCAGTTTGTAATATCTTCTTTACTCAATAAAAATGATTTGTCGAAAGTTGGATCTGTTTGTATATAATAGCAGCATTATGCCTATTATGCCTATAATAGCAGCATTATGCCTATCTAAATCCCGAAAATAACGAGAGAGTGAATGGCGCTTCCGGTTCGTTCTCCCCCGCGCATGCGCAGATTGGGCACTCTGCTCTGTGATGACGTCGCGCGGAAACCCATCTATAAGCACTCATAAGACCTCGTAATCACGTAATGCAATCATAATCATAGACTTTTTTAATGACTTATAATGTCAAGAATTAACTGGGGGACTTTGCATTCTATTTCCTGCAGCACCTCCATTCTAATTCTAATGTGTTTGTCTCTTACTTGCGGATTCTCATGGCTTCCTCATTGTCAGGTCTAAAGAACTCAAAATTCTGGTAGGTCTGGACAGCCTGCCTGCGGTACTGACCCACATTAAACACTGTTGAATGGAGAGCAGATCAGGATGAAAAACCAAGAGATAAATGGTAAATGGTAAAATTGTGATTACGTAATATATCACAGGAACCAGGCTGAGGATGCTGTTTAAAAACTGACCTTTAGTAGGAACTCCAATCCAGTTGAGGTAGCGGGTGAGCTTTTTGGAGATGTAGGTCTTGCCTCTCGCTGGCAATCCTACCATCACAAGCACTGTGGGTGAGTTGCAGAATTGAGGCCTTGAGGCTAAAGAGAAAACACACAACAATACGTTACAAAAAAGTCAAAAATATAATTTTTCAAACACTGTTGAATGTATATTCTGCACTTAAGAGCATCTGTAAAAAAGAAAAGGGAAAATAACAATGTCATTCCATGTGTGTGTGTGTGTGTGTGTGTGTGTGTGTGTGTGTGTGTGTGTGTGTGTGTGTGTGTGTGTGTGTGTGTGTGTGTGTGTGTGTGTGTGTGTGTGTGTGTGTGTGTGTGTGTGTGTGTGCGCGCGCGTGTGCGTGCGTGCATGTGTGCGCGTGTGTGTGTGTGAGAGAGATATTATCTTGTTTTCAGACAGTGGTAATCCCAATACAGTATATAAGACAAGCTACTATGGCTCATGGTTCATAGCTCTGGGCATTAATAATCAGTAAATTAATGATGTGAGCCACTACAAATTTAAAGAGGTATGAGCCAAGCGGCTCACAGGGCAACTTTCCAAATTACTCCAATGAGAAAAAATTATCTTGCTCACAGGAGTTGTCTTACGCAGGGGACATTTGGCTTGAGTGCTCCATCACAGATGGATGATGATAAATTAAACACCTTACACCTAACAACCTGGTGTCAAACTAAAAGCTGTGTGTGCAGTGCCAGGAGAGACTTGTTTATACACGTAGCTGCCAAGCTAATCCTCATAAAAATTGAGAGATAGAGTACTACGGTGTGCAGTTCCTATGTGAACCAGGTCAGAAATCACATGATAACTCCATATCTTCTGTCATCATCTCAGATGACAAGCTCAACAAGCCCAGCTGTCATTAAACAGACAAAATTGAAGACGATTTGTCATTTTCAACCATAAAATCATCATTGTTCATCAGTTTTAAGAGCTGAATAGTGATTTAGACTGAGACAGATCAGATAGGTAAATCCTTAGAGATGGGCAGATTTGGTACACAGGGATGAAGATCAACAAAAATAGTAAAACAAAAAAAAAGTGAACATGTCCCTCTGGCCGATGGGTGAAAACTGATTTCACAATTCACACAAAATATAGTACACTATGACAATGATGGATTCCTTACAGCGATATATGGAGAAGACACCATTCTTATGGGTTCAACAAACTGATTACAATTATTAATTGGCAACTATTTAATTAAGCTTACATACACGGTTTGGAAGTGCACAATCTACACGGATTGGAGTGCTCCTTAGTTCATGGTGCTAACTTTGATCATAGTATGATCAACTATATATTTCCAGATAATTGGTAAACAAATATAAAAATCTGCCGTTTCTATTTAGTAGCCTGTCTTGACAATAGCCATCCAGAACTTTACACATTTTTATCATCACATTCAAAAGTAAAAGATAGTAATTGTAACTAATAACGTTGTATTGCTAGCAAGCATCAAATATAGGAGGCTGGTGACAATCCTAGCCAGTTACAGTAGCTGTACCTCACAAGTGACCAGGTGGCCTATGTGCATCTATGTAGGGTAAAGAACATGAATGTAGTCTGCAGCATCAGCAGACTGCTCACAGGGCCACATGTCAGTCAGAGAGCAAAGAGCCAATTCCCTCCCTGGCTTGTCTGGCCCGGCCCTAATCCCATGGCCAACTTGACTATCTCCCCTCAAATAGTAGCCCGACTTCCTGCCTCCCTGAACAGGATTTTGTTGTAGCTCATTCATAAATGGTGAGGTGAGGTCATTTCAACATCATGTGGAGTTGCTGTGAATGCACACAGTGTATTCATTAACATTTTCTATAAGAGCATAATGTCATCACCTATTGCTGGTTGTAGTTTCATCCAATAGAACGCAGAGGCAGGGGACGCATTCTATTCTATTCTATTCTATTCTATTCTATTCTATTCTATTCTATTCTATTCTATTCTATTCTATTCTATTCATAGTGAGGCAGCGTTTCCATCTCACTTACATCCTCTCCTCAATTTGCTGTTCATCCATGGCACCCAGATCTTGAGCAGGGGAGTCTGTGTGAGTTCATTCTGCTCAGTGGACATGTCAGTGGTGAGTGCTGTGATGCCTGGATGCTGAACTCCGTCCCTCTCCTTTTGTACAGCAGAGTGTAGTGAGGGAGACTCACAGCCATGCATATCTGTGTGTATGTGGGTGGGTGTGGCACTCTGAACTCTACTTAGGTCAGCTGACTGTTGCTAAGGAGAAGGAATTGGTAGGCAGAAGGGGGAGGACTTCCATATTGCTTGGTCTGTCTTTCCATTTGCTTTAAGGTCTAAAGGGACCTATGTACCCAAAGGTTATTCCAAATCTCCCAGGTGATGACAGCCAGTAGGGGACAATAGGAATCTACAGATGGCAGCTCAACGCATCCTGTATCTTGCCACAGGGGGGCAGTCATAAGTTATTCAGTCATACAGAATTGGGGTATAGCTGTAACCCCTGCCCTTCTCACATATATCCATGACAGCAGCATGCAACATGAACTCAGGCTGTTGTCATCATCATTTTGAATTATTGTCTCCGAAAGGCATGGCGAGAGAGTATGTTTTATTTGTATCTATAATCAATTGTTTTTAACACTGATGTGTCAATGGCACCAGTCTCACCATGGGATTAATAACTGTGTTTTAGTTTTAGAATGCATAAAATAAAAAATATTGAAGTTTTAACTGTTATAACTGTTTGCCCTGACTATGACCTATTTTCACACATGTTTTTTTAAATTGCTTCAGGTTTCTAAACTAAAGCACTGTAATCTGTCTGCCTTGATGGCCTGAGCCATAATTTAGTATCCCGTTGATCCATGTTGAAAAGCAAAGCGACAAATGTGCTCTCTTCTAGTGACTAATGACCAGTGTTTCTGTTTTAGGCTGAGCCGTACTATTGAGACAGGCATATCCTGTTGGGGGGTTTGCCCTGTTAGGAATTCATGCCCTGCCTCCCAAACAACAGCTATGGCTGGGGATATAGAGGGCAGCCCCACATATCCACTCGCCCAGCTCTCTCTCTCTCTCTCTCTCTCTCTCTCTCTCTCTCTCTCTCTCTCTCTCTCTCTCTCTCTCTCTCTCTCACACACACACACACACACACTCACTCACTCACTCACTCTCTCTCACACGCACGCACGCATGCATGCACGCACGCACGCGCACACGCACACGCACACGCACACGCACACGCACACACACACACACACACACACACACACACACACACACACACACACACACACACACATGATGAATGCAAGTGCTTGCGGAAGACTCTTTCATAAGTGAGCTCTGTATCAGGCAGCAGTGATCAGGTTTCAACGTAGTGAGGTAAACACATGGCACATGTGCTGTACTCTGATGTGTCACGGATACAGGTAGAGTGGGCACCTAAACATTATGGGCACTTCAATATTAAATGAGCAATTATTTTCCCAAAATGTAAAAGAATTGAAAGAAGATTATGTTGTGGAAAATGGTTAGAAATAATATGTATTTGAAAATGCACAGTACATCATTATCAGACCTAAATTTACCCTTCAACTTGTTTATGCAGGTTTTGTAGCAATTTGTGGCAGTTGTAGAAATATTAGGCCTTAATTGTCATTACAAAAATTATTATATGTACTGTATCTGGCCCCCTATTTATAAAATAAATGTAAATATAAAATTAAACATGAAATATATTAAAACAAAACTGGTGTCCAGAGTTCTCAGGTTCCCACTGTTTTGGTTACCCTGTCAAAATCATCCCTTTGCATTAGGTCTATGGTAAATACACAAACCACCACTGTAAACTATTATTTGGTAACTTACAGTAGTACATCAGTGTACTAACAGTGACCTCACCTGCACTGTCACACCTGCGGCGTCTCACATGCTCAATTTGGGGTAGATCCATTGTCCTCAGTATTCCAACAGACCAGGCCTGGCCGGGTCCAACCAAAACTTGGTAAGCTGTATGGGTGACTAGTGTGCCGACGTTCTTATTAAAGGGACTAAACCCCTCAGCCAGAGCATTCCCAGCCCACCCCCTCTTCGCGACACATGGACATATGATAGTAGCAGACTGTGCTTGTCCTTTTAATGTTTGCCAGGGCCTGGATTCACAACATACACACATGGAGAGGGAGAGGCAGAGCCAAGGGGAGGTTGATAACAGGAGCAAAGGTCACTGAGAAGGTGAAGGGGGGCTGAAGGGAGAGGTGGTAACATCATGCATGGTAACCTTTAAGCCGGCACTCCACTTATCACGTGCACACTGTCAAATCCTGAGTGTCTATTGAACTCTGAGACGGTACAAATGGAACCAAATGGAACCGTAAGGGACCATCTCGTTCACTCTCTGAGCTACAAATGGATGAATGAACACTGTGGTGTGTTACTGTGTGCTGTGTGTGGTGTGAAAAACTGCAATTAAACATTAACAGCCCATGGCGCTGTTGTTAATGTAGTTGTGTGGTGCGTTTTAGTGACTGTAGTCCATGTTATGGCTTATAATGAGTGGGAACATTTTAACAGTTACATCTGGGTCAAGTCTCATGGGCCCCGGATGTTTTGGTGAGGTTCGAAGCACACTGCAGGCTTTCCAGTGCACGCAACAAGATATGGATCCTGACTTGCACAGCATACGTTATCAGCAACTGATAATAGCCTCCTACTGTATCAGTTGTGTGAGAACTTATGAACTTCAATGAACAGCATTCTCTGTATGAATGCCTGCCTATAGGCCATGTGCTGAGGCAACCAGAAGTGTAAGATTAGCCTACACAGTAAAGTCTGTGGGAGGACAGGCATGATATTTCTGTTGCAAGCAGCTGTTGTACTTACTGTAAGAGACATTCCTGATATGAGGCCCACACCAAATCCATCAATGTGTCAATTTGTTGCGTAATGCTTAAGAAGCAATTTGAGTCTCACCTTTCAATTGACCACCAGCTAGCGATATTCTGCTGTCACCCAGACAATGATTTAACTCCAGTAGTGATTTAAAGCTGCACTATGTAACTTTCCTCTTCAACCCCAGATTTGAACCCTGCACATGTGCTGAAATGTTTGACCATTGAGCTAATAGAGCCTGCCTGCTTGCTCAGGGGATACATTGAATCTTGACCATCAGGTCGAAATTTGTGTCAGATCCTGTGTCTGGGTGAGACATTCTTTATTCTTTATTCATTCGGATCCCCATTAGCTGCCACCAAAGTAGCAGCTACTCTTCCTGGGGTCCACAACAAACATAATACATATCACATACAACACAACACAACACAACACAACACAACACAACACAACACAACACAACACAACACAACACAACACAACACAACACAACACAACACAACACAACACAACACAACACAACACAACACAACACAACACAACACAACACAACACAACACAATAAAAATGTGTACAGTCTTGCTAAAAACATTTCAAGACAATAAAAGTCAAGTAAGAAAAACTAAGCATGACAATCCATTAAATTACGTTCCATCAAGGTTATTCAGGTCAGTTAATTATCATTAGGGTCATTGATCATGTGTCTTTTAAAACTTGCCTCAATGGGTGCTTCAGGGATCATAGTTGGTAACGTCGTGTTCTATTATTGTAATAGCCCAATACATTTACAGATCTGCATACTGCATTTGTTCTGGGTTTTTGTTTAACTATGTGACGCCTAGTAGCCTGCCTGGTAGCGCGATGATGATCTCTCACATAATGTATTTGTGAGTACAGACAGACTGGTTGTTTACTATGACAAATATTCCTAAAGAAACCCACTAAATTGCATGCCTTGCCATGCCAACCTCCCCTCTACTCTGAGCCATGAGAGACTGGCATGCAGTCTCTCAGTACTCTGCCTCACACCCAATGGACAGTGCAGTGCAAGCCTTGCAGCTTTATTCTGAGCTATTTGAAGCTTAGACAGATGTTTTGTGGCTGCGCCCGACCATATTGTTGAGTAGTAATCAATAAGATAGTACCAGTGCCGGTGTCATTAGCACTCTAGAGGCTGGGGTAAAAACGAGGAACACCTTATATGCATGATATACCTCTACCCATTTTTTTTACACTATATTTTCAATGTGTTTATCCCATGTTAACTGTCCATCGAGTGTGACACCAAGCAAATGTGCCGCTTGAACCTGTTCAATATTTGAGACTTTGAGTGATACAGCTGATTATCCTCTAGTGGCATGTCTAGCAGTGAATACAATACTTTTGGTTCAAAATTAACATATACTCTACCATACAGATTGGACAAAAAAATTAAAAGTTACATAGTGCCGCTTTAAGTACAGATTGAAAGTAACTAATTAAAGGTACTCTAGTATACTTCCAAGTCGACCATCCCACCCAGGACCCAAAATTGCATTATAAAACAAAATGCCAGACGCCACACCATTAATTATTAATGTTCTTGTAACTACGCGGCCCCCACACCTACGTCGCACCGACGATCCGACTGATATGCCCATATGGAGATCTCTATCTGTCAGCCTGTGTCCCTTTTATGCCCATATGTGGAGATCTCTGTATCTCTCACTCCTAGGCCCTTTTATGGCCATGTATATGGAGATCCATGATGTCATCAGTATATGCTCATATATGGGCATGCCCCACTTTTGTGCCCATATATGGAGCTGATTGAATTGTTTGCGCCACTTTGGCCAACATGTCTAAATAAGTGAGTGATTGGTTGGTAGGGCATATTCATATTGAAATGATTATTGTCAGGATGCAGTATTAGCCTTTTACTGTGACCATGTGTAACTACAGTAACTGTTACTTAAGAGTAGTCTTTAAAATAGCTTATTTTGTGCTTTTACTGTACATTTTACTTTTTAAAACTTTTGCTAATCTTACTACTACAGTACTTGAATAATATTTAAGTTCCTGCAACTTTTTCTTCTGTATGTTTAACCACTTTCAAGCTGGCATCCCTATTTTGGGAATGTTATTTTAAGCAAAAGGTTTCAGAAATTCTCCATTATTTAAAATGAAAATCTTTTTGTAGACGTGCTTTTTCTTTCTCTCAAAAATAGCAGATCTACAAGCTCACACATCATGCATTATGAGCTTGTAGATTGGCTATTTTTGAAAAGAATTGAATAGGGCTTAGGTGGTTAATGAAACCAAAGTGCTTAAGTGGTTAGCAAGGTCAGAATTGTAGAAGTTTCGTGAGAAAATACTTTGTTAGAATACAGTGTTATTTCTGGACAGCAATATGTTCTGATCCCATGGGGTGCCTGCCATCTTCATGGAGGTCATATCTACGTATATGGTTTAGCTGACATTCTGGTCATGCTTTTTTGTCGTCATGCCCTACTGTACATTGTGTCCAACATTCTGGGATAAACACATTTGTTTTTACTTTGTTACTCATGTTACTACTGCAACTTAGTATGTGAAACTTAAACACAGTCAGATACAAATTCATATTGCAGGATGGTTTAAGAATGTATTTATTCATTTTCTAAAGGTTTTATAACAATAACATATGCAAAGAATTATGAGGAACTACAAGCATATTTTTTTCTTGATTTATTTGAGAAAAAACAAGGCACTATAAACAAATGTGATTATGATTATTGGGCATGAACCCAATAACTGAGTACGGTGTTCATCTGCAGTACAGGATTAAATGTTGCCTAATAAAAATACAGATACAGTAATATACAGAATAATATCTACACACTATTCCATGGGCAAACAAGAATATGCATGACACAAATTGGGAAGCACTAATACAGTTGACTTGCACTTGTGCTCAGCTACTACCCTGGGTAAATAAAGAACAAAAAAAAAAGGAAAAAAAAGTAGCAGACTAAAAAAAGAAGAAAAAAGGAAAAAAAACATTTCCCAGTCATGTTGACACATTGACAATCCCAGCTTTACCTTATGAAAGCATAAAGCCTCCTCTGGGACACTCAGGCAGCCCATTCAGCTGCATGGCTCTTGTCTACAATATGTGGGTATGTCGATTCCAATACCACTCTAATCAACTTATTTAGAGAAATTGGTAGGCCTCCAAATAGTATGTACAATACATGCTATAAGTGTGTATTTATACAGTAAATGTATGCATTTGGTTTTTTTTTTTTTTTTTGTAGAAACCCCTCCAATATCATAGATGAGAGGCGTTTTTTAGTTTAGTTTTTAGTTTTTATTCTTTTTATGTTTGACTTTTTAATATTATGATGCTGAAGACATCTGTTTTTGTCAAGAGAAAAGCTCAGTAAAAATATATATGTCATAAAAAAAGGGCTTCAAACCATGCCAGGCTGGCATATTCAAAAGGACAATGAATAAACATTAACAATAGTTTTCATGGAGCCCTTGTCCAGACACATGGACTTACAGTTAAACAGTTTCAGCCCCATCAGCAGCTTGCATTGTGATGGTGCAACTAGGATTTGACTGCTTGCGACCACTGATCATCTGGGAAACCCGCCTCAGCTGCTTGTGAAGCTCCTCGTTTCCGTGGAGGTAAATCAGGGGATTGATGGCACTGTTCAAACTCACAAGTCCACGACTTATCTGATGAGCAATGTAGACTCCGTTAAACCACTCCTGGCATTGACGTTCCTTTGCCAAAATTCTTGCCTTCAAGTTGAGGTTCTTAAGCACATGATAGGGGATGTAACACACTGAGAAAAGTAAAATCAAAATGAACAGCAGTTTCAAGCATCTCTGCTTTTGTATCGCTTCAACTCTGTTTCTTGTGCAGAGAACTACAATCACATGTCCATAGCAGCCCAGTATGATGAGTGATGGAATGAGAAACCCAGTCAGTGTCCATCCAAGACTGTATTTCAGGTAATCTTTGACGTAAAACTTAGAAGTAGTTTCATAACATTTTCCTTTTTCGTTTCCATATGTTTTAGTGAAGAACATGTCCGGAACAATCTGAACACACACCAAGATCCAGACCATAACCGTTATAATCACAGAGTGGGACCGAGTTATTCTTGCCATTATCCCCACTGGGTGGACAACAGCCAGGTAACGATAAACACTTACACAAGTGAGGAAACCAATGCTGCCATACAAGTTCAAGTTGAAGCAGAATCTTGTTATCTTGCAGAAGACATCTCCAAAGATCCATTTACTCCCCAAAGCATGGTAGGTAACCAAAAATGGGAGTGTGAGCAAATACAAAATATCTGCTATTCCAAGGTTTAAAACAAAAATGTTAGTGAACTTCAGTTTCTTCCAGTTATGGAACAAGGATTTCAACCCAAAGCCATTTGCAATCACGCCAACAATGAATACTGTGATATAAACACCAGGTAAGAATTGATGTGAAAAGTCAAAGCTAACTCGTGGACAAGAATTATTCCTCATTCTGTCTGCTGATGATGGTTTGTGCCAATTATGTTGCTTAGGGGCTGTGGTGTTTTGAGTCATGGAAGAATAAGAGTTGAGGTTTTTCAAGATTTCTTGTTCCTCATTTTCAATGAAATTGGGGCAGAAGCCAAGTTCCACAAGTTCTTTCGTAATAATTTCCACTTAACCAGTGCATTTTCTTTTTTAACAAAGACTGTGTTCCAAATGGATACAAGACCACATCCAACTGGACCAAACTAGTTTGAACCAACCAACACTGCCATCCTTTGAACCACTAGGGGACAAAACAATATTTAAAAAAAAGAAAAGATTATTATTAGTGTCAGAATTATTAGTGTGTATGGATATGCTGTACTGAAATTAGATGGTTGTGAGTTCATGCTTGTGCATGTTAATTGGGTGGGGGCATGGGGGTTTATGGCATTACAGTTAATGTATGGTTTATGACTGTGAACTGACATATTGCCATCACCAGTTTTTAAATAGCCTATTAGAGGTTCGGGCCGCTACGCGGCCTTCACATCTATGAGTTCCCCCCCACATCTGTGTCGCCGAGCTCCATATATGGAGCTGACTGATTTGTTTGCACCTGATGCCATGACGACACATTGAGGTTAGACAACACACTCCATATTTGGGAGTAGCTGCGATGGAAACTCCTTATATGGTTATGGCCAAGTCATAGTGACATGTCCTCCCATTAGCTAATCGTAATCATAGACTGTAAAAAATATGGACAGCGTTACGACCATAGACTCTACGGACCGCAATTTTTTATCCGCCATCTTTCTATATCCGGTCCGAAAAAAATATTTTCCCGGACAAGCCCCCAATCTGTTACGACCGGCCTAGGGGAGCCTATGGTCGCAACACATAATGGACTCCCTCCTTCCCAGTCTCCAAACACAACCAGTCAACACAAGTTTAAATGTCCAAAGGACAGTGATTTATTAAACAACAATTAAAACATGGGTAAATTACCCCAGGGTGGGCCCTTGTACATCAAATCAAACTCAAAACAAAAGCCTATGCTTACCTGTACCAAACAGAAATACATAAGTTCTTACCTAACTTCACACATAAACAAAAGAAAGGCCACCCACCCCTACAATACCTAAAAGCTGTAAACTAACCCATGTTAAAACTAGCAACTCTAAAACACTAACAGAGCTAAAATCACTATGAAACACAAATGACTGGTGTGGTTGAAGGCTGGTTAGAAGGAAGACCTCTGAGTGACGGGGGACAGCCATCTTTATAGTCCCCCCAGCCTGGTCACAGGAGCCAATCATCAGCAGGCTCCACCTATCTCTACTGAGACCTCCGTTTCCTGTCTCCACTGGAGACTCCCTCTTCCCTACTATTATCTCTACTGAGACCTCCGTTTCATATCTCCAGAGACTCCTTCCCTCCTAATGTCTGCAAGAGACCTCACTCAAATTGCCCTCACTCAGATGTCTTCCTTCTAACCAGCCTTCAACCACACCAGTCATTTGTGTTTGATAGTGATTTTAGCTCTGTTAGTGTTTTAGAGTTGCTAGTTTTAACATGGGTTAGTTTACAGCTTTTAGGTGTTGTAGGGGTGGGTGGCCTTTCTTTTGTTTATGTTTATGTGTGAAGTTAGGTAAGATCTATGTATTTCTGTTTGGTACAGGTAAGCATAGGCTTTTGTTTTGAGTTTGATTTGATGTACAATTTGATGCCCACCCTGAGGTAATTTACCCATGTTTTAATCGTCGTTTAATAAATCACTGTCCTTTGGACATTTAAACTTGTGTTGACTGGTTGTGTTTTGGAGACTGGGAAGGAGGGAGTCCATTATGTGTTGCGACCATAGGCTCCCCTAGGCCGGGTCGTAACAGATTGGAAATGAATGCTTTTGGTTGTGTAGCTTGTCAATCAAATCATCATAAGGTAGCCACGCCCCTCCTACAGCATACCCTACTTTATCATCAATTTAAAAATAAATGGGACCACAATTTACCAAAACGCATATCATGGTGATTGAAAGAAGACTTTAAATTAGCGACTGGAAGCATATAGTATGACAATGTTTATTAAGGTAATACAATCAAGTGTAAAGTTCGGCAAAAACCCATCCGCTTGAATGGAGCCTAATTGCTTCTGACACCAGCAGGGGAGAAACAGTGAGACTACAGGCCATTCATATGAACTGTTACTTCCTATATATAGCCTTAATTTACAACTCGGATGCTAGCCCCTTGATTGTAATATAGGATAGGATAAAGAGCCACCAGCATTTGGATCTTTTGACACCAAACTGCGATAGCATAAGTGAGGATAGTTACAACCAATTAACAAAACTGTGATTAAAGGTTTAAATGGTAGACCACCCACCACTTTACATTTAGCTATGATAGAACCCAGAGAGTTTGAATGCATAACCCCATTGCTTTAGTTTAATTATGTCAGTATTGTGTAATTTTCCATGTAGTAAGGGGAAGTGAGATGTATTGTATTTGTCTTTGCTTTGCTTTTTTTGCAGGTTCATCATCGCTGTCTGATGCATTAGTCAAACTTTCAGCACATTTTCAGTAGAATATTGCTGAGGGCGTAGGTTTCACTTCTACATGTTTCACTACTGTGGTACCACACCCAAACCAACCCCAAACTTCTGATCCACCTGGGACTTTTTTTTAAACGCACGCACGCACGCACGCACGCACGCACGCACGCACGCACGCACGCACGCACGCACGCACGCACACACACACACACACACACACACACACACACACACACACACAGGCCCTTTTACTAGATGGCTGGCATGTAAACGAAGTCAGACATATCAACATATCAACTTATGTTCTGAACAAAAAAGGAAAAAAGAAGACCCATCAGATTCTACACATTTAAACATTTTAACACATGACAACCATAGACAGATCGGTCATTAATTGCCACAAATTCCTGGCAGATTGCTTGTCTAACTGCTAAAGTTTGTCTTTGTGTACAAGGCAGACAGCAGCACTGTTGGGTATGTTTTGTGTTATTGTGGATCGCACAATAGGTTTTAGTTTCTCAGGAAACTAAACCTCACTCAGTCTGTGTAGAGGAAACAGGAACCATGTACCTGTCCTATTTCAACCTGACCAGAGCTTCCACCCGATGAAACAATACTCACAGTTCTTCATAAATCTCATAAGCGGGTCGTAACACTACCAAGCATTATGCCCACGTTTGTTAAGTTAACAAACCAATTCATCCAACAATGTCACACAGATAAATTCATCTGATTTGTTACTTTTTATTTATTTCGTTTTCTCTTACTCTCCCTCCCCTTTTATTTTTTTTTATAAACATGCTATTATGCAAGGGGGGGGGGAGGTTCAAGGCCATCTCAACATTGACGGGACATGTCCCCCCATGGCTCATGGCTGATTGATTGATTGATTGAATACTTAATTAACAAGTTGCAAACAGTGAAAACAAGTGCAATTATGCAAGCAATGCTAAAAGGATGGCACAAAAAAGCCTTGATGGCTTGTTTCCATTGTGGTCCTATATTTTCAATCCATCATAAAGACAATACAATACAACACAAATCATCATCAATACAGGAGCAAAACAAGGTATATTAATAGAAACAGCATGGGGGGGGGGTACTCTCTGGCAAGCTAGAATACTTATCTAGGTCCTGTTTCGGACAGGTACTCTGGTTGAGACACTCACATCAGGTAAGGCAGCTCAAAATATTTGTGAATCTCAGATTGTTTGAGCACAAAACCCTACAGTGATGGCTATTTTGAGTGCCGGCAAAAATAGGGTAGTTGTTGTCACCATTTGCTCACCTGTCTCAAGTGGTGTGGGGACTCCTGGGAAAAGGACCTTCCACACAAGAACATCCTGCTGGTTAAATAACTACAGTAATAGGCTATGCCATAGTAGCCTATATGGGGACTCCCATAGGGTGCTCTACACATTAAACAGAAAGCATTGCCACTGTAACAAAATACACAAATGTATCATAAGAGCACATATATTCCAACCTTATTTTTTTTTAAAGGTGATATAGAATGCCAATATATACACAATAACCCTCAATGTCAGAATAAACAAAAATGAAATGCAGATTTTTTTTTTCTTTTCTTTTTTTTTTTTTTTACTGTTTCTAGCACTGTGGGGCTGTTCTCACTTAATATACAAATATGAGAAAAAACACAGATAGCTAAAACATGAGACAATTTGCCAAATGGTCACTAAAAGTGTTCAACTTCATTAATGACCTGTGGTGAGATTATACCCGTGGAATCCCTGTTCCCTCATGACGATGGAAGATGACCCATGTCACCCTGCCGGACCCGCCTGAAGCGTTGCCAGAGATGTTTGTGGAGCATTTTGTTTCTGTGGAGGTAAATCAGTGGGTTGATGGCACTGTTCAGACACACAAGTCCACGACTTATCTGATGAGCAATGTAGACTCCATCAAACCACCCCTGGCATAGACGTTCCTTTGCCAAAATTCTTGCCTTCAAGTTGAGGTTCTTGAGCACATGATAGGGGATGTAGCACACTGAGAAAAGTACAATCAATATGAACAGCAGTCTCAAGCATCTCTGTTTCAGCACTTTGTCAATGTTAGGTTTGGTGCAGAGAACTACAACCACGTGTCCATAGCAGCCCAGTATGATGAGTGATGGAATGCAGAACCCAGTCAGTGTCCATCCAAGACTGTACGGCAGGTAATCTTTGACATAAAACCAAGAAGTAGTTTCATAACATTTCCCTGTTTGGTTTTTGAATGTTTTAGTGAAGCGCATGTCTGGAAGAATCTGAACACACACCAGGACCCAGACCATAACTGTTATAATCACAGAGTGTGTCTGAGTTATTCTTCCATGTACTCTCATCGGATGGACAACAGCCAGGTAACGATAAACACCTATACAAGTGAGGAAACCAATGCTGCCATACAAGTTCAAGTTGAAGCAGAATCTCGTTATCTTGCAGAATACGTCTCCAAAGATCCATTTACTCCCCAAAGCATGGTAGACAACCAGAAACGGGAGTGTGAGCAAATACAAAATATCTGCTATTCCAAGGTTTAAAACAAAAATGTTGACGTTCCCCAGTTTTTTCCAGTTATGGAATGAGGATTTCAATCCAAAGCCATTTGCAATCAGACCAACGATGAATACTGCAATATAAACACAGGGTAAGAACTGATAAGAAAAGTCAAAGCTAACTCGTTGACATGAATTGTTCCTCATTCTGCCTCCTGAGTCCTGATAAACAAAAAGTTGTTGCTGTTTAAGTGGTTGCAGAGGTTGTGGTTTTGTCAGTCATATGAGAAACAGAGGTGAGATTTCCTGTTCTTCACATTTTCTGTAAGCAGGAAATGCTACTGTGAATGACTCTGATATAGCATTTTAAAAGATGCAAAGAAGTGGTTGAAGAGGAGGAAGCTAGCACTGTTTCAGTTTCCTGTATTTATGAGAGGTTCAACAAGGTGGAGAAAGTTAACACTTTAAAATAGAAAACCTGAAAGAAGTGTGAAAAATTACTATATACCAGTGAGAACACAGTCGGCTTAAATATTGTTTATCTCAATGATTTAATCCCCATTATACTCAAGCGACTTTGTTCCATATTCTAAATGATGAGAAGTCTCATGCATAATTTGGGTGTCTGCATTAAAAAAGTAAGTCATCTTGCAGCTAATCTCCCAATGCCACAAGCAAGAGGTCACCTTGGGCATTCTTGGGCTTTGGTCCCCTTTCAACATGCAGAGTTAGAACCATAAGTCTGCAGTGAATATGCTCAGCACCATCATTTTTCAGAGACTTCTATCATGTCCTACTGCTTTTGCTTTACATGAAGAACTTTTGTACCAGAACTCTCCACTAAGCATTTCACTAGTAAGAGACCACACCTCTACTTAAGTTTAACGATTTATTGAAACGAAATGAACGTGGAACGGGATGAGGGACCCAAGGTGGGGTGACGCTGAGGGCTTGTAGGGGAGTCGTCTCCGGAGCTGACGGCCATTAGCCTGGTTCCAGACCATAGACCCCGCCCACTCTCTGAGTGAGCTCCTCTTGTCTTGTCTGGTGTCATAATGTGAGCCTATAGACCATATTCACACGGCGGCCATATTGGAATTTAACATTGAAAGTGCCACCCCGTTGCCGTGGAAACGGGGTGGCACTTCATTGACTTAATAGCAACATGGCCGCCGTGTGAATATGGTCTATGGCTTTTCACGATCGAAGAAAAATCTGTCAAATCAGAGTCGGAGGTGGGGGTGGTCTAACGACAAGCCAATCAGCGAATATCTGCTAAAACAAGCTGTGCGATGACATCAGATGTGGGCGGATCCGTGGATCTCTTGTGATTGGTTTAGGGAAATTTGAATCCCCTCCCCCTGGTAATCGCGGACATTGCAGCCAATTTCAGCCAGAAGCTCCACGCAGCTTCAGGCTGATAATCAGGCTAGACGGCCATCGTTGTTCTGCTCAGGGAGCGGTCGGTCGTCTAGGCTCTGGATTCTTAGCGAAGTGGAGACAGAAAGGAGAAGAGCGAGAATCGAGGGGGAAGGAGGAGGTTGGGGTGGAGCCCGGAGGAGGACGAACTTGAAAGCAATGAAATGCGGAAAGAGCCGATCTACAAGTGCAGTACTCACGACCCATGTTTGATCTGCTGTGGAGCAGAACAACCAGATGTTGAGAGATCACAGGTGTATTTATACTGTGGTGATTGCAACAAGGATTGGCTGTGGTGAGCGGAGGCAGGTGTAGTGGATAGGGGTGATTATGAATGGGGAGTGGCTAATGAGTGAAGGTAGGTGTGGTAGACAGGGAAGCGATTGAGGACGGGGAGTGGCTGTGATAAACAGAGGGTGGTCTCCACTCCTGAACCTACAACTACATTATTGGAGAATGGACAGCATTTGTTTAATCCAATGCTCTTTGTCCACTGTACCCATCTGTCTGTGTCTCTTTTGTGCCCATATATGGAGATGTCTGTTTCTGTCTGTCTACCTGTGTCGATTTCTGTCCATATATGGAGATATCTGTCAGTCCTTGTCCCTTTTATATGGAGATACCTGATGTCATCAGCATATGCCCATATATTGGAATGCCCAACAACTGGTTGGGACAACTGGATATCCGAACTACTTGATGGTGGGCACCTATAGTCTCGCGTAGCCAGACAACTATTCCACAATCTCCGCCGGAAACATTTGAAAATTGTGGGAGGCAACAGTCTGGTAATGCGAGACTAGTGGGCACCGCACTCCCTCGAGTCCTTGCCGCTGCACATGTTGAGTTTGACGTTATGCACATGACCATATATGGGCATAGCGGTCGGATCTGTCGGTCCTTGTCCCTTTTATGCCCATATATGGAGATTGCTGATGTCATCAGTATGCCCATATATGGCCCTTTTGTTCCCATAAATGGAGCTGACTTATTTGTTTGCGGCTGATGCCATGTTTAGCCCATTTTTATATAGGATGGGGGAACTAATAGCATTTATGAAGCCATTTACAGTACATGGAATCCCTGTTCCAGACATTCCTCTCCTCTTTTAACCGGTTTGACGGCCGATTGGGCCGAAGGTTTGAGCAGCTGAGGTGGTTGAAATGACCACTGGTGCTTGAGTCAGTGACTCTTCTAGATAAACCCTACAGAGAGAATATACACAGACTCACTTAAACCCTCCAACAGCGCCATCTTTTGGGTGGAGTTTGTCATGAGACAAGGGACAATGCATCTGCACACAGAGTTGTATGAGTTGTTTCGGCATGCATTTATTTGCTCTCTAGATTTAGTGTTACTTTCCCTTCAGTCACATTGGTTTGGGTTTCCTGTAGGCTGCATATCTGAAAAGAGTTCTGACAAGGCAGATGATATCTAAGTCTATGTGAAAGTTTTATTGATAAGAATAAAAGTGACAAGACTGCAGTGCTTACACAATTTAATAATATAAGCTGTCTCTTCTTTGATAATAAACACTCTACTACCTACCCAACTAACTGAAGGTGTGCTTCTAGTCAGAAAGTCACAAATAATTACTTTGTAACAACAAATAATGTATGTCAGGCTATCCAACTATCTCCAAACGAGCCAAATCGCTTAAATTTGTTAAAGGTAAATTCCAAAATATAGGTAAAATAAGTGGACTGATGAATCAATAGAATGGAACTATTCTATTGGAACTATTCATGGTCAGTATCATGTGAGTCTCATGGTCAGTATCATGTGAGTCTCATGGTCAGTATCATGGTCAGTATCATGGTCAGTATCATGTCAGTATCATGGTCAGTATCATGGTCAGTATCATGTCAGTATCATATCACAGGGCTGTGACAGGGCCTGACATCCCTGTGACAAATTATTTACCAAAATGGGACTACTTAAAATAGCCTTGTAGAGTCTTTGATATTAGGTATGAGAGTGAAATCATGAACAATTTCTGAAAGCATTCAACTTGAATGCAGAAGACAAATTCATTCATTCAAATTCATTCATTACATTTTTGCACATGCGGGTATGTTACAGGCAGCTTATAATGAATGTGTCACATGAATAAACTTTAGTGTACTTAATAGTAGATCCAGTGTGGGCCACTAGGTGTCAGTGTCTATTTAAAAACCAATGTGATCAGATTGAAAGGACCCTGGTGTTGGATGTAGGCTACAGCGTGCATGTACACAAACACGCACACACACGCACGCATGTGTGTGCGTGTGTGTGTGTGTGCAGCCCACCCAGGCATGTGTGTGGGCTTCATTAAGATTAGGAACATAATAAAAGTATTTTACATTTTATTGCTTTCTCAAAATAGTTTTGATTTGTTGCAGGACAAACACGGCAAAACAATATCTGAGTCATTGTGCAAAATTAAGTGATGAATGAAACAAGAACAACAAGATATTAGAAAAGGGGAGCCTTATATACAGTGCTGTACACTGGGGTCAAATTACCACTCCACACCAAGCTACAGTATACAAATATCATAGATTAACTATGAACAAGAAAAAAAGAGGGGAAAAAAGAAATATAAAACATTGACATGAAATTAAACTACGAATACTAAAAATCCCAGATAAATTGTCAGCTCACAAAAATAAACATTTTTAGTGTAAAATAAATGTAGCCTGCATGAAATAATGCAAACAATTGTATTACATCTCAAAAGCTATGATGAAACTATTTACAACAACTAGATTTTTTTTTTTTTAAGAACAAGAAAAACAAGTGCAATGTCATCTGGCTATGAACATACAGAGAAATATACACATTACAAATAACACTTTAAACATATCAGGATACAGTATCTGTCAACACATAGGTTGGTGTCATTGTACAGTATGAGACAAATTTGTATCAAACGATTACACACATCTGTTTGATATATGCTCCTAAAGTCATCTTTACAGATCAGTAACACACACACACACACACACACACACACACACACACACACACACACACACACACACACACACACACACACACACACACACACACACACACACACACACACACACACACACACACACACACACACACACACACACACACACTATTTATGTATTTACATTAGCGTAAATATGTCTTTAAAGCTAACACTGTCATGACCAAATAACCTTCATGGTCAAGTGTCTTCCATAGTCTGTAGAATGTATTTAGATGTCAACTCTGAAATGATCTTTAAGGAAATGTCCCATCATCGTTTCTTCACAAGGTGCAGGAAGGGACAGGACTGGTGCAGTGAATTCTTAGTGCAGACGAAGTTTGTCACGATGGGTTTTCATCCCAATGTGGTCACAGTTCATTACCAGCTACTTAATGTACCTTTACCAAGTCTAATGCTACTCAGTAAAATCCCGAGTGTTCATTTAACTTTCAGATTTAAGTGAACGCTAGAATTTTACAGTGTAAGACAATACCCAGCTGGTTCCAGCTGGAACAGATTACACATACCTGCCTATCACGTCCTGATTGGACACGATTGAGTCAATAAGTCAGTTAGTGCTTTGGGCCAGTCAGGGCCTGAATCCCCATAGGGCAGGGTTGGTGTACGCTCGGCTGGGGCAGTTGTAATGACAGACACAGGAGTGGATCATCATCACAGCCCGCTGCAGCAGTCTGCCAGTAGGGCAGCGGAAGGCCACCTCAGCGGTGTGTGTGTGGTAAGGGGTACAGCAGCGGGAGTCGGTGCACTGTCCGCAGTACCGGAGCTGGTAGAGCTGGGTGCTGTAACAGCCCTGGTGAATAAGCCGAATGGGTGTGGGGGACCTGTAGCTGGCCTGGCAATGCCCACGGCGTCCCCACTGGAGGAAAATGAAAGCAGAGATTGATGAGAACAGAAAGCAGATAAGGGTACAAGTTGAAGGGTATAGTTTGAGTCCATGTTTTGTGGCTCACCATGGGTTTTGTATGGGGTGGTTGGACCATATGACAAGGCCGAACCTTGCAAAGCCTCATTTGCATCTCTAGCCTGCATGCTGGGTTTTGGTTGGACACGCGTGTAGAGATGCCGGCCCCACAGGTCCGGGAACAAGCACTCCACTCAGTGCTCTTTTCTATACAGGTGGGTGCGGACGGGACATGTGGGACCAGTTGATTGGGATGGTGGCTCCCTGGGAAAGCTGGCCACTTCCGGTCAGTTCTCGAGGCTAGAGGAATATGAGTGAAAGCACAATTAGAATAAGAATCTCATATCATGTTCATTCCCAATTTTTTGCACTGCATTATTATACAGTAGGCCTGTTGTCCATGTTTTGTCTGATGACTTACTCAGAAATAAGCAATTTACAGGGTTTCAGCAACACTGGGTGGGGAGAGCTCCAGGTATTATTAAATTAGCAGCAGTGTCTGGTGATTCAAAATAGTCAATTGCGCAATAAACCAGCAGAATGTGAATGGGGACCTCATAGAATTATGTTACTCTGTGTTCTCTGTTGAGATGCTGACCTCATCTGACGTGTGCTTGCCTATAACAACTCACAACGGTCACTGTGTTTCAGTGATTCTCAGCTGGCTTAAATGACGGGACCATTTTAAGTTAACAAAAAATGGCAAAAGAATATTCTCGTGAGAGTTTCATCCAAGATAACATCTCTAAATATAAAGTAAATTTAATCATCTCATCCTCTGGCATTGTATAGCATTCCTCTTAGGAACAAGACGTTCCATAACTATTGACATGCAGACAGTGTCAGGAATTCCAGATGCTCTTAAAGTGGTTTTATTTTCCTTTGCTCCTTTTGCAGTCCCCACTTGGCTCCATGGTGTTTAATTGTTATATAGCTCAGCTGTGGGTGCTGTTATGAAACTATAAGAAACAGGGTGGCTGGGAAAAGGACCTTGTGTTTTGACTTTTCCGGCAAAATGCTGGTTATATTTGGACTTGGAGAGTTTTCATTTGGCCGGACACACCCCAATGAAACGCAGAAAATACTCCAATAAAAGCTTCCAGACATGACCATCAGTGACAAACCTCATATAAATGTAGGAAGCATAATATTGTCTCACAGATTGATGAAGGGTGAGTAACGTTTGTTATTGAAGCATCCAGTGATGCATGAAAAAACATCTGGTTTCAGTAACACAATGACATGGAGAAATGTCTTGTAAATGTCAATCTGGCTGTAATCAGGAAGATGTTTGGGATCTAAAGCTGCAATCCGGATGTTGCTGTTTTTTTGTGTGAACAAAACGTTGTTTTGACCAATCTGTATGGTACAGTATGTTAAGGCAATATAACACATCTGCAGTGGATGAAGTTGGACTCCCATTCTTCCAATAAGACATGTAGCCCCTGTGGTCGGGTAGGACCACTATTGGTTGAAAAGTGGTACAACGCAATATCTCCCCCAACCCAAGTGGGTGTTCTGTCTTAGCTCAGTGGTAGACATTTCTACCCAGGTAATCCTGGGTAATCTTATTGCATCTTTCATGTGAGGCTTCCATATCATAGCTGCTCTTTTCAACTTAAAGACAGATCAATCTGTTTTTATAGGCTAAACAAAAACATGGCTGAGAGGACAGTTGATGTGTTCCTGTCCGTCCGTCCATCCGTCCGTCCATCCGTCCATCCGTCTGTCCATCCATCCATCCATCCATCCATCCATCCATCCATCCATCCATCCATCCATCCATCCATCCATCCATCCATCCATCCATCCATCCATCCATCCATCCATCCATCCATCCATTCATCCATCCATCCATTAATCTACCTGTGATTGCGTCCTGAATAACAGTGTTCTCCAGGTTCTCACAGACCCACTCCTTGCAGCACTTCCCCGGTAGCAGAACGTGTTGTGGGTTGGGGCAGTCTGGAGTCGGGAGACGGACCTCCAGCGAGCATGCTGGAACACAGCTCACCCCTCCACTCCTACAGTGGCAGTAGGTATCGCAGGAGGGCTGGAACTTCTGGCCGTCATGATAAGTGACTCCGTTGATCTCACAGCTCAGATCCTCCTGACCTGTGGAACGTTAAGAGCACAGACCTCTACTTAGCTTATTGAACCAGGATGGGGTTAACTGGAGACACGCCCGTAACTTTGATGGATTCGGAAAACCCAATTAGGAAGTGAAAAGGGGAGGCCCAGGGCGGGAATGGAGAGGAAAGAACAGAGGAAAAGATGAGGACACTGGGGTGGCTGTCCCTGCCAATGGTTAGGTTTTATGGGAAACCGGGCCTCTCTATGGAGAAGACGAGGACTCTGTTTTTCAATCCATGTGTGTTGTCTCTGCAATCTATCATGCTCAACAGGCAGTCATTAGAGGAGGTGTGTCAACATGAGCCCTTAAAATAGAAGCTGAGACATTCAAAGCCCAGCCGTCCGCCATGCTCGGATGAACAGGCCCTAAACACGACTGTCTGTTTGTAATTGGGACACAGAGGGGGGGCTCGGTCAGCCTCCCAGGGTACACTGCTATAGCTTTTCACATGGATAGTGATCAGTGGTCAGGGGAGAGTGGCACTCACTGACACACTCCCCGGGGTCTCCAGGGAAGCTTGCGCTGTAGTCACACTGTAGACCTCTCCGGCTGTCACAGGGAAACGCCTCGCTGCAGGGCTCGCCTAGTTGTCTTGCACACATCTGGCAACACTGGCAGCCATCGAGAACCAGGGGGACACCCGTGGGACACTGGGGGACTGGACTGGTGCACTGGCATGGCTGCTCACACTGCTGACATATAACCTGGCAGGGACAACACACACACACACACACACACACACACACACACACACACACACACACACACACACACACACACACACACACACACACACACACACACACACACACACACACACACACACACACGCAAGGCCAGAGTTAGAGGATAGGAAGCTTGGAAAATGGGCATGGATTAGTTTAGCTGTTGTCAAGATCATCTACTGTAATACCGGTAATACCCCTCATTCAAGCTGTCTTAGATTTACTCATCATGATTACTCTGTGATGAGGAAACTGCAAAGAACAGTCACAAAATATACGTTTCTTATTATTATCGTGATGATGATATTGATAAGCAGGAATCATTATCAATTGCATGTATCACCATCAATTCTAATGTTTACCATTGTTACCTTAATCAGGATTATTACTGTAATCATCATAAAGATCACCACTCATCATCATCATCATCATCATCATCATCATCATCATCATCATCATCATCATCATCATCATCATCATCATCATCATCATCATCACCACCATCTTCCTCATCTCATCAGGGGACTAGATTCCTTTAAAAAAAAATCAATATCAAACTACCTCTCTTTGGTCTTTGGTGAGAGCAGACAGTAGCCTACTAGGAAACATTGTATCCATCACTGTCTAGTCAGACCCCAGTTTTCAATTGCGTGTGTCTGATGGAACCAACCCACAGACAGCGTCTGGATGGTCCCAGTCTGAGTTATTCAGAACAGAAGAATAGGGTAATCCCCTCAATGACTTTAGCATCCCACATAACGTGTTCACCAGCTGTATTGGGGGGGGGGGGGGGGCAATTCTATAACAGTAGATACAGTAAATTGTATCATTCTCACTTATATTCTACACTAAACCTGTTAAATCTGTCAGAAAACAGGATAAGCGCTCTGGCCATCTTTAGTGCTCACATAAATACAAACAATACTACTGTACATATTTGCAGAAGATAACTGTATTACCATCAAAGCAGAATCCTCAGTGTATTCTACTCTGAGAGTGTAAACATTTACCCAAATATTGTTTACAATCCCAAAGTTAAAATAACCCATAACACAATTATACATTTGATTGTCAGCAGTGTATCTGTGGAAAATATATTACAAATAAGCTTCATGTTCAAGACCTCACAGAACCCCCACCACACACACACACACACACACGCACGCACGCACGCACGCACACACACACACACACACACACACACACACGCACGCACGCACGCACGCACGCACGCACACACAGACAGACAGACAGACAGACAGACAGACAGACAGACAGACAGACAGACAGACAGACAGACAGACAGACAGACAGAGACACACACACACACACACACACACACACACACACACACACACACACACACACACACACACACACACACACACACACACACACACACACACACACACACACACACACACACACAGCCATCCCATTCACAAATAATGAAGTCAGAGTGGCCTCACCTGTGCGCCCATACAAAGCAGTAAAGCCAACGCTATCACATTGTCACAGAGTGGTCGGTCCATGGGGCCTCGTGTTGTTGGTGGAGCTGCTCAGTCTGTCTAACTAATATGTGTGAGTGCAATGCTGGCGCTAGCAGTACAGCTGTTTGCTCAATGCTCATTCTTGTGCACCGCTGACATTTATAAAGTCCGTACTCTGATGTCACAGCCTGACTGCCGTGTAAACAGCCACTGGAGCAGCATCAGAAATGTTTCACATTCCTGCTCCCTGCTGCCCAATTCCACTTCCAGACACTCACCCACCTCCCTCTTTTTTCTCTTCCCCCCTCCCCTCCCTTCTTTCCACTCTTTTGGTGTTCTAAGCTTACCCGGTTTAACACGAACTGAAGGGAGAAAAATATATTATCCAGGTTGTCTACGGCACATGTCAAACACGCCCCAGAGCTTTGTGGTGACTATTCTGATTTAGATCAATGAGATTTTATCTTGCTGATGTTTTTACAAGCTGCTGTGATCTCCATAGGGTCAGATCGGATATGGCTGCCAAGCTTTTTAGCAAAGGACCAAAATAGAACCGATCTTTCCACAATTTAGTTGCTGCTTCCAAAACCTCAAAAACTCCTGGAACTATAATCTATTATTTTAAGGCCAATTGAAAGGGGATTTAATCCCTGCACATTCCCGCTGGTTTCCATGGCGTTAGTGTAGCATGTCTGGGTTGGCATGAACATGAGTCACTGTGATCTCTTCTATTGTGAATTAGAATCTCCTCCTCAAGAGGAGTCAAACAGGGACTCGGGGAGCAAACACTGTCAGAGGGCTCCTTGGAGGCCACGAGGAGACATGTAGTAACGAGCTAAACAGTTATATTACTCAATAGTAGCCGTAAACAACCATCTACTTCCATTCATAACGTGGCTCTTGTGTGAAGCTAAAGTCCCATTGCCACAGTCAATTATTAGCTACATTCAACATTATTACACAGATTGAGTCATAGCTTAGGCATTGCATACCTTCAGAGTGAAAGCACTGTTACCTGTAGTAAACAGACTATGGACATAAACACAGTACAGTAAATATATCTACAGTAAAACAGCTGCTGTGCCACACGGGCAAGAGATCAGGGTTTCTCTGTCAAAAACTAACAGAATTCCTGCATTTCATGATCATCTGGTTCTCACAGCGTTTGGGTGGGCAGGAAAGATGTCAGTGATGGGTTATAAATAGAATGAGACAGACAGAGGTCGAAAGGAGGAAAGTATGCATGTCCAGGACAGGTGGGCCCCAGGTGGACAGACAGTACAGTGTGGGCCCTGATTCATTCCTTTCTCTGAGAACTGTTTCACAAAACCATCTGCTTTTCATGCTGTCCAACAATGATAGTGCTTGGAACGACCCCAATATAACGGGCAATTACTCTACTGTAATAGGCATTATACAATCTGGAAGTACCTCCCAAATTGTCAAAACACTTCTGTAAACTGTAAGATTTTTTTTGCCATTTGCACGAATGCATAGGAAATCTTGGAGCTCAGCTCCCAGGCTCAGTATTTAAAAAGACAGACAAACAGAAAGAACATACATCCTACAATACTACATATATCCTACAATGCTCTTTAAAAAGACAAATAAAATAACAGTAACATACAGAAAGTAAACATTACCACTGAAGATTTAATTATAGCTATAGCAACCATTGACAAAAACAAGACTACGGTTCTAAAATGTAACTACAGCCATCCTGTCAAAAGTGGTTGAAACTACCCGACGCTGCTATATTTGGATCTTTGCACTCTCACCAGTGGGGCTAACATGAGGAACAGGAAAGATGATCATGTTAATGGGGGCGGGGGGCGGTCGGTAGTAGTATATTCACTGCGGTATCAACACATATTGTAAACAACACCAAAAGCTTTACAGTTTAATATAATTCATTACCACAACTGGGGTCATCAAAATCAGTAGGATAGTAGGAACAGGAATGCACTCAGTACTGTAAGTGTCATAGCAATCCACCCAATTACATTTTGAGATAGCCTGTGTGCAAGTGGGAATTTTGGCCTAAGGGTGGCGCTAGAAGAAAAGCCAGTGACCAAAAACAGTATGTTCCTTTCATGAATAAAGTCAGCAACTTTCATGGCAATCCAACCGACAGATTTTGAGATGTGCAAGTAAACATTGTGGCCTAATGGTGATGCAACACCTAATGGTGGTGATCTTCACCCTGGATCATGAAGGTGCACAGAAAGTTCCATGGCAATCCATCAAATAGTTTTCGACTTATGCTGTTGAAGTGTCGGATGGACCGACCGACCGACAGGCAAAGCCATCCTTAGAGCCCCGCCGCTAGCAGGGCTAAAAAACCTATTTGATCTTGAAAGACATTTCAAATGGGATGTACTGTACTTTTGTATTGGCAAGCTATTGCATGTCTGGATTGCTGTATGCGGACAATAATGCAATGGAAACAGTGAGCCAAAACCATATCAATTGAAGCCCTTATCAATCAGTGTGTAAAGTGTAATTGGTATCAGATAACAGAAACGAGGCCAAAAGATGTAGGCCCTGCAGGCCTTCCAAATCCTTCCAAAGCCCACATACTGTATGTTGGAAAGCTCCGAGATAATAAAGTATCACAATGACTGACAGTGGACATTGGCCCATTGGAGAACCCCCATAGACGTATACAATGACCCCATTCAGCCTGAAGGAATATTGTTTTCCTTTGAGATGGTATGTACGGAAGCCCTATTGGATTCCATGTTTATTCAAACACACATAGACTGCAGGGCAAAGTAATGAAAATATTATTTGTCCTGTAAATGTTAGAAAAGAAAGCACTAATGTAAGTACTGGGCAAAAAAAGAAATTTGCTCCACCTAATCTGTCACTATGGAGCAAAAATGTCTAACACATGTTCATCCACAGAAAACATCCAATGACCTAAAAACATGTTGGAAGAGAGACCGTTTAGCTGCGCCTGGCAGACATTTACAGATTATAGATAATTTGCAGATTATAGTCTTTGCTGATTCATGTTGTGAATTTGGCAAAGAAATTATGTCATGACAAAATGCACAAACATGATTAAAACACACATGCAGCTGGTTATTACATAGTGATCAACAACAGCGTGTCCCCATGTTTTATTTGAATTAAGACTTTCATTCTGGATTTTGTTATGGCTAGATTGCAGTTATCAAGTGCTTAAAATCATGTCACCAAAGACCAGGGGTTACCTTGGAAACACATGTGGTGTAGAATGAGGATAACATTTGCATACAAAACAGGGGGGGGGGGGGCATAAAACTTTCCACGTATTTTCTAATAGTTTTTTTTTCTAGCTCTTTGCTTTTGGAGTAGAAGGACTTGGTAGGTACACACACACCATGTTCCAACATTGCCTTACAGTTATAGACCATGCTTTTTGTGGAATGTGTTTCTGTTTTTTTCCCTCTCACCCAAACCATTTGTCTCCTCAGCAAACCGAGACAATATTCAGGTTCGCCAGCTTTAAGGTTAGTGGGTTTGGGTCTTGCCCAGTAGTTGTTCTATGATTGATTTGAATGTGAGTCAGAGTAAACAGGCTGTGGGCTGTAACAGTCACAAATAATAGTCAAAACGTCTCCCAGGGCAATATTTGACACATACATAACATGGAGAATGTCTCAAAGTGCACTTGGTAATTGGTGTCTGAGGTTTTGGCACCAGTAGTCCCTGAAACCAGTGGTCTCAGCTTTCCGAGCAGTGGTGCGTAGCGTCTGCCAG
>NC_137614.1:27450848-27575848 GCF_963280865.1 Gymnoscopelus braueri
AAAGCCCACATGGGCAACCCAGTTGGGACCCACCTCGGTCCCACATATAATTTCCTAGGTGGGGCCCACCTAAGGCCCAGGTAGAACCCACGTATAGCCCACACGGGAAAGCCCAAGTGGGCCCATATAGTTCAGCCCACCTTGAAACCATATGGGTCCCATGTCAGCCCCACATAAATTGCCAAATTGGGGCCCACCTAGGGCCCAGGTAGTACCCACTTAAAGCCCACATGGGCAAACCCAGTTAGGACCCACCTCAGTCCCACATAGAGTTGCCTAGTTGGGGCCCACCTAGTGGCCAGGTAGGACCCACCTATAGCCCACATGGGCAACCCAGTTAGGACCCACCTTGGTCCCACATAGAATTGCCTAGGTGGGACCCACCTAAGGCCCAGATAGAACCCACTTATATCCCACATGGGCATCCCAGTTGGGACCCAAGTGGATCCCGCTGACATTGCCGACATGGGGCCCATATGGTTTAGCCCACCTTGAAACCATATGGGACGCAATGGGCGTGCTGGCTGGGTAGGCTGGCGTGAAAGTGTATAATATTTAGAGAAATTGAAAGTTTCAAATAGGGAAGTAGTAGTAGAAGTAGTGAATTAGCAAACTGGAGATGTAGTGATTTAGACAGAATGTTTCCTTTAGCCTCATTGTGTGCTAATGCACGCAACTGTTAAGGCAGGTTTAATTTTTGTTGTCTCATAACATCCTTTGTCCGTAAACAACATAGGCGACCCGTCTGTGCCTTGACTTCACCCGGCCCCCCGCCCCTTTGCCTGCAGTGTGTGTGTCTCTCTCTCACACACACACACACACACACACACACACACACACACACAACACGGAGAAGTTCTACAGAGTTCGAATGAATTAATAAGATAATATAACAGCGTATCCGCGCGCCTGGTGTAGCCGGTATCATTGATAATCACTTGGATCTAAACAAACGCGCTGTGCGCACCACGCATACGCTCGCTATGAAAAGTCTGGTGTAGATCGATCGGCCGTGTTGTGCCCCCCCCCCACCCCCCGAGTATTTTTTTCTCTCCGTGTCTGTGTCTCTCTCTTTTGTAAATCGAATGCTAAAATTGCCATTTGAATGTAGTTTTAAAAAAAAGATATATATTTTTTAATGTAATTTTAATTTTATTATAGTATTCTAATTTTTTTTCCTGACCTACCAATGCGAAAACAAATGCTTTCATCATGTTTCCCCCTATAAACGTCACTTGAAAGTTACGTTTTAGAAACTTTAATAGTTATCACAACAGCGAACGCTGAAAATCAGCTGTGCAGCCTGTGCTTCTCCTGTCTGTCTGTCTGTGCAGTCATTGCGCACAGCTGTGTGTCGTTCCTTCATCATCTCTCTCTCCCCCTCCCTCCCTCTCTCCCTCCCTCCCTCTCTCTCTCTCCCTCGCGCTCTCTCTCTCACACACACACACAAACACACACACACACACACACATGCTCTCCTTGTCTCTCTCTCTCCCCCTCCCCTCCCTCCCTCCCTCCCTCTCTCTCTCTCTCTCTCTCTCTCTCACCTCTCTCTCTCTCTCTCTCTCTATCTCTCTCTCTGTGTGTCGTTCCTTCATCATCTCTCTCTCCCCCTCCCTCCCTCTCTCCCTCCCTCCCTCTCTCTCTCGCGCTCTCTCTCTCACACACACACACACACACACACACACACACACACACTCACACACACACACACACACACACACACACACACACACACACACACACACACACACACACACACACACATGCTCTCCTTGTCTCTCTCTCTCCCCCTCCCCCTCCCCTCCCTCCCTCCCTCACTCTCTCTCTCTCTCTCTCGAGCTCTCTCTCACCCCTCTCTCTCTCCCTGTCTGTGTGTCGCTGTCTTGCACGTCCCTCTTTCTCTCGCGCTCTCTCTCTCACCGCTCTCTCTCTCACCCCTCTCTCTCTCTCTCTCTCTCTCTCTCTCTCTCTCTCCCTCTCCGTGCTCACTATCTCGCAGATGATTGGCTGTTCAAAACGGAACACCCGGAAGTAAATTGCGAGATGAAATATAGAGCACTTTATGATTATTATAAAAGGAGACACATGTGAAGGTGGAAAATAAAATAGAAGTACTTCTATACTTTTGCATGAGCGATTTTTGTAGCAAGTTGGGAGAGAAGTGGAGCAGTGCTTTGGCCGTGAGTAGTACCTAAGAGGTTGAGGTTCCAAAAGGGACACCTCTCTATTTGTGTTGTGAGACCGTGAGTAGTACCTAAGAGGTTGAGGTTCCAAAAGGGACACCTCTCTATTTGTGTTGTGAGATATGTGCCCATAGACTAGAAGAGTGGACTGGGAACAGACAGTAATGGTAAGCTGAGAATGAAGATGTCAGCATAAAATGTGTGTTTGTGACACAATGCAAATGGTATGCTGTGAGAATAGTTAAAAGAATAAAGTTTGGAAATGGGCCTATACTTAGTCAATGTAGCCTACTTGATAGATCATGCTTCTCTTGTTCCTGGGAGCAATAGTAGTCAGTTTAGAATGAGCCCCTTACCTTGGGGACAATAATGGTATCACTTATAAAAGACATAAAATAACGCTATGTAATTTGTAAAAACAAGACAGAGAGTCTAATGAGGGCGTGGGCTCCCTGTCCAATCTTTAGCTACAGCAAGTAAAAAACGACTATGTTTGCACTTGCATTCGAGGAACAAAGCTCAACAATCCACAAAGTAGTGGTGAAGGCACTCTATTCGGGAAATAGCCGGTAGGCATCGTCCAACTATTAATCTATGATCGGAGGTGGTTCTGTGTCATGGCGTCATGCACATATAGTATAGTGGCATGAGCTGTGAATGGTTTACTTTTGAAGGGACAGACAGACATATACAGACAGACATATACAGACAGACAGACCTTTTTATTTTATTTTTTGAATTTCTGCTGTATTTTGATAGAGACAGAATTCACCAAGATTGGGTTGGATTGATCACCCACTAAAGTGGAACGTGAGCTGGGTTTTTAGACCGTCATAAGACAGACAGGTTAGTTCACTTTTACCCTACTGATGATGTGTTGTTGCAATAGTAATTCCGCTCTGTATGAGAAAAACATTTACTGCAGGCCAACTGCAGGTTTATGACTGAACACCTCTAAAGTCTCTCTATTAAGTCAAAATCTTGCCTTGTCGGAGTGATATCTGCGTGCCAAGGACTCTCGGCTAGCCTCAACGGAGAGGGTCATTCATGACAGGGCCAGGGGGGTCACCGGATAATGGCAGGCCCTCTCTGGAGGCACACTTCATGCCTGTGAATATAGGGGGGATGACATTAAGCTACTATAAATGAGACCATATCATTATTGACTAGAATCTAGTCAATAATGAGATGGGTCTCAATCAAATGATATAATCTAGTCACTAGATTATTTCACTCACTGCAAAATGTTTCCACTTAATTGAGGGTGTGATCATGTTAGTGAGGGTGTAGCCACTGGCTGAAGCAGGGTGAACACCCATTTGAGTACTCAGTGTTCGTGTGCATGTTGGCACTCACTGACATCACATCTCCTGTGGTGAGGAAATGGCTTCACCCTCTTAAGGGAGGACCGCAAATTTCTGAAGCCCAATTCATACTTCATTGTACAACGGTGTCGTCGAAAAAGTATAAATCAGGCTTTAGAATAGATTAACACAGTCTTCAAACACATGCCCTTTTCTGTCTCATCAACAGGTGTCTGGAGCAGAACTGTACGAATGAACAGGGCGTACTCTGTGTATGTGTAGGCTATAAATATTGAAAGGTCCTGAAGTTCTTGTCATTGCATCTATCTATAAATTCCAGGAAAATATGTAGCTGTCTGTCTGTCTGTCTGTCTGTCTGTCTGTCTGTCTGTCTGTCTGACTTCACACCTGGTAAGGTGTATTGCAGAGGAAGTGTAGAGTCGAGTGTGAAGTCCATCCAATCAGTGGTTCTCCCAAACGAGCCCAGCCAGTCCAAGTGAGAGCACGTGTATCTCACGGACCACTCATCCGATCAACTTTACGCCTGGTGGGTGTATTGCTGAGGATCCAAGGAAGTACAGTGTTAAGTGTACAGTCCATTGGAATAATCATTCTCCAGAACTGGTCAGCTTTGAACCAGCACATGGGTACGGGCACTGCACTAGCAGTGTAAGTAATTATAAACATTTAGGAACAAATTGGTTTTCAATTATAACATCTTATTTCAAGGAATTGGCCATAGAACATCTTATTTCAAGGAATTGGCCATAGAACAGCACATTTCCTCCTATAATGATTTAGTCTTCCTCATTTACTATGGTCCAGATGACCTCTAGTGGCCAACATCAAGGCTTACCTCATGTCACTCCATGTGGATGTTATAGTCCTGTCTTATACTGTTAACTTGTTTGTAATTATGATCACCCAGCTATTTTCACATTTCTATTTCTCTCTGTACCTATTTTTCTATCTCCTTGTCTTTTTATTGTTCTATCAAAAGCCTATAGATACTTTTTGTAATGGTGTGGCACTTAGTATTCCTTTTTATGTAGCTGCAGTCATTTGTATACTTACCCACTTAAACCCTACTTTATACACTTGATATACAGTTGAGCCCCAGGGTTCTATACTTGGTCCGCTTCCTTTTCCCTCAACACCAAATCTCTGGAATAGCCGATCTACAAGGTTGCAATATGACGCGTTGTGAGCTTGTAGATTTGCTATTATCACCAAATGTTCGCCCCAGCATAAGGACACTATGGGTTCATATGATTCAAATACATTGTTGTAGTTAGCTACTGTATCAGTTGATCTGCATGTCTATTTACAAGCTTTTACTGTGTATGTTTACAAGCAGTTATTCCATCCTGCTTTACTAGTTACACTATGGTGAAAGGAATCAAAGCCTAATTTATGTTGTAGTAGTAGGATGGTGTCGCTTGCTGACAAGAACTGATTTTTAATCTGACACAACAAAGTATAATTAAGCTTTCAATGACCCATTTTCCACATCCCCTCCCCAGAAGTAGGCTAGCACTTGTTTGTCTTGCATCTAAGCAGAGTAGGTGGGTTTAAGCTTAAATAAATAGTCTTGAGTCTGTGCAATGTTGCATAGTATTAACTTAAAACAACTGGCTGGACTGCTTGAAGGTTTATACCAACTACTCATTGATATTTTTCACAGCTTTTAATTCTAGTAAGTCTCAAACTCTGAGTTAAATTAAATAAGAGTAATAAGAGTTCAAAAAAATCACACCCAGTGTGAAGTGGGCGGTGTGGTCATCACAGTGGTCATCATAGTGATGGAAGTTCACTTCCAAAAAAAATTGATTTTTGGAAGTGCATAATCCTATTTATAGGTTATTAATGTCATCATGTGTCTCGCTAGCCAATCACAGTGCTGAATAGAGTCAGCCAATAGAGTCAGCCAATCACAGTACAGCTAGGGGTGTACTAATGAGCCAATCACAGTACAGCTAATGAGGTGTCCCAACCCCACTTATAGGGGCGGCTACACCGCCCAATTAAGTTGCCTTACTTTCAAAAATAATTGTCGCTTGGTTTACTCAAAGATTTGTTACTGTTCTTTCATTTTGGAACATACTGTAGTAATCTGGGCGATTCCCCAGCACACAAATTGTTGTTGCTCTTTTTATTGTGTTATTGTGTTGTTAATTACTGCCGTAATGTGTTTTATGTTATTATGTTTATGTGCATTCGGCGTAACTTAGTTACTGTGGGCCCTAGTGCAGACCTTTATGACAGCCCCCCAGTGCACACAAGTCACTAGTTATGAAGCATGGGCGCATGTGTGTGCACACACACACACACACACACACACACACACACACACACACACACACACACACACATATATATATATATATATATATATATATATATATATATATATATATATATATATATATATATATACACCATTAGGTTGTTACATTAAGGTACCAGGGGGCAATTGTAACCCACTCAAATCCTCCAATCAAAAACAAGCTAGAGTCATGTAATCTGCACACACTCAGTAATTTCTATGCCTAGCTGTGGAAGTGAAGCAGTATCATTTCACCTCAGCAGAATTAAAGGGGGAAAGGTGATTTTGAAGTAAATTAAAGTAAGTTAAAGTCAATTTCTGGAAGTACAGTATTTTCCTTCTGCTTTCTATGGATAATGTGATCGGGGGGGGGGCAGTTGTGTTACACTTTTTTGAATTAATACATTTTTATTTTGGCCAATCTGTATGGTAGTTTGTCTCCCTGCTCTTCTATTGAGACATTTAGATCATGTCAAAGGTCATGTCTCACCTAGACACAGGATCTGACACGAATTTTGACCTGATGGTCAAGATTCAATTTATCCCCTGAGCAAGCAGCTAGGCTCTATTAGCTCAGTCTGTGAGTCATGAAGGAAAATATAAAACATGTAACAAATGCTAGGCTATTATATTAGCAAAGAAGAGATGTCAAAGAGAAAGCTTTCAGAATTCAGCACCATGGAGAGCGGTCTGACATGCAGTAAAATAAACAATTGGTCAATCAACAAAACAACCAACTACGCCAGTGGTTTTCAACCCTTTTCATATCAAGGTCCATTATTTGTTCGGCATTTGAGCCACGGACTACCGTTTTATGAGATTTATACTCTCATACCCAAGACTTCGAATATTTGTTGGATAAGATTTTGTCCACAAGTCCATGCTGTATTGATGTGTAGTACTGGAACCATAGAGACAACAGGCCAACGTTGATCAAAATAACAATTCTTCTACATTCTCTAATTGTGTAGACTTTTTCTAAATTAAGCAATGCAGATGCAGCTGGTTCCAAACCATAGACCCCGCCCACTCTCTGGGCACGCAGCTTCAGGCTGATAATCGGGCTAATGCAGATGTTTAACAATAATTTAACTCTTGAGAGCATGATAAAGTTACCAACTCTCCTCAATGACCACTGGTTGAGAACAACTGAACTACGCCAACCAGGAATGAAGAAGAAAAGACACTTGTCTTACGTAGCCTAAGAGCGTTTATTTCACACAAGAACTGACAACCTAACGTCCTTGTTGACACCCCAAAACCCTTGCCCAGCAATCACCTTAAAGAGCCCATGGTGAATTACGCCCCAACAGAGTCACTACAATACCATCTTTTGTAGATAAAACTCTTCAGGAAAAACTAAGTCTGATCGGCTTGCAAATGTCCTCAGCTTATCAACTTAGAAAAAGTGCTCCTCGGACTCTTGGGACACAGGTCTCTGCCAGTCAGATCAGGTAGGTTATAGTGGGCCAACAATGTTGGAAGCATTTGTTCAAAACGAGCCTCTCCCGCTAAATTTAGATGCCAATCTCTGCCAATCAGGATGGACTTGATCACATGAGGATAGACATAATGTGTACTGATTTGCATGATATTTGGACAAAATGTGTAAGAGAAATATACTTTTTTTTTTGTTGCAAAAATCGGCATCCTGGTGGCGCTATAATGGCCAATGTGAAAAGGGTGGAATTTCTTTCACGTCTTTCACGGCAATCAGACCCTGTGTTCATGATTTGAGGCCTTTTGTTCAAAGCGAACTACAACTGCAAACTTTAGATGCCAATCTTTGCCAATCAGGATGGAATACGAAAAATCTGACAGATCTGTCTTGATCAAATGACAATAAAGATAATGTGTAACGATTTAAGTGATGTTTGGAGTGGACAAAATCTGTAGGAGCAATATTTAAAAAAATGTTTTGTGAAACTCGGCCTGCGGGTGGCGCTATAATAGGCCAATGTGAGAAGGGTGGCATTTCTTCCTCGGCCTAGTGACTACAGAGATAAGGTGTACCGATTTGCGTGTTGTTTGGACAAAATCTGTAAGAGGAAGTCGGCCTCCTGGTGGCACTATAAAAGGCTGATGTGAAAAATTCACAGTTTTTTCCTTGGTCTCTGGGGAGCGTGTGTGCAAAGTTTCACACTGATCAGTGCAGTTATATGTAAAAATGCAAATCGGCCTGTTATAGCGCCACCATGAGACTTTCTTGGCCTAGTGGGAATGCGCGTGCAAAGTTTCACAGCAAAGGCACGTTGCGTTGATGATTTGAGGCATTTTGTGCAAAATAGACCACTCCTGCAAGTTAGCCAATCAGGATGGAATATGAAAAATCGGACAGATCCTTCTTGATCACATGACTATAGAGATACTCCGTACCGTGATGTTTGGACAAAATCTGTAGGAGTAATATAAAAAAATGTGTTTTGCAAAAATTGGCCTCCTGGTGGCGCTATAACAGGCCGATGTGAAATATTTGGGGCAGAGGTTCTGCTCTGGCATCTAGGGAGTTTCACATCGATCGGAGATTAGATGTTCACAGACGGAAGGACGGACGGACACACGGACGGACACACGGCGGACACACGGACACACGGACAGGGGGCAAAACAGTCTTGACTGACGAGTAAAAAAGACCCTTGACGTTGGACAACTACATTACCCCAGCAGTCATCATTGCATAATGACAAACAACAACGAGAATAATAAATGATTAGTTTTATTGAATAATTTTTAATAGCTAATTTATCGTTTTTAAATGTATGTAGAATAAGCAATTCTGTTATAGATTGTAGATTACAGGCTGTTAGATAATTTTTTATCTTTTATTTAACTCCCTCCCTTCATAATTATGTCTCTTTCTCACTCTTACAAGTCAAGTTTCTTTGCCCATATAACAACCATATAACAAAAACAAAGACTGTTTTGTGTTAAACAAGAGCATGTTGGTCTTGTGTGACCATTTAATTTGACAGTATAGTCAAAATGATACTAGTCCTTGCATGAACTCTTGTAATTAACTGGACTTTGAACCCCATTAGTCAAACTCAAGGCTCTCTAAGAGAACACATGATTTATGGATATGATTTATTTCACAACCTCTCTTATCTTTGTTGATGTGACCAACAAGGCTAATGGTTGAATTTTTTGAGTAAAGCTACAAAGCAGCTTTACCTGGTTAATGCTTGAAGAGACAGAAACAGACAGAACAATATAATGTTTGTTATGATAATTTTGTAGAAACACTAATGGTAAATAGTATAAAAAAAGTATTTTCCAAACTACTTTTTAAAGAAGTTAAAGGGACTACACCATGAATTTGAACTTTTTCTTCTTTTTTGTGTGTTTTTGGTCTCCCCTACCTCTCTTCTATCCCCAAAAATACCCCAGTTTGAACACTCAGGCTTTCACAGCAAATCTGGGGTTTTCTGTAAATTGGTCTCAAAACAGGCCAAACTGATTTGGTCCCTGAAACTGATTTGGTTCCTTAAAAAAAAAAAAAATCTTCTTCTTTTTTTCTTCTTTTTTTACACAGAACCAGGAGATGCATACAAACGGGTAGTCGGTTGGTCCATTTATTTGCAACTTTGCTCACAATATCTCAAAATCTAATAGGCAGACTGAAGCTTTCTGGGTGCATTTGATTTCCCAGATGATGAACACTATTGATTTTGTTGAGCCGTATGGCTATCCTCAGGCCAAATGTCAATTCTTTGCACTCAAGATATCTAATGGGCAGATTGCAGGAGGAACGAGGTACCCAACTGATTTTGGTGAACTCATGGCCTTTCTTAGCACCGACTTTAGTCCACTTACATACAAGATATCTCTAGTTTATACTGTATAATAAGACAAGCTATGGCACATAGCATTTATACTCAATACTCGGCTCACTGACAAGTGCTCATGTCCATGGCAACAGTTCGAGCTGCTACAAATGTCAAGAGGTCCTATGAGCCAAGTGGCTTACAGCCTGTGCTGAAACTTTCCAAATTACGTCAATGAGAAAAAAGTCTGGCTCACACTCACAGCCGTTGTCTTGCACAACATATATATATATATATATATAATAGGCTTTAGGGACCGCTATTATAGCAGGGCTATTCTCTCTCTCTCTCTCTCTCTCTCTCTCTCTCTCTCTCTCTCTCCCCAAATATTGTCAAAATGTCTCACACATTTTGTTAATGAATTCAATTAAGCAGTCATGCAGTTCATTCATATTTTCCTAATGTGTGTGCGTTACACATACAGTATCTATGTATATACACACACACAGACACACACACACACACCACACGCACACGCACGCGCACGCGCACGCGCACACACACACACACACACACACACACACACACACACACACGCACGCACGCACGCACGCACGCACGCACGCACGCACGCACACACACACACACACACACACACACACACACACACACACACACACACACACACACACACACACACACACACACACACACATGAATAGGCCTAATATCTTTATTAATATAGCCATACAATATATAGATAATAAAAAGGTGGCTTGGGAATGATGAAATTGTAGTATTAATGTGAAAACGTCGACTGATCTTTATATTACTGGCTGTTTTATATATATAGTAGTTCTATTTAATTATACTCTTAGGCAATTATTTTAATTTTTTTTACTTGTTATGTGCATATTTTTATTTGGTGTGTTTTGTGTTCGTCTTATAGTAAACCGAGGACCAATATGGGAATACATAAGTAATGCTTTTAAGTGCTATCCTCCATCTGAATACTAATCAAATCAAATCAAGTAAAATCAAGTAATAAAGCTAAGAGCTTGTGTGATTAAACTTACATTCACAGAAAATAGTCACAAAAAGACCTGTATCAGTACATTGACTGTGTGTGTGTGTGTGTGTGTGTGTGTGTGTGTGTGTGTGTGTGTGTGTGTGTGTGTGTGTGTGTGTGTGTGTGTGTGTGTGTGTGTGTGTGTGTGTGTGTGTGTGTGTGTGTGTGTGGTGTGGGGGGGGGTGTGTGTGTGTGTGTGTGTGTGAAAATTCCATTCCAGTGATCCATGGCAGGTGTTTTTCTCTCACATTTCTAAAGCCTTTTCAACTGCAATGAAAAAAGAAATCTTTGCCTGCGGGTGTCGCTGGTGAGGGATTTTGCCTGTCAATCATCGCCTCTGCTCCGCCCCCCCCAAAGGAAAGGATAGGGGAGGGGAGGGGCGAGGAGGAGAGTGGGCGGGATTAATCGACTGTGACCTCACTGTCGAAGGGCCAAGCTCAGATTACTTTTCAGCCTAATTATTCAGAAAACCCCAGACCACAGAAAATCCACTGAATGTTCTAAGTTCAGGTTTTTTGGGTGTAATTGAGGTCATAAAACCCCAAATAAAACATTGAAAATAAAAAAAGTGAAAATGAATGTCATGATACCTTTAATGACACATTCACATTAGCTCTTATAAGCCTTCCCATTAACCTGCATATTATGCTGTTGAGACAGTGACATGTGACCTACTCTGACATACCATATAACCACTGGGTGGTGCACTGCTGCTAGCTGAAGGACATCTTGATCTAGCCATGGTTCACATGACGCTCGTCTGTCACAAGCGTCATGGAACCACTTGTTCCTGGTTTGGGATTTTTTTTACATTTACAATTACAACTCCTACACAGTGGGAATTACATTTAGGGCAGGGGGCTGAGGGGGGGAGCGGGGGGAAAATCTCTGAAAAATATCTATCTCTGAAAATATCTAAAACTGAATCGTAGTTCAGACCTTCAGTTACATCTCTCTCAAACGCAAGGAGACACAGCCTATTTAGGCGAGAGGTCATTGTAGCATAGGCTACTTCTGAGTGTGCCTTTGACTCTGACTCTGTACACTGGAAAATGGGCGTTCAACACTGCATGTTGTCAGTGGCAGTGTAATTAGGGCCCTTAAGAAGTAATGGAGTCCATTACGTCCATTACGTTTTCGCCAGTGTCCACTGTACATTAAATGGACACTGGCGAAAACGGGCACATGTCCAAAACATTGAGTAGTGTGTCAAATGTAGCTCCCTTGCGTTCTTTGATAGCAAGGTGGGTCCAAAATGAAGCAATTAAGCTCGTCTTCTTTAACTATAGCACCAAAAACACTGTCAGAGTGATGAATGGCTCAAGCTGCTCTCAGTCAGAGCGAGGTGAATACAGGTGATGGCCCAGACCCCCACCCCTCGCACCCCATGAAGACAAAGGCATAGGCCTACATTTGCATGGCTATGGGCGAGGGTCGCTCTGCTGAATGGATACGGTGGCGATGAGATTGGCTGCCTGCCCGTGAATGGACGAGGAGGCGGAGATAATGGCCCGACGGCCACTATTCGGGTTGGTGTTTTACACTCTCTGTTTTTCAGTCAGTCTTTTACTTTATTTTTCTTGGGGAGGCGAGATCTAGTTGGGCAGGCGACCGCCTGTCCTGCCTCTACAGTGGGGATACGCCTCTGCTCCTACATCTACATAAACGTTTACATTTCAAATATAAAATGCTGACCCCCAACCTGGATGCGACCAGTTAAAGTGCACAGGTCTAAGTACCTGTATCTTCCGTATTGTTCAATAAAAAGCTTTTTAATCCGATCGCCGGCCATTTTCTCCGAATTTTCCCCGATGCTTTCAACTACGCGACCCTATTGGTTGGGAGGTGTATTGCATCCTGATACATTATAAAAAATAGAAAATGGCCGTCAATCGGATTAAAATGCTTTTTATTGAACAATACGGATGATACGGGTACTTAGACCAGTGCGCTTCAACTTGTTACATCCGTGGCTTGGGGGTAAGCACTTTATATTTGAAATTTGAACGTTTGTGTAGATGTGGCAATTGTAAATGTTACAAAATTGCAAACCAGGAACAAGTGGTTCCATGACTGTCATGACAGTCATGTTTCAGGGCTAATCTTGATCCAGCTCCAGTGGTCAAACCACAGGGCAAAGTGTAGGTGAAATTGCCTAAGTAGGCTATAAGAAAATGTGTCTGACACACTTGAGAAAAAGTTCATAAATCCACATCTGAATTGACTTGATCTAATGACTTACCGATGTTGGTTATTTGACAGAGCTGGTAATTTGCATCTGTATAATCTACCAGCGTATATCCTGGTAATTAAATTATTAATTATTATCATTACCTTTGATTGCGTCATTTTCAGTTGCGATTGGTTAACATGAACTGAGTTAAAGAAAAATAAGGTACTGCACAAGGCTGGACATAGTAGCCTAAAGCCTACTACACCAGCAGGTGTTTAATACCTTTAATAAATCATCTATAGCCTACTTTCTATATAGTTATTATGGCAATCATTGTTGTTCACAATCACAATACACTTTTACATCACTGTCAATGATGTAGGAGGCTATGTTGTGTAACGGCTTGGCATAGGCTAATTGAATTAAGTCCATGTCAGTTAAACCTCCCCATATGGCTATAGCTAGTGTATAAAGCTGCTGCTAAACGAGCTCGTTAATCCGTGTATAGACTAGCTAGGATCCAAGAGTTTCTGTAGGATAGGATCCCAGAGTTTCTGGATACATTGTAGCCGGTTTGCACTGCATCCTCTAGATGAAAGGATAATTGCGGCAGTTTCTCCTGTTGGATGGTCCATAAAGGCGTGTCCGCGGCATGTTGTATACAACAGTTTGTAGGGTTTCGATAGGCTTCGGGTTACGACTACGAGTTCTCACCGGGAGAAGCTTGAACACTCCTACTATCCGCACCACACACACTCTTACTATACGCACCAGCAGTCACAGCGTTTCCGCGATGGCTCAACATTCATCCGAACAACAAGTGGTATTCAACAAGCCTAAGGTAGGCTGCAGTAAGTTATTATAAGCATGTGGTCATGAATGATTTAAGCGTAGTGAATTATTGATTAACTATGGAAGCCTAAACCTTCTTAGAATATCCCAGACAAATCGCCACGTAACAGGGTTGGTAAAATGAAATCTTTATAGAAAAAGCTTCTGTTTCACTTGTTTGATCATAAAAGCACGTGGTTCATTGCCTGAAATCATTGATTTTTTGTGCTATTATATCCTTTGTGCCTTAATTCAATTTGTGGCAGCACCCCACAGCCAGCTGCTATATGCGCACTACTGGATGATGAATGATGATGATGATGGCTAATTGAAATTGAAAAACCTTATAGACTACACATTTTATTGTATTTCCTATATATATATATAGCTAGAAGAAGCACATCTTACGCAAGAAGTTCATGGTGGTTCCACAGATGTCTCAATATGTTGTTTGAAAATAGCTTGTCATTACATATTACTAGACTACTTTTCTTCCCACAGTTCTCCAGCAATGTGCATGGGGATGCCATTGCATCCCATTAGAATTGTACGTGGAGTTTGCTTAAAACTTATCAGTTTCAATTAACATAGATAGGCCCAATCGCCTGTATGTCCACAACAAGTGGCCTTTGGACAGTTTGGAGTCATGGCACTGTCTGAGTCAGCATGCCCATGGCAGTTGATAAGAGATGAGGAAAAAACTGGATCCTCAGAGAGATAAGACTAAAGAAGTAGCCTATGGTGTGTGTGTGTGTGTGTGTGTGTGTGTGTGTGTGTGTGTGTGTGTGTGTGTGCGTGCATGCTGTGTGCGCGTGATGTGTACAGTACAGTAGAGTACAGTAAAACATTGGCACACAAAGAGATAGTCATGTAAACATGTCATGTGAATGTCACACATTGATCATATTGGCCAACACTGATACCAGCTTGGTTATTTAAAAATAGATACATACGACAAGTAAGACGCGCGAACGCGGTAAGCGAACGCCAAAAAATTAAAAAAAATAATGAAATAAAATATTTTAAAAAAAAGTAACCAATAAAAAAAAAAAATAATAATCAAAAAAAAATCTGCGTTAAAAGGAGCATCTTAGAAAAATACAAATTCCCAAAAAAAAAACTTTTAATGTTTTTGAACAATTCAACAAAGTGTTTGAAGTGCCTGTTTCACCCACTTCCGGGGGGCGGAGCCAAAATCCGAGCCCGAAGTATTTGTTCGTAGACCCCCACTTAGGGGGGGTAGAAAAAGTTTCGGAGCGATTCGGGCACTTTTCATTTAACATGGGGTTTCAATGGGGAGTTTTTAGGAGCCTTCTCCGGGGCGTGGCTTCCGGGGGAAGGGGCGGGCTTAAACGCAACCTTGACAGGTGTGTTCAGTTTTCAAAGACCTTTCATTTGATGTATGGTACGTCTAAATTGGACATTTACTTATCTCAGAGGAGCTGCACACAGGCAGTGCACACAGAGATACAGACAGACAGAGACACAACCCAAGCAGAGTTACATAGTAAGCTCCACTTGGTCGGAGGCGCGGCTTCGCCGCGCCTCCTTCCGCGTTCGCAACCACTGCATGAACCCTAGCAGACCCATTCTAGGGGCGAATATTCCATGGAAATAGCAGTTCTAGAAGCTATATATATATATATATATATATATATATATATATATATATATATATATGTATATATGTATATGTGTGTGTGTGTGTGTGTGTGTGTATATGTATGTGTATATATATAGTGCTCAAGCTAAAAAATAAACTAAGATAAACCAAAAACATTTTGCCATATGGCTGTCAGTGTGTGTATCTGACTTGTTACCTGGGCTGACTAAGTATAAATCAGGCGTAGATACATAAAGGAAACAAAAGCTTAAGTTTACTGTTCTCTGAAGATAAAAAATCTTTCTAGGAATCATATATTGTTGCGGTCGGGCAGAAACCTCTCCATATTTCAAACTTTTTAGATGTTTTCGTAAATGAATGCCCTACTTCATTATACAAGCGTCACACAAAAGTAGTGATAATAGCAGATCTACAAGCTCAGACGCGTTGTGGGCTTAATAATACATTATTAAAAACGTTTTGGACATACAAGGTACCACCCGACAGCAATGATATGCATGGTCTTTCCCTGGCTTTTTGGAAGACCCCTTCCCCCAATCCGTTTGGGGGTATGGTACATCTTTCAGTAGGCCTATATGTTATTAAACAAAAAACAGCATTTTAACATAATTTTGGACCATTATCATTACCATATTTCTGAAAAAGAACAGAATTTGATCAACAATATGATTTATTTTGACGAATTATCAATGTAGAGAGGCATTTTTTTGGCAGAAGCAGCTTTCTTTGTGGAATTTGACAGTTTTGACCCTTGAACAGTTGTGGCTTTATAGATCTATTTTTGGCACAGGACACCGTCGTCGTAGGTAGGTGGTACAAAGACCTGGATTGTTCAGGTGCAGACTGAAGCCATAGAATGACCTACACAGTTAGTCAAGAGATGCATGATGAGAAGAAGTTCAGTACAACCAGTGTTGGGAGTAACTTCCCCCAACGTTGAGTACAACTCCCAGAGGATGTCCTAGACTTGTTGATGGGTTAGCCCAGTGGTTCCCAAACTCTGGGTCGGGACCCATTTTCGGGTTGCGGAATGATTTTTGTGGGTCGTGAGTAAATTATCATTTCAAAATATTTCCAAAAATATGAAAAAAGTCAAATATTTTACAAAATCATTTCTGAAATGTTCCCCCAAAAATCCATATATTGAAAAAATATTTTAAGAAATATAGTGAAAATAGCCGATCTACTAGCTCACACCAAGCTTGTAGATCTGCTATTTTCACTATTAAATAGGGCTTAAGGATTCATTCATAATTTTTCTAAGTTTGGGTCCCGGGGAGACAACAAAATTATCGTTTGGGTCTCTGCTGAAAACATATGGGAACAAATGGGTTAGCCAATGGTCCTTTGTCTTGGAACTGTAACACTAAACTCTAAAGCTGTGTGCTGATGTCAAATACTTCAACCCAGTGTGTCAGATAAAAGAGGAATTTTGAAAACTAACAGCATCAACTGTAAACATGACTCATTTCTGTAAACATTTGCTTTCTACACATCTTCTATTTAGAAGACGTGTCACACACAAGCAAGCACACACAAAGCATAGAGACAGATATTGACACAATAGACACCAGAATGCAAAATTTAAATCACAATATTTACATTATAAATGGCCTGTGGAGGCATGCAATGCAGAAACCTTGGCCTTCAAATCACGCAAAATGAAGAGAATAAGAAAATATTTTATAAAACCAAATAATTAGAAGGCTGGCACACAAACTCTATCATCCCTATTCTGGGCATGTCACAATCACAATAGGCAAACATTCACTAAAATAGGCGAATATTCTGTGAAAGTAGACGGACATTCAGTGATAATAGAAGATCAGCTTCTTTCGCTATTTGATATACAACAAGGTGATTAGGTAGGTTTGGTCAATCGATATTTTATATAGGGCAGTGATTCAGGAGCCCCGAGTTGGTCACATCGCATCATTTTACCTCATACCCCTCTCACGCAGGACATTTCCTCCCCTTTTCCAAGCTGGTCTATAGAAATGTTAAAGCAATCACTGACTAATTGTTTTTACCAATGGCGTAAGGCTCTAAGGGCCGCTGTTGGATACAAACATTGTTATCTTATGAATGTCCATAATTTCAGAGCGGAAAGGCATACATTCCATACGTTCACGCAGTTGATTGTATGTCCTAAATTAAGCTTTTCTAATGTTCTCCTTCTCTCCTATTTCCTGCCATGTGATTGTATGGCTGAGATTACTTTTCACCTTAAGTGCAGTGTGGTTTTCCTCCCATGTGTAGATAGAACAACATGTGTCTTGATTTATTCATTCTCGTTTTACCCCTTTTCCTGGTCAGACAGCCAAGGAACATAATGCCAGAAAGGAAAGGTGGTACAGTGATATTTCAAGTTCCTACCTTTTCATTCCCCAGCATACTTCCCTTGACTGTGAACAGATTACCCCTGACAGTAGTGGCCAAAGGAAAGTAAAAACAAGCCACGACATGGAAAGAAATGCATTGCTTGCCCCGTTTTCAAATTAATAGGCAAAATGAAAGCCTAACAAATTTAGGTGACATATTTATTTTGCAATATTTTGTAATATTCATACATTTTCAACCTCCTGGGTGGGTAGGGGTGCGGTACCTGGTAGTGGGGGTGCGGCCGCCCCACACAGCATCCCTCGTTCCCGTGGCTATGATGTGAACAATGAACTCAATGGAAATCTGGCATTTACTTTTACTTTACTCAAGATATGATAGATGAATGGGGCAAAAACATAACCTCCTTGGTGGAGGTTGTAAGCATGAAAGAATGTATGGTCACTGTATGGAGCACAGCAAGACTTGCTTGGTCAAGAGAACGAGACCAAGTGTCCTTTAGCAGGATAGAAGCACTGTGTATTTAAGACTAAATTAGACCATTAATAATCCATTGATAAAGGGAAAAGTGGGTAGGACATACAGTAATAGCCTAGAAAAAACATGAGATAAAAGTGAGATATGATATTGTTATTCTAAATCATCTAGGACAGTATACCATCAAAGGAAGAGGCCAGATCATTTATATTCAACCCTACCGTAGCATCTGAAGCAGTTCCGTGGCCAGTGAATATGATGAATTTTAATCTATGGTTATCAGTTCTGCCTCACAGTAGGTGTTATTGTTCTCAGGAAATTCTCTGGGTGCCTGCACAGTTCTCTTTACCATATCTCATTCACTTGACACAAGAGCTCCAAATTTTGCATGTGTAAGCTAGGCCGCCGTTTGTTCTGTGTGCAAATTCCAAAGCATCTCATCACATTTCCAGGAGACACATTTTTTTTTATTGTTTAAGGAAATAGCAAAATGCCACTGTATATTTTATTATTCTTTCTTTTGATAACCTTATGCACATGTATGTAAAATCCATTGATAGTATGTCACAAATGTACAGAAATTACACATATTACCAATATATTTGATTAATTTAGGAATTTGAAGAGATTGTACATTCCTAAAAAGTCCTGGATAATTTGTCTAGAATTTGAAATCGATTTTGAATAAAACTATATACTTATTTATTTTGCCACCAGGTCGCAAATTGTGAAACAATTGGGGATTACATGTCAATCTCAACCTTAACCCACCGGTCATAGCTGATGACCAGAATTCTGCCCTTGGCTGTTGTAGAAGCTAGGATTTATGGTGGGGGGTATTTTCATTATACTACGGCCATGTCTGACTGTCTGACCCTTTGATTCAGACAGGCAGTGTTGAGCTCATGGCCATTGAGACTGAGGTCTCATCTGTATTGAAAATAAATTGTGTTGATAGATTGATTTATTGTTCGCCATTGACTGTCTTTCTTATTCACAGGTTGAGCTGCATGTGCATCTCGATGGCGCCATCAGAGTTCAGACTATTCTTGATGTTGCCGAGTAAGTTAATCTGCTATCCTTTTTTGTTTCTTTGTTTTAGCATTGATTCACTTAAAGCAGCACTATGTAACCTTTTAATGATTAAATGTATGTTAATACAATATAACGTATACAATTGGGGTGGTTGTATTTTGTCTCCCTGCTCTTCTACTGTGACATTTAGATCCTGTCAAATGTCATGTCTCACCTAGACACAGGATCTGACACAAATTTTGACCTTAACAAGTAGACATGCTCTATTAGCTCAATGGTAAAGACTTCAGCACTTGCACAGGAAACCGGGTTCATATCTGAGTTATACAGTTTGTGTGTAAAACTCACCGGCACTAGGTTGTCTGAGAAGGCATGGGTCAAGATTTGTCTAAATGGAATCCTATGAGGCTATATTCAGAAAAGGTCATAAGGACTATATTGTAGGCTAATAATTAAATAGCTCCCATTGTCACGGTGTATTGTCATTGTCACAGTGTATGTATTGTGTGTGTGTGTGCACACAGGGATATGCATGGCACAGTCTCTGTGGGAGATGCGTGGGAGATGCTTGGGAGAAGCATGCCTATGCATGCATAGGCACATCCACATAGGGACATGTTACATGTTATCTATTGCATGTAACATGCAATAGATAACGCACACACACACACACACACACACACACACACACACACACACACACACACACACACACACACACACACACACACACACACACACACACACACACACACTATACCACCACCACACCTTTATTTACGCCTGACAGTGCTTTCCCCCTCTTACTCCCCCACACTATAATACCACTCTGAGCTTTTCCAAACTGTCACAATAAAGCCTCAAACCACAGGGGAGAAAAACTCCTAAATTCCTTTTCCTTTACAAATGAACCTCAGCATCAAGCTAGATGTGCTTCTCTTGAACTGCAATTACCCTTTTCTTTCCTACCAGGAGGCGAGGCATCACTCTGCCAGCGGATACTGTAGAGGAGATGACTGAGATAATTATTGTCCAAAAGCCTGCAACCCTCACCGAGTTTCTTGGGAAGTTTGCTGAGTACATGCATGTCATTGCGTAAGTCCAGAATGATAAGTAGGAACTCAGAATTAGTCAAAGTATTTCCATGCTGTGCAGGAGAAGGTGGCTCCGAAGGTTAACAAAATGTGTCATCCGATCGTAAGCGATCATTTGAAACCGCAATTTACCATAATATCTACTATATTACCTACCCTGTCTGTGATTGCTGGGATTGCCACCTATATGACAGAGCAGAAGCGCTGTGCATGCTGAAGTGCAGCAGACAGTGATTTTAAATGGCCTGTCTTGCAGAACATGAACACATTATGTGACCATAATCAGGATTAAGTGACACATTGGCTACTGTTCTAGAGTGAGTTTTAATAGTTTGTATACAGTGTCACTGGTGACTTGAGATTTGAGCCTTGATTTGGACTTGGAAGTCACAAACAGGATTAACACAGAAATAGCGACTTCTGTACTGTTACTGCAGACTGTGAAAGCAAAAAACATAATGAGATTTCACCAATGATTCAATGCTAAAATGCAAGAGCAGAAGCTTATTCAAAGAAGAACTTTAACCACTTAAGCCCTATACTTTGTTGTACAACATATAGCGAAAATAGCCGATGTACAAGCTTACATTATAGGTCTGCTATTTTTGCAATTATTGAAAAAGTAATTTTTTGAAAATGTGCCCAAAATAGGGATACCAGGGTTAAATCTCACAGGCCTGCTGTAGTACTAGTATAGATACAGTACTACTGTAGTTTTGAGATTCTGTAGCATAACCTTGGTAACTGGCAGGCACTGCTAAACTGGTGTGGATATTCAATTGTGGGCATGGGTAGAGCTGATAGACCTAGACTCAAGTCGGACTTGCAAAAATCAGGGCTTGAGTTGGACTTGCCACAAAAGACTTTAAAAAGCTCTAGGCTGATTGGTATAGAAAGGACCAAAACACAGATTCAGATACTGAATGGCCCTAGAACTGTGTGGAAAAATACAACAACAACAACTCATGATTGTCTGCAACAGCTAAACATCACCTTGTTTTCCGCTGAATGGGCCATTCTATATCGAGGCTCTTGAAAAGCTTGTGTGCAATATTGCTTCCTCTTCCATTTCAGTGACATAGGGAACTTGCTAGCTGTGTTCAGTTAGTTCATGTTGTATATGAGTTTAACAGATGGATGCTGGGGAGAGGGAGGGTTTTAGTGGGAGAAGAGAACAACAGGAATTTAGTGGTCTGTGGCAAGCGTTCACACTACTAATGTAAATGCTGGAACCAATGTTAAGCCCCTTGCACACAGTCAGTTTTATTTGGGAAAAAACAGATGGCGAACATTTTAAAATGAATACCAGTACACTTCTGTATGACCTGCACAACTACTTATTTTTAACTGGGTTTTTTTGTTTCATTTTTAACCCAGTTAGTTTATTTCAGATTTGTAACCAATAAAATACACAGTCTTCAAAGACCTACTCTGCTGTACATCGTGTAATGTGCGATCAGACGTGTGTAGTCAAGTCGAAAAGAGAGGGTGATTCTCATGAGATAACCTTTTCAGAACATTATTTTCCCCTTCGTCTGTTTTGGCCAATGGTTTTGTTGAATTTATTAGCAATGTATTAAGTCCTTTAATAATAGCTAGTGTGACTCAAGTGATTCAAATATAAGTGATAAATCACAGTGCCATTTCATCTGCTTTTTGTTTTGTCACACTGATAGCGGTGACAGAGACGCCATCAAGAGAATAGCCTATGAGATTGTGGAAGACAAATCCAAAGAGGGGGTGATTTATGTTGAGGTCAGATACAGCCCCCACTTCCTGGCTAATACCCAAGTGGAACCCATCCCCTGGAACCAGGAAGAGTAAGTATTTATCGCGATGCTCTCCTGCAGCTTCAAATTTACAAACCTTGTATTTTAAGATATATTGATAATTGAGCTAGTACTCACAGTGTTTAGTATTTCAGCATTACATTGTGCAGATTGATTATACACATGTATATCAGTTAATGCTTTCCGTTTTCCGTCTTTCTCTACCACTCCAAACCTATGTCTCTGTGGCTTTGTTTCCTCCACAGAGGTGACCTCAGCCCAGACGAGGTGGTGCAGCTAGTCAATGAAGGCCTGAGAGAGGGGGAGAAGGCCTTTAATATCAAAGCCAGGTCCATTCTATGCTGCATGCGCCACATGCCAAGTAATGAACGTTCATGTGTCTGTCTGGCCAAATGGCCGTGTGAGAGAAGAGCTCCTCCTTTCTATTAACTGGTCCTTCTACATTAGGAAAGAAAGGCAATGGTTGCGTTTGGATATACGCACAGAGAATCTGCACAGTTTTCAGAGTGCTCTAGCGGTGCACGCTTAGTTCAGTTGATTTATGAACGGCCATTAAAAACAACACGTCTTGCCTGTATAGGGTAATGTATTGTTGCTTTGTGCCTCTGTGCCTGTCGTCTGTATTGTACCTCACTACTTCCTATACTCGTCTTGCCTCGTTTAGCATGCATTTTGCCTTGTCTAATAGGCATTTAGCTATTACTTCTTCATTGTTGTTTTCATCAGTGCTCAACCCTGCTTCTCAGTATAGTCGGTCAGTGTGCACACTCAGTGCATCGAGGGCGCAGCACTTTCAATGGCAAGGCACCGACTGCACTCAATTTACGAATGACCAGAGAGGTCACCAGCACTCTCACCTCTCAGTGCATATTTACGAACGCACCCAATTCCTGAACATGCTGTTCCCTGCTTATTCAACAAACAAACAACGTCACCCTGGAAGGGCTTCATTAGGTTAATAAACCTGATGAAGCCCTATCTAGGTGAAACGTTGTTTGTTTGTTGAATAAAACATGGGACAGCATTATATTCTGTGTGAGGACATTACCTTTGTGGGGATGTGCGTATCCTACCTCTTTTCATATCCTTCTACATTAGGAGCCACTTGAAATGAAACCCATCACACTGAACTATGTAGATAACATTGCATGAGAAGCAGTCAAAAGATTCCCTAATATTGCACTGCAATTGTTACTACAGTACTAAATAATATACTTTATTATATACATAATTGAATTTACATGTGGTGCGAGAACATAATATTAATTGGACAGTATATATAATATAAAACACAAATATTACATTACATGAAATCCAATTTATTTGTGAGTTACGGCTTAAGATAAATTCACTAAAATGTATAATTTGTTTTATCATAAAACAAATTGTTTTGTCAAATTGTTTCACTGGTGGATATGTCTTTTATCAAAGAAATACTTCAGCAATTATTGTTGGAAGTATTCTATATCCGGAGTGGGTGCTCATTCACCTCCATGGTGCCATGTTATTTTCTCAAAACTGCATGCTGCCTAAGCTGTTCCTTTCCCAATACTATGGAGGGGCTCTTTCTCAAGTGTGTATTGCATCACTGTACAACCAACTGAATCCCTCCCAGGGTGTGTTGACTCACAACACACCCTGGTAGGGATGTTGTTCCATCTACAATAAAATGGACAGACTCATATCCCCCTGAGGATACATTAATTTGATGGTTTGTTTTTTTACTTGAAAAATTGGTGAGCTACAGTCATATGATGAGGTATAAATTAGGCTTAAATCAAGGTATCTGCATAAGCTAGACATGATAGTACAACCCCATGGTATTTATTTGCTTTCTCATGAAACGTGTTGGATTTGACAGGCTGGTCCATGGATGTAGTCGAGCTGTGTAAGAAGTATCACCATAAAGGAGTAGTGGCCATTGACTTGGCAGGTGACGAGTCCCTCAACTGTGAAGCTTACCCAGGACACAGGATGGCCTACGAGGTAAGCAGTGCAACTATGCCAAACCTCAGATTTTATGGCTGAACTATATGAGAAAAAACTATAAACATGTCACTACTGCTTAATAAATAACTTTGATATGCTTTGACAAGCTAACTGCACAAAGCATTATTTTTTTATTGTAATCCTGCAAGTATAGTAAGTATAAGATGTCTGCCTTTGGATGTACTTATGGAGGATATCAGTAGATACTTACATAATCAGTTTTGCCTGTATGATGTTCTTCAGCAATACTGACAAGAGGACTTTAGTCACTTATTATAAGTCCTCATCATCTATGTCAAATGGATGAAAACAGTACATGTTTCAATTTACTGCATACTGTATATGTATATATTATCAACCTCAGAATAAATAAATATGAACCTTTATGTTCTTTACTGTGATTGTCTAAAGTATGTGGAACTTATGTATTTTCTTTTATTGCAAATCCCATTCATGGCCAAAACTAAACAAACCTTGAAAAGACATTTGCCTGGTGTCTTCATGTTATCGTTGAACACCATCCAAAGGGACCTGCAAATGGAGGACTACAAACTTCCAGAGTTCACATGTAGAGAATCAAGTAGTCAAATTTGGACTCTACTTGATTCACTGTATGCTTTTAAGTAACCAGTGTGATATTGTGAAAGTAACAAACTGTGTAAAAATATTTATAAATAGAAATTCTTAATTTATACTCTCTGCGCGACAAAGTATACATTTGGCCTACTAAACGTTGAATGTGAACAACTTGTAAACAACTTGCACTTACCATAAACTGCATATAGGATAGTAATAGAATATGGACCGGATACAGAGGGTAAACAATAATCTGACATGGCAGATCTCACACATCTCAACATCTGCTTAAAGTTCTAGTGTGACAAAAGCCAAACATATGAGCAAAAGGCTCAGAGCCACTCTATTAAGAAGTGATATCTTCTAAACTACACAACCATTCACATGATGTGGGGAATCATTTACATGATTAAAATGGGAACCCCCACTGTGAGTGTGCTAATGGTAAATTGGATCAAGAAAAAATATTATTTAAACTCATGGGATGTTTTGTTCATGTTTCTCTTTAGCAATGCCACAGTATGAAACATTTTGTGTGTAACATGCGGAAAATGAGCGCATTCAGAGGACATGAGTAACCTAGTCTAATTTCAAAAACAACTGGAATGTTGTCATTGATTTTAAAACCAGATGTTTGGCGTGATTGCTCGGGTGATTGCACTGTTGTTGATTCCATGACCGCTGATGTTGACAGGAAGCAGTGCGTTGTGGGATCCACAGAACAGTTCATGCAGGAGAGGTGGGCCCAGCTTCCGTGGTGAAAGAGGTACGCCTTCCTTCCGGACTCCCGGGGATTGTGGTTTGACAAGGGCAAGACAGATTTCCTTAGCATCCATTTCAACATAATATTTTAATGCCTAGCCCTATTTAATCAGAAACCATATCTCACGATATTGTGGCTTGCAAAAAAAATTCTGGTCATTACTTGAAGGATCAAAAATGCAACACATTCTGTGAGTGGTTGCAGTGGTGGAAGAAGTGCACAGGAAAATGTTTTTAACTTTTTTGATAATAGCTGATCTACAAGCTGGCAATGCATAAATAGCCACGGTATAAAATACGGCTTAAATCATTAAAGTATGTTTTGTATTAATAATCTAAGTCTGCAAAATAACTAGTAAATAAAGCATAATTGTAGTAGAGTAAAAAGTACAAGTTGTGGAGTGGAGTACAAGTTTAAAGTAAAGTAAATGTACCTCAAAATTGTACTTAAGTACAGTACTTGAGTAAATAGACTTAGTTCCTTGCCATCACTATGCGATTGTATGCCGAAGTATATATTAGGCTATGAACATAATATCTGTCAAAGTGACAGGCCAACTGTGCAACCAAAGACAGCGTACCTTCAGAAATTGCTTGCTTTATCTGGTAGCAACTTTCGTGTGTTTTTTTTCTTCTTCTTCTTCTTTTATGAAACTACTTAATGAACCCTATATGTGTATATAATATACATTGAATATTATTTGTAGGCTGTAGAGTGTCTGAAAGCAGAACGGATTGGACATGGATACAGAACAGTGGAGGACCAAGGCCTGTACAAAAAACTGCTTGCCCAGAACATGCACTTTGAGGTACAGTATAACCACTCACGGTGAACCATTTTTATTGTGTGCAATATAACTAGTTAGTTTATCATAAACATATCTCTGACAAGGTCATTATGCCTATCTCCAATATCTTTTGCAATGCAATTATTATCATTATCATTTCCAATATGTAATATATTTTAAGTTTTTTACAATGATAGGACTGATATCACATCAGAAATTGGAATAACATTATTATTAGTAATCAAAGCAGCGCGATAACATAGGAGGGATACGGTTCTGATGACACAGTGACATCTAGTGGTGAGCAATGTGCCACCAGTAAAAGGGTAAAGGTTGTCAAAGGTTAGTAGAGATTTGTCTTGGTTTTAGTAGAATTATTCACTCTTACATTTGTGTTCTACTGTGTGTGATTCCAGGTGTGTCCTGTGTCCAGCAAATTAACAGGTGCCTGTGACCCAGACTTTACCAAGCATCCTGCCATCATGTAAGCTGACATTATTAATACAATATTTATGTCTTTCATTTAGAGTTTTCACTTGTATTGTTTGTTTCATATGCTTATATTTTGTGTGCAGGTTCAGAAAAGACAAAGCCAACTACTCCCTGAACACAGATGACCCCCTGATCTTCAACTCGACCTTGAACCTAGACTACAACACTTGCCACAAATACATGGGATTTACAGAGGAAGAATTCGAAAGACTGGTGAGGCCTAATGGAGACTTTAACAGCATATACATACATTATTACGTACATACGTATGTTGTACTTATGTACGTACGAACAGATGAACAGACAGACTGTGTGTGTCTGTTTAAAAAAGTAGGTAGCTGATATATTGCACTTTTACCTTAGCGCTAGGTATACTCTTGGTTGCTTGTTTTTGCAGGAAATACACTTAAGACTTCTGGTGATTAGTAGTTTCATTCCCTACCTATGTTGAATGCACTTATTGTAAGTCGTTTTGGATAAAAGCGTCTGCTAAATGACTGTAATGTAATGTAATGTGTGTGTGTGTGTGTGTGTGTGTGTGTGTGTGTGTGCGCAATGCGCATACCACACAAACATTGAAAACATTGTTTTCTAAATTCTACTTATCATGTCTTGTAGAATATCTGTTCAGCTCAGTCCAGCTTCTTGCCCGAGAAAGAGAAGAAGGATCTCCTCAACCAACTGTACGAGGCCTACGGGATGGTGGAGAACACTGCCTTCTGATAGAAACACTGAAGTCATGAGGGAGCAATGCAAGTCATCACAGGAACCAACCGTACCCCACCCCCACCACCAGACACATAGGAATGTCTCCCTCGTTGAAAACACATATAACCAGCCTTTATGCTCTGCGGAACCAGCACTGTACATCTCTGTACTGAACTGACTGTTAATCTCTTAATACTCAAGGGACAACATCTACAGCACATATTTATAAATGCTTGTGTTAGCAGTATTGATATATTTTTTATACTACTTTTGTTTACTGAGGAGTTTATAAAGTTATATCATGGTCTTAACTAATAAGCAATAAAAAGTAATTGTAGTCTTAAGGTAGTTATGCCTCCATTTCATACAATAATCTGGCCATCGCCCTCCTGGCTCCAAAGCTGTGGAATGACCTCCCTTCTTTGATACTGAAGATGTCCATCTTCAGTTACTCCCCATCGCAGTCTGACAACCCATCTCTTCAGACTCAACCTCATTTCCAGCCTCCCCTCAGACTCTTCCCTCACCACGCTGTCACTACCCCATCAGGCACTTACAGTAAGTGACTTACCATCTTTCCATTTCCTTCTCATCAAGCATTTAATTCATACGCTACTATGACTATGATGCTTACCTGCTACCCTAGTTGTCTTGCAGTATTAACCTTGTTCTTCCTTGACCACTGTTCATGGTAGCCATACAGTATATATATATATATTCCATATGTCTGGCTTTTAAAAAGGTAATTATGAAGATGTGTGTAGCATACTCTGTGATCTGAATTGCTTGTCTGTTGCTATTGTCCCAACATTGTTAAATCCAAGCATTGTCAATTTTTTATGAACATATTTAATATTAACTATTGGTGCAGCAACATTAGATAACATGTATATGAAATCAGTTGCAACATCCTTTTTATTCAGGACCATAGATAATTTGGGCCATGGTTATTGTCAAGCATCATTGTCATAACTAATTCAAGCTAACTAATATCCTTCTTGAATTTACATTATATTGTCATTAACTTCTCTAATATGTATAATTTGGTGAAGTTTGATTTATTATAGTGCATGATTTAAAAAACAAAAGGCCTGTGGGGAAAACACATTGTAAGCTATTGTGTAATCTCTGTTGCCTGTCGGGTTGCCTAAAGAATTAATTAGTCACTAATTAGTTTTCCCCCTATATAAAATATAGGTTGCATCAGGTAAACAAGTTCAATACCAAATGTTGTTATATGCATGAACACTAGGGGGCATACAACCATTACCTCAAAGGACGAAAACTGAGTTCACTGAATTGGTTTTACAGTTCATAATGATATGGGGATGAATGCAATTCAATTGATGCATCGTTTTAAAAATCTAACTGAAAATTATCCAGAACATTGGTGTATAAAAATAAACAAATAATTTGCCATATTATACAGTACTTCGTAACATTAAACAACCACTCTTGAACTGGACACCATAAAGCTCGGCACGTGCAGAGGTTCTTTTTTTTTTTTCTTTCTTTTTTCTTTTTTTAGATTAAAAAATAAATATAGTCTTGACATGTTCTGTTTCTTTATTTGATATGGAAATAAATGGGAACAGGGGGGCATTCTAGATGGGAATGTAAACACTGGCTTCCTGTAGCCACCCTAATGTACACAATAGTGGCATTCAATAATATTTATGGCTCCCGCACCACTCTCTGCTACATTCTCAGATTAATCACTGTTCAAGGACCAACCAGCTCTAGGGTTATAATAAGCGCTAATATGGTTCAATGTTTTCAAACCTGATAGAAATCTCAGTTAACCACATGAACCCTAGCTTCCCTATTCTGGGCATGTCATAATAGGCGAACATTCGGAAAAAATACATACATTCGGCGAAAATAGGAGATCTACAAGCTTGCAACGTGTAGCATTGTGAGCTTGTAGATCTGGTATTTTCAGTTAAAGGGGAAATCCACCCATTTTCAATATTTAACTATGTCATTAATATAGCATAAAGGAGTTGTGTGGAAATAAGAAAAAATTAAAAAAAAAATTAACATTGCAAAAAAATTTAACATTGCAAAAAAATTAACATTGCAAATTACACCATGATGAGTCATCACAGTGTAATTTGCAATGTTAATTTTTTTGCAATGTTAATTTTTTTTGCAATGTTAATTTTTTTTTAAATTTTTTCTTATTTCCACACAACTCCTTTATGCTATATTAATGACATAGTTAAATATTGAAAATGGGTGGATTTCCCCTTTAAGAGATTTGGTATAGAGGGACAAAAGGATGGGACCAAGTACAGTCGCCTGGGGGACCCTGGTCAATGAAGTATATAGGGTTTAAGTGGTTAAGTTCCCTTGTGCAAACATATACACCTTACGACATTAAATGCAACCGTTACAGTAGATTCATATGAAGTGATTTATTACACAAAGAAAATTCCTATTACAAAGTTATCACTGAACATTTGCAATAAATATGACCTCCATACCGTAGAGACTCCATTGCAACTATACTGGATACTTGAAAAATGAAAGCGCAAAAAATTTAAAAATATATATAAAGAAGAGTAAATGATGAAAATTAACAAGGGTCACAAAACATACATAAAAGAAAAATGACAAACCGGTGGTTATGTAACGTTCTCCTTAGATGGACTTCCATATTAGGCTGGAACAACGTTGTGTGTGTGTGTGTGTGTGTGTGTACAGTATATATAAATGTATATTGTTCCACACCAGTCAGACTCCAGAGACGCTAAATCCAGAGTTCCTGTGCTTTCTTGTCACGTCAAGAGATACAAATCACTACCAGAGTAAAAGAGCAGCTTCTCCAGTGTCAGTTCCACTCCATTTTCTTCCTGTCATTACTATCTGTTCTGATTAAGAGAAGCATGCATTTGGGCCGACATTAGGCTCCATATACAGAGAGAAGGTGTCCTCACCATGGCATGAATAGGGGCCTGTGGGAAGAGCGCGTCCGATCAGGACAACCAATAGATTCTTTCCCTCTCTTTTTCTTTCCCTTTTCTCCAGTCCTTCCTACTTTCGCTCTCTTTCCTCATCTTTTCCCCCACCCTCCCCCCCACACACCCTCTTTCATTCTCCCCCTCCCATCTGCGGAGGGTCTTTAGGAGGGGTCTCCATTCGCCGGGGCCTGTTCGCTGGTAGATCCCTCACCCTCAGGGGGGGGCGAGCCCCCGGACTCACCTGGAAGAGAAACATGGGAAATGTGTCAATCACAGAGCAAACAAAATTGAACACACACACACCTGATTTTCCTACATTAATTCCCTCATCTCTAATCCTAACCTTAACAATCACCACTACATGCTTAGCCCTAACCTTAACTTAATTCCAATTCTAAACCTAAAGCTTGTCCCACACTACAGAAGTCTTAAAATATTTTTTTTGCGGTCACCATGTCAACAGTCCACTCATTCACTCCACGTCTGTCTCCTTGTAGACCTGTCCCTCTCTCTGCTATAGTGGTTGCGTGCGACTCCAGCCGTCCCACTGGAACAGTAGTGACATAATTATCCAGATTCAAAATCCTAAAAGTCAAACATGTTTGATATTATCGGGGAAACCTCGATGCATCTGTGAGCAGAACAGGAGCTTTAATATTGGATCTGTGAACCCCTCATACTACAGGATAATCTGAGCAAATAATCGGATCACAAACACGCATGCACACATACTGTACACACACAATCAAGTTGGTTTGACAATGCCGCACAGCAGGCTATAAATCTGACTACATGAGAATCCTGAGGAAGGAACTTCAACTTCCTCCAGCAACACAACGTGAGACCACGAAACAGTATTTCTTATCAACTAGATTTATTGCATTAAAATGCTAATACCCTAATAAATATTTTGGGAAACTTTTTTCAAAATCAAGAAAAAGCAGAAGAATCAAATAGATCCAATGACCATGATGGGAAACGCTTACTTCCCTCCATTGAGCTGTATTGAAGCTTTTCTCTTCCAAGCTCTAAAACAAAAGAGAACTAGAGAAGAGGTACTGGGTGATAAAGCCCGGCAGGGGAAGCCAGGACTATCACAAGTGCTGTTACGGGTCATTAAAACAATCCATAGAAGGTTATACTCATCTGTATTGCTCAAGGTGTTGCTGTTGCTGTAGGCGCAATACACCTGCTGTGATCTGTTCACGCTCGGCATGTGTGCACTACGTACACTGTAAAAGCCTCACTGTCAGTTGAGTGGGTCACAGCTGTCTGGGAATGTTAAGGTCATCGGTTCAACCATCACCTTACCCAGGCTACGTGTCAAAGTGTGCCTGAGCAAGACACTTGACCCCTGATTTTTTTTTTTATGTTGGTGTGAATTGCCCACCTGCAGCTTTCAGGTCCATCTCTGCCATGTCTTTGCTCAGTTCACTGGTGCTGCCGGCCGGTGCGGCCTGCTGCCCTGCGATGTCGGGCACAGCGTTCCTGCGGCCCGTGCGATCACAGTTGATGAAGTCCGAGTATGACGTCGCCTCTACGTCCATCATCTGTCCATGTCCAGCGCTCTCATTACACCTGCCAGAGAGGAGGGGGAGATGTTGTTAGAAAAAATAAACAATCATAAAATCATCTGGGCTGTCTTCCCTACCATGGCCAATGGTCTCAGTGCATCATCACTATTTTGAGAGCAATCAACACAACGTGACAACTGTTATATACGAAGCAGAGGCTACTGAACACTCCATGTGTAATGTTGAGCTGCTATATGCCTCATTTTTACAAGCTCACAACACGTCACACCATCATATGACAGAGCATAAATCAGTTCAAGAGTCAGGGCAACAGATCATGTTAAACCCAGAAAATTTAACACAATCTATGTTCAAATTTGGCACTCATAAACAATAAATATGTTTTATAAATTAAACATTTCTAGATCCGCCCCACCCCCATATTTCCCATCCTCAAGTCTGTGATATCAGGAGTGGAAAAAGTCCACCCTAGTAAACTCACCCATGCTCTGTATGAACAGAAACATGAATAACATCATCAATATACATTTGATTTCACAGTTAGAAAGGCATCTAGAGCATTGTATAGCTGGTTTTGAATGCTACATTTAAAATGTAAAATTATGGGTAGTACAGGTATGTCAATACTGTTAAGCATAACTATTTTTGTTGTTGTTAAGTACAACAATTATTTTTTTACTTCATCCACTATTGATGTCATCATTGTACAATTCCATTTGGCTACCTTTACATACACCTTTTCAGAACTTCTCATTTTAAGTTAATTCCATGTAATGATATGATAAAAATAATTGATGTTGTCTATATATGGACTAGTATATTGACTGGTATATAAACAACTGAAGTTGTCCATTATCTGTCGCCCTACCTTTGAAAGAGGGAGCTGAACGTGAAACGCACACGGAGTGGGTCACTTCAGCACCTCAGGAGCCCACTGTTGACAGTGAATTAATGAAAAAAAAGGAACATCTATACTGTGGCTGGTCGTAATTACCATTTCTATTTCTATGCAGGGACTAATGGCCCTGCTGACATCTGTGCTAATTGGCCGTCCTAATTACAACAGAAAAAAAAACACAAAAAAGCTGCTCCAAAACTACTGAGGCTCACATACTCTCTTCCCTCAACTGGACGGTTCTGTCACAAAAGGTAACTTGCAGTGCAAAAGGGACTCAGGGAGGAGGTGGACTGGTCAATAAAGAGAGCCACAGCGAACTGGCTTTAAAACCTATTAAAGGGCTAGTACAGGAGGGGAGCCAGAGGGAGTCCCAGCGACGAGCAAATCGAGCTTCCATTAGCTATTCATTCCTCCTCTTCTTCCTGTTTCTCAGTCCATATTTAACTGGGTCATGGATCCTGCCAACCACTACACAGTAAAATCCAGAGTGTTAGTTTAACTCTGAGAGTGTACAAATGGAACCAAACGGGACTGTTAAAGGTCCATTTGGTTCCGTTTGCGCACTCCTGTGTGTTAAATGAACACTGAGGATTTTACAGTGTTAAGACTCTATACAGCTGGTGGTTCCTCTGAGAAAAGAGGAAGTGCAACAAAAAAAAACGAAAAAGCTGGTCCAGAAAAGAAGACACAGCGATTAAGAAACTAAATAAAATATAGTAAACAAAGAAAGAATAAATTAAAAGGAAGAAGAAAAGTTCATGAAGAAACAAGTGAAAGGACTGGAGAAAAATAAATAAGTACAACTCCTCGGCGCAGCTGTCCTGCACATACAGTACGTCATCACAGATGACCTGGCCTGAACATCTCCCTCATGGCCTGGACTGTTAATTCAATTTAATTAACACGTGTCTGTGGAGCATGATAACAGCATCCAACGCCAATTTAAGCTAAACTAAATACATCTGCTGATAAACAATGGAACACAGCTCAATCCGTCCCCTCAACTTGACCTTGAAGGAAACGATAGGAGAGACGGAAAGCGATAGAGCAGTGGTTCTCAACGTTTTCTGGATCAGGGCCCACTTGAAAATCTCAAAAGTGTTAGATGTTAAGTGGTCAGATGGGTGGGTCACGAGCATTTTCAGAGCATGTTTAATTTAATGATCAAGCAATTGATTGTGATCCGTATACGTTCCTATTTATCGCTATAACAATGAATTTTTTTTTTTCTGTGTTTAAGAAAAAATACCATGACATTTTTTATTTTTTTTTACATGAATTCTTTGTATATTATATCATAACAATTTTATTTGGGGGCCCACTTGAATATCCTCACGGCCTACCAGTGGGCCCCGGCACAGGTTGATAATCACTGTGATAGAGAGGCAGGAGGACTTAAAACAGAACTGGCAGCAGCTGCAAAAATGACACAGTGACCCAGGGCCAATCGGTTCCCAAACACTATGCTTGTTCCATTCCACCAGTATCATAAAGCTAAATGTTATCATAAACCATAAAGATCCCACAATTGTTTTCCCTCTCTCTCTCTCTGTTATGTTTGAGCACACCATGCTGAAGAGGAAGTCCCCAGGGTCATTCACTGATAGGGGGGGTTAGGCAAGGCAATGCAGCTGTACCGTCACTGTTGGAGAATATGAAAAAGTTATTGGCCTGCATACAGCCTTTAAACATCTCTAGGTAAAAGCGCTGCATCAGGAAATGTCAAACAGCAATGGCCTAATAGCGTTTCCCCGAATGTCCCTACCACAAAACAAGCACAGCACTGTATTCCCGAATCCCAGCGCTGCAGATGGTAGCGTTTTCTTTTTTTTCTTTTTTACATACAATGCAATGTAAATACGCCGGATTTAGCAAGAATGCTAATTTTCATCCGTAGTCCCCATACAGAAAACAAGCAACATTACAAAAAGAGGTACAAACAGAAGAGGAAAAAGCAACAGTAAAAAAAGGCCTAGTTTTGACCTAAAATACCAGACACTCAGGAAGAGTGTGATCTTTGGTTGGATTGCCATCTACTGTAGCTTGCTACTCTGTATACCCATTAGAAAGCTAAGTCACTGTGGGAGGCCAATTTCATAACATGCATAGTACCAAAAAAACTAAATCATAACAAATGTAACTAGGCTAGTCTCAACAATTGCCATAATTAGGCCTACATTGTTCAGATGTCCAGATCAGAACCATGCTCCAACAAGTAAAACCTTACTTAAATTACCCCATGGACCAAGTTTCTGTTTCCACCTCAGACAAACAATGAGAAACAAACATCACAGCACATAGCACAGCCGGTCTACTTCAGCAGGGACTGTGCGTGCCATATTATGCTCCACTTGCTCCATACCAGTGGCCCAGTTGTTATGTTGCTTATGGGAGCTTTGACTAATTGCAATTCTCCTGTTTAATTAGTTGGCTTGCCCGTGCAAGTGGATCAGATCCTACCGTGAGATCATTAACAGGTTTCCATGGAGGGATGAGGATGATAATGATGATGACGGTGGTGTTAAGTTCTCCTCTCTTCACCATGTGTTTACCCTGGCCTAGACTCTGCCTGAATGCACTCTTCTGCCTGGTCTCAGCTGCAGAGGGAAGGGTTTAATGATGCCACTTGCTAAAACCATGTTAGTCCTTGTATGAGCAAAGCTCTGCAAGATAATGAACTTGTTTGTGTTGCACTGAGGGCATGAGGCAGGTTGTTTTAGTTGCTGTTGGACTGCTGATATTTATGCAATGCAAATGAAGATGTAAAGTGACATGGGAGAGTGACACTAGTGGCCTTCTGTCAAGCAAGTCACTGGTCAAATTGTGTGGGGTTTATTGTTGAGTGGAAAAGCAATGAATAACCTTCCCCTTCACCACAGTATTGTATAAGGCCAGGAGCGTATCTACTGTATGTTTCCCGGATTCTATGGCCCCGTCTAGACTGGCAGCCAAATCCAGCCTAAATCAGATCTATGCCATATCCAGATTGGAATCCGGTTTGTTTTATGAAGTCTGAACAGAGAGACAGGTCACATGGAATCCGATTTTTACAAATCCGACTTGAGACACATTCAGAGGTGGTTTCAAATCTGATTCAAATCAGATTTCTAAAGATGCGATTCAGTCTGAACGCAGTAACCTGCTCTAACCACCCAAGTCGCATATCAAAATGTCCCAAACGTCACTTGCAGCGCGACCCGAGCACCACTAACGTCATTACAGAGCGCAAGAATTGATTTCGATTTATGAGAGCGCAAGGGGTGTAATGAAAACAAAACAATAGTGCAGCATACGTTTCACAGAAGAAATGGCGAGCAGCATTCAGTGGACAGAAGGGAGAAATTCAATGTCTCCTAGCACTTTGGGGGGGTGCCTCAGTACAAGCGAAACTTGTAGGAATGTACAGGAACAAGGCAATATATGAAGACATGTCTCGCGGCATGGCAGAAAATGGGTTCACAAGGTCCTAAAAGTCATGACGTCATGACTCCTACGTCGTTACCACAGCATTGGGTTGACGTTGTTTAATTCAGTCTGAACACACAGATCTGTGACAGATCCGATCATTTGCAAATGCAGTGTGAACAGACAGGGCAAAAGATTGGATTTGAGAAATAAATCGGATTTGATTGGATTTGACTGCAGTCTAAACAGGGCCTATGTTCCCCGCTTACAACCCTAAGGTAAGCAGGGAACATAGAACCCGGGGAACATAGGAATGACCCCATAAGGCCTATTCGGAGTGATTTTTATCCAGACCAGTGCCAAAGCAGCATTGTCTTTGGTTGTGTGGAATGGCTGGGAAATAATACGATATAATTTGGGGTATGACTATGCTTTCACAAGGACATTTTGAGAAACGATAATTATTAATGTGCATATGATGACACAAACAGGTAGAGGCAACCATTCATTTCACTCACCTTGAACAGCTTAATACGTTCAGAAAACTATCACTTTAATGTAATACTGCCTTTAAGACCAGTAAAAGACCAGATGATTTAACCTTATCGTCCAGCTCTGCTGGAAGACATTTTCTCTTTAAGAGATTTGTTCCATTGCAAGAACATGCAAGGGTGCCTTAAGTCAGTCACAAGTTGCTGACTGAAATAGTAGCACATAATAATCGCATCATGATAAATTATGATACGCTTCCTTCCCTTATGTCCCAGATAATAAGAGAAGGGTGTCTTTATGTGAAAAGGCCAGTGTGTGTATAGGGAAGGTAACCCGACACAGCTGCAGCTGTAAACACTATCACAGGATAAATGTCACAGGTGTGCATTTTCACTCCAGACAATAACAATTCAATCACTGCAGTTCGGGTGGTGAGTTGAACTCAAGTTTAGCCGTGCTTCTCATTCTCTCCTTTCCCCTTGCCTGGTTTCTCTCTCCTCCCTCTGGCACTATACTGTATGCGCTGACTGTTTGCAATGCAGGGGATCCACTTTACATGGGAAAACACCACTCGATTATTTCATGGAATTTAAATGCCAGGCAATTTCCCTGTTCTCAAGGAAGCAGCGGTGTCACCTGTTCAAATCTTCAAATAACACACTGCAACAGCATAATCCCATTGTGAAAGTAATCAAAGGTGAATTAGAACAACAGCCTGGAGGATGCCTTGATGGTATTTACTGTATGTATGAGAGTGAGCGGTGGTCAGGTCGGCCAAGGCGACATGTAACAGGAGAGCTTTTGGCCTTGTGAAATTAGGCACAAAAGCCTGTGCGATCACTGAGGGAATATGACTCAGCACTGCCACTTTCACCGGGCCCATTAGGGAGACAAGCTCACTCCCATCCCGCCAGAGCCTTTTAAGCCTGATTTGTGCGTAATAAACTCACATTATCTGCAATAACCCACACAAAGATTGACTTCCTTGCTGATGTTGAAGTCCATTAGTGCCATCTTCTTCCAAGCAATTAAAAGTCAGTCAACTAATTTCACATCATTTGTTGACATGGCAAAAAGCCTTCACATGAATGGGCCTCATGTGTTTCTCTTAGCAACGCACTAGTCCGTTGGGCTTTTAATCCAGGGTTCTTGTTGAGTGCTCTCATCCTCTGAGGTTTCCCACAATCTGAAATACCAAAATTCCCTCCCAAAAATAAGGCCGGTAAGGCTAAGGCCTTGATCTTTAACGCCGTTAACCCAATTTCAAAGATGTTTTCCAGACAATATAATTTCACATAAGGCAAAGACTGTGTACAACCATGATCACAATTCTAGAACTTCTGGCACTGTGGTCAAATAATACCTCAGCTTGCTACTTCAGCATAAAATGTTTAGCATTTAAAAAAAAAAAAGTGGTGTTTTTTTAGAAAGAGGAAATGAGTGAAGAAAGAGTCAGGCTTACCCAAATACTCACACTTGAATCATCCACCACTGAATGCCCAGAAGCCCAACAACCTTGCAGATCCCTGACTGTGTGTACAGACAAACGTCCATTTAGACCCTCCAAAGACAAGTGTTGCACACTGAGAGCAGCCAGGCACAGTGCTTTCACGTTGCCCCCTCCCCTGCTTTTTCCCTGCCTCTCAACCTTCCCAGTCAGACCGGGTCTGGACACTGTCTATTCACATGATGTCAGCAGCTGCTTGCAGGACTGCCAGCCCACTTCAAACACAAGGGAGTTGTGTTTCCTCCGCAAGATTAGCCTTGTTGTTCTACGAAGCCCTTCCTTTCATAAATAAATAAAACCCTGTCCATTCAGTGCCAGTGTATATTTGCCCCATATATCCTTCCTCTTTTTATGAGGCCCAGGCCGCCTGTAAGGGCCTAATTTCTCCTGGGGAAGTGAGTAGAACAACTTGCGAAGCAGCTAGCTTGCTCTTTTCGCAGTCACGGGTTGCTTGCGCCGGTGCCGTGAAACCTTTGCCTGACGGGTAGAGGTGCATACAGGCATCTTTGTCAGGTTTAATTTAGAAGGAGTTACGGAAGAGGATTCACCATCTCCCTCTCAGCTGCTTCAGACCGTTGTCTCGCACGATAGATCTCAGGCCAACTCTCCTCTTGCAGAAACTGCCACATTTTCACAGATAATGTCATACACTCAAAGCAGATACTGAGAATGAACAGTGCCACTCACATGTAATTGCCATCCTAATTATCCATCAAGCAAGTGAGCTCCTCTGCCCAAAGGCTTATCAAATCAGCAGGAGGAGCAAGAGATAAGAAGCCTGGCCGAGGCTATTAGCATCAACTACAGAGTAGAAGCGTGGCAAGAGTACTGATGCATAAAACAAAATATCTTCTTGGGCAAGGTTGCTTCACTCGAAAGCCACAGTGGAATCAAAAATCAATCTCACTTAGACAGATAATATTGGCAGCCATACAGAGAAACAGCTGAGTATAGTGACTCTCCACTTCACAAATCAGAACCTCTGGTGGTCAATATGGAATTCCTTTTGCACCTCATGGCCGATGTGCCATTATATCCTGCTGAGGGATTGCCAGCAGTGTGATGGTGGTGCCATCAAACCCAACCCATCAAACTAATCCTGGTTCACCTGCAGGTCAAGGTTAACCACTTCAGCCATATATACTTAGTCTAATGGGAAATAGCTAAAATAGCTGATCTAAAAGCTCACAACATTTCACGATGCAATGCATTGTGAGCTTGTAGATTGACTTTACGTCTTTTGGAAGAAAATGGGGGAGGAATTCTTAATTATTTTGATTTTGGAAATTCTCCCAAAAATTACATGTATTGTTATGAATCTGCATGGTAAAATAGTAAATCATAGAGACAGAAAGACCCTTACTCAATCATTGATTGTAAGTTGACTAATACAAATAATGTATAACAATCAAGTACATACTAACACTCATTGTTTAGTTCAATGTAGAGGCAAACAATACAGCAATAAGAATCATGTTCCCTTTTGTTAGAACTGTTCACTTAGCAACAGACGGGCCAATCAACACCAGCGCATGTGGTGTGAAAACTAATGTATCATAACAACGGCTTGCCTTTCACACAATATGAAGACAAACCACAATATACAGTCATCAGATTACCAATCCCTGAAGACAGCAGAATTATGAATACATGCTGTGTTGAATTCTGTTTTGGGTCCATCTATGGAGACAAAAGAACTGTAAGCCAACTGCTTTTAGAATAAAGCGGGTTGAGCCCTTCTTTCTAAAATGACTACTGAAGAAACATGCCGAGCCCAGCCCCAGGCTATAGGGAATCCCCTTGTGTGTCACTCACACTCACACACACACACACACACACACGAATCTTTGACCACACAACATTCACAGCTGAGTCAGGAGCAGGTGTCTCGACTGGACTCCATAATGAGATGGTGATCACGTTCAAGAAATAAAAAGTCCCTGCCATCTTAATTTCCAAACAGCGTAGCAACTTTTAGAATTGGATGATCTGGCAGGGGCAATGTTCTGAAAACAAATGTGTTGCAGATTTGTATCATTCTTTTATAATTTTGCTTGTATAAATACAGTACTACACACAAATGGATAGTTAAATGTCACCTGAGTCCTTCGCTTAAAAGAATCAACCAAAAGATGTTGCCATGATGTTTGCCATGACAAAATCTTCAAACAGTTATTCTCTTGTGCATGTTAGAGCAAATTTACCATCATGTCAAGATAGGTTGGGGCACACATATTTACAATCCTTATTGTTCTTATAGTTATCTTGGCATACATTGTATTGCTGCTGTTAGCAAAGTCTTGCAGAACATGCCACATCATTTTTTTTGCTGATTGTACCTGTATGAGCAAGTGACAAATAAACCACTCTTGATTCTTGATATAATTATATTATAATAATTTTGTCCCCTTTAGTTGTTTTGGGGGTATGTGTCACTGTACATCTGCAAATATGTGAAATTTGTCCTCTGCGTTTAACCGCAAACCGAATACCTTCTGATTACCAGACGGCCTCTCTACCCACTTTTGAAAGTATTTAATTTCCGACGTATTTCCTAGTGAAACAGGAGCTGTGTGCGTCTCAGCCAATCACAGTGATGGGGTGGGTTGAAACGCAAGGAGCAACCTCCAGACACTGTACAGATGAACGTCTTTTACCCAGCTATGAGCACTGATTTTGGGCATGATGAATACCATGACCCGTCTGGATGTCACATCAGTTCACAAAAGTAGACTAGCAGGATGTGTAGTGTCTAGCAGGATGAATCATTGCTCGGTGTGGAAGATTGATTGACTTCCTCACACAGTGAAATGCCATAAGCTGGTACAGAACAAATATGTAGGATATCTTTTTGAACTATCATCTCAGTAGCTTGTCTTGCATAAACATGTCTCTAATAATAGACGGGTGGATGTCATGACTGATATTATTGGTTAAAATTGGTTAGTACTTGCTGATGTACTGTAACTCAACCTTTATTTATAAAGCACATTACAATGACCAAGGTTGACCAAAGTGCTCAATTAAAAACAAACAATCAAGAACATTAAAAAAAAAAGATTCAAACAAGGAGAATTCAAAGAAACAAACAAAACATTATGCAACTGGAATATACAAAAGGGACAAAAAAAACGACATTTCAGCAGTATACAGTAAAGGCCAGTGTTTATGCATTCAAATAGAGTTAAAAGCCAGGGGAAATGGGTTTAAGTAAGGATTTAAAAACCTCTGGTGACTGAGCAGAATAAATGTGTAGGGGCAAGGTGTTCCAGAGCCTGGGGCCGGCTTCCGCAAAGGCTCGGTCACCTTTGGTCTTGTGCCTAGTTCTGGGCACAACTAGAATTGACTGGTCAGCCGACCTCAGGGCTCTGGCTGGGGTGTGAGGCCATAGGGCAACAGCAAGCCACCGCTACTACTAAAGCATTACACATTCACCATGAGTGCTCAGGCTCCCCGTTTAGGGCTTTAAAAACAAACTATAAAATCTTAGTTCTAAAATGGACCGGGAGCCAGTGGAGTGAGGCGAGGAGTCGAGGTCGGACTGGGGTGATGTGGTCACGCTTTTTCTTACCAGAAAGGAGGCAAGCATCTGCATTCTGCACAACGCCTAAGAGCCGACTGGTCGATGCCTACATAGAGGAACTTGCAGTAATCAAGCCTCGAAGATATAAAGGCATGGATTACCCTCTCTAGGTTGGGTGGGGGAAAATAGGCCTTTATCCTGGCCAAAAGCCTAAGCTGGAAGAAACTAGTTTAGACAACAGAACTGATCTGTTTGTCAAATGTGAAATTGCCATCAAAAGTCACACAAAGGTTCTTGACTGATGAGTGGATCACAGTGATGTTAGAGCTTAGGTGGCCCAGAGAGTTGATGGAAGAGACTGAATCATGACCAAGAATGAGTACCGGTAACTCTTCTGTGTGTTAAGAAATTGGTGTCCATCCAGATTTTGATATCTGTACGAATCAATGCCGTTTGCTTTTACTGTTTGATGTAAGCACACATGCCATATTTGTTTTGCGGGAAGTAATCAAGATGGACTATTGATATAAAAATACAAAAGATTTTATTTTATTTTCATTTTTGGGGCATATATTGTTGTCCCATCATGACCGCAGTTATGCTGTAAAACGTATTTAGATCTCTGACTTTGCTCTGTGTCTGGGTAAGAGATGGAAGACCTGGCATGACACTTTAATTTATGAGAATAGACCACAGCCTGCTCCAAGCCATCCAAACTTATCATTGTAATTGTGGGTGTAAGAAAAACAATATATATAAGGCCCATACCATGTCATTGTCAACATCGGTCACATACTTTCCATAAACCGCAAACATTTTTCCTAAAATTGCTTTAATGTTTAGATGACGTCTTTGTTTAAATTGTGTTAATAATCACTAAACGTTACGCAAAACCTTTGTCATTAAAAGCCCTCTTCCAAGATATAATGCAAGTTTGAAATGTAGCACTTCATTGCACGTGGCATCCCGCCAGTCTTTTGAGCAAGAGCACGCCCATGCATAGATGTGCAAGTACGTACCCGTGACCTCTCGTATCGATCAAAAGACAACCAAAAACAACACTCTTACCAACGCTTACAAAACCTGCCGAGAGTCAACAGCGTGAATTAACAAAGGAATGACCCTGGCTGGATGCATTTCAATGATCCATTGTGTGACCTGTTAAGTACTGAAGGTGCAGGCATAGCTGTTCTGAAGCAGTCCAAAGAGAACTTTTGGCTGATGAATTCACTAAATTAGGATGTCTGCAAGGTTAAAACTAGTTATTTCCTAGTTTCCTACTATTTATGCACTTGTAAACCTAAGTAAAATTAAATCACACATTAAAGTAAAATGGATGCGCGTGTGTGCACGCAACGTCATTAAAATAGCATCCCACCAGTTAAAAGATCACCACTACAACACTGCTTGTAAGGAACAATTTTTCCAGGTGTAGTTTTTCCTCTATAGTGATAAAAAAAAAACAAATAAAGGCCGGATCTATATAGAGGCCGCGGGAAAAAAACTAAACGTTTGTTGTTGTTAAAAGGTTCAAATATTTGCTTATTTATTCATTTTATTTATTTTCAGGCTCACTACTCACGAGAATTTGCACTTTTCTAGCCATATGGTTTAGAGAGAATGGGTCTGTGTGTGTGCATGTATATGTGTTGTGCAAATTATCAGATACAGTAGGAAACGAGCATGTTGGGGGCACCGGCGACCGTGAGAGAGAGAAGAGCTTCCTGCAGCAACAATAACAGCTGACAGTGTGAACAATAAATCAGTGGCCATTTACTGTACAGTAAATGGCCACTGCCTACATTTTGGTTGTAAATGAACCATAAAAAGTATATATATACACATATATACATATATACATGTATATATATATATGTATAGTATCTAATGTGACGCGTTTCCATTTGGCAAAGGAGAAGACAGGTAGGGAGGGAGTACTTTGGTGAGACTACAAGTGGGTGGTGAAAAAGCCAAATCCAGTATTTGTAATGTCCACAGATATACAGCTCTTTCAGGACTTATTTAATAAAATTGTATTATGATATGGGATTCAAATACATCTGGATATGGCCTGGGTATGATAACACCCAATGATCATTATTTAGTGGAAAATAGGCATGTGGCATTCCAACTTAAAAACTTGTAAAGTGTTTTCCCCACACCGTTTCAACATGAATGGCAGTGAATGACGTTAAACAATCGAATCATTTGGACCCACACAGGAGCAAGTTGGGAACAGCAAGGCTCAGCCATGCCAGCCTTTGACATCAGTCATCTATGACGACAGGCGCTGGTCGGTCCAACAGTCACACACACACACCCACACACTCTTATTGATGACTAGCCTCCCAGAGAGCCAAGCCGTAAAATGTAGGGTGAGATCTACCATATTCACTGCATAGTGCATACACTGGATGTTTATGACCCATCTTTCTCTATAGGCTGTACACACAATGGAGACTGAACAAAACCCATGGGCTGGCCAGAAGCAGCATGAGGGAGAGGACAAGATAGGACAAAATAGGACAGGACAGAGAGGGAGGGATCGTACACGACAGCCGACAACAGAGAGGAGAGGAGAGGGAAAGGAATGCATGCTTATTTATTGAGCTGGCTAAATAAGGCAATATAACAAGCTTCACTGTTTAGATTCCCTTTTTTTTAAGAACTCAGGGGACACGCAAAAGGTCTTCCTAGGCTAAGCTATACTGCATAACCCAATTTGTAACAGAACAACTGGTTTGGCAAAGCCTTTTCTAGTCTGTACCACCTGTTATAGGGGATTTGTTCGCATATACGAATACATAACTGGACCCATGAGAAAACTGCACTTACCAGGGCATAAACTGCATTACTCCCTTATCTCACTGACACAGCTTGTCGTCGTTCCCAGTAGTCAATTTTAAATAATAAAAAGTATATATGGTATCTGAGCAGACTACTGTAGTGCCTGTACTGACAGTGATTCCAGAGGAGGCCTCGGTTTGGCTGACACACTCGCCAAGTAATTCCACTCAACTGCATCATCACGCTCTTCTCCCACAAGTCTAGGAAGACGTGGGCGTCATGTGATTCGATTTGCTGAGTTGAGAGGACAAAACAGCGCATACATACATACTGTAACCTTCCCTAATGGCAAACATTCAGAAGGGAGCGGCAATTACCGCAGGTCGCTTCAGTCCTAGAAAGTGGAACCAACCATGAAGTGGGACACAGCACAAACCGTACGGACCTTGATGTCTAACCTATGTAAATACACAGTAAAGTCCTCAGTCTAAATGTAGAGTACAAATGTAACCAAATGGACCATTTGATTACATTTGTGCACTCTGAGTTACACATGTATAAATGAACCCTGATTATTTTAAAGTGTACTAGAATTAGTTAGTATACTGTGAAATGCTATAAGCTGCAGAACAAATATGTAGGATCTTTCTAATTACAATCTCAGTCAATTGCATAAAATTGCATAAAATTATTAGAAATTGCATTTCTAATAATATCATACACTATGAACAGTGTTTTGAGCCTTAACTGTAGGCAAGGTTCCTCTGCGTATATCCCCGATTAATTCAACTGTCAAAGATCGGTTCATTAGTTCTCATGAGCTGCTTCCAATCAGCCTGGTTCATTATTTACCCATTATTTGCTCTTCCCAGTGATTCTGCCAATCCAATGCATAACTTAGATGTCTACAAGATAAAAATGAGATTGAATAACACCAAAAAGATTGTTTTCCTTTCTTCATAATGAAAAAGACAGGCTACCATTACTGACACCTTGTTGAGAACCGTAACAAGAAAGGTTTGCAGACCATGTGCCATTAAATAGGAACAATTTAGAGAACTGGTTAAAGCATTTTTGGATCCATTTTTTATTTTTTGGGGGCTTTTTCTGCCTTCATTGATACTAGATAGATAGGAAATGGGGAGAGAGCGATGGGGAGTGACACGCAACTAAGGTCGTCGGGATTGGGACTCGAACCCACGACACGCAGTGCTCAGACCGCAACGCCAGCGGTCCGGGACGGATTTTGATGACTTTTTGCAAATACATCTTTTATTTTATGGACCATTTCAGGCTAGACATTAAAATGCAACAATAACATAACTTATTATATATTAAAATAATTGTGGGTTGGATTATCTATCTATCTCAAGCAAGTTTCAAGTCTCTGAAGGTTGATTTTCACACCGTACTGAAATGAACTGAATGCATAAACCTTTTTGACAATCAAACAAACTACGCTATGCTTTGGAAAATGGTTGACTAATGTCAGTGAGTTTGTCGTTGATAGTCTATACATGCAAGAGCCAGACCACCGGTATGGTCCTGATAAAACAGTTTCATTCTGATTGACAAAAATATGTTGTAATGCCCTGTGAGACATTTGGGTGTATGAGCCCTTTCTGTCAGTCAGTCACTAACAAGAAGGTTAGGGTGATGGCACTCACTATTTCCTCATAAGCAGACCAAGGAACTAAAAACAGTGGAGCCAAAGTCTCTACATACAGGGCTAGGAATGTGGTTAGGGGCCGATATATTTTAGCTGACAGAAAGCACGGCCCACAAAATAAGTAAACCCATGATTACAGAGGGAGGAATACTGTACAAGAATATACTTGGCACAGAATGTTCACATCATTTTTTATGTTTTACCAGTAGTAGGGGCTACTGTAGGTTGTAGCATCAACAACTATCTACTGTGTTTTATAAATGTATTTAAAATCTGAGATCAGTGGACAGAAAGCTAGCCTAATTCTGGACATTATCCTGGCCATCTGCCCAAGGGAGGTGAACTTATTCTGAGAATAGACTGCTATTTTTATCTTAAACTGTATTAATGTCCCACCTTTATCATGGAAGGGTCCAGCTGGCTCAGGTGATCATTAAATGACAAATTGGATGGAGACATTCGGTGTCTGCTGGAATACCAATCATGTCGTGTCAGTAAGAGGACATTTTACTTAGGATTGACAGTGGAAGATGTTAAATGGCAAACTTGACTGGCAAGAAAAAAAAGATCTGATGACTGCAAGGGGAAAAACAACTGACTGACAACAACAACAGAAAACAGCAGACCGCCAACCCCCATCCAGTGAATGTTGTGGCAGTGCAGGGATATAAGGGTCTTAATGTTCTCAGGGCTAATAATGTCGTTGTTGGCAGCTCTCAGCAAGCAGCAGATATGACTTCCATTTAGTGAACGAGCTGAAGTAGGAGGCTGGCATTGTTGAAAGTGTTAATGCAGCACTGCAGATAACTGGACTCGCATGACCTCAATATATAAGATTCTAACCACTTTCTACCTGCAAAGTCTCCCTCACAGCTAATGTTAGGTGAGCAAATGATATAGAATTCAAGTAAATAGCCCACAAAGACCAGCTGTAATAATAGTGAAGATGTGCAAATGTTCACTCCTTCAAAAAAGGTTGAGAGATCAGTGCCCTCTTCAAATGACTTTTATTACGGAGACAGTTAAAATGGTAATGCTAATTTATACTTTATTGCATACTTAGCACACCCTTTTTGACAAATATCACTCAACCAACGTGACATTTGACATAGGGAATTAGGGATGGGCAATTAACAAAAAATATATCAAAACAGATATTTAGAACCAATAACCAACTTAATCTTGCTTGTGTAGGTTAATCAAATAATGAAGAATCAGATTTTTTAAATATATATACACACATATATATATATATATATACATTTCTTATATATCAACGAATCGATAGACAAATATTCTAATACATTTTTTCATAATGAACTACATTGATTAGTCTGATTAACCATTTATTATACTTTGTTGTACAAAAATAGTGAAAATGGACAATTTTCGACACGTGAGCTTGTAGAGCTGCTATTTTTATTAATCGTTCATTCATCGTAATCGAGGCAAAAGTTTGAAATAATCTGTGATATTGATTTGAAGTCATACCGCCCAACCCTAATTTGACACTTTTTTCAGTTCAAATCACATTTATTGGTCGAAAGGGATTTTTCTGCAAAGTATACATTAGATTTAAAGCTGCACTATGTAACTTTTTTTTATTAACCACTGAGCTAATAGAAATTTAATTTTGACCTTCAAAATTTGTGTCAAACCATAAACAGGATCGTGTCAAAGGTCATGTCCAACTAGACCTAAATGTCTCAACAGCAGGGATTGGGGAAATACAACCACCCCAAGTGTAGAAGTTATATTGTATGAACATACTCTACCATACAGAGTGGACAAAATAACATTTTATTCACCCCAGAAAATTACATAATAGAGCTTTAAGAAGGACACAGAATAAGGAAAATATAAGAGATAATCCATCAGGACACTACTCCAGCACAGGCATGTATGATATTGGGTATAGGGGGTTTCCTTTTTGGCAGTGCAGAACAGAGAATATACAGAGAAGACACAATTTCATCAAAAGTCAATGAGATGTCTGAACCACTGGAGGCAGCAACGTGCTGTGATTTTCCATGAAAAAAAGCATATTATCCACAACAATGACAAGATTTTGATCAAACAGGCTTTTTTCATTGTAGTATTGCAAACTGCATAGCCCACCATGCTCTAGGTAAGACATTTCTATTCAAAGAAATGTCAACCATGTCTTTTAATATTTTTATATAGCCCAGCTACCGATTTTTTTCCTAAAAGTTACTGCTTTTACAACCCTAAACCAAGGATGTGTTTTCTGTCTGTCACTTTTAGATTCTGTCTGCAAGAACAATAATTTCAGAGACAACTTCACCCCAAGCCATTTTTCCCAATTTAGGCTATACTGTACGCCTATGTTAGCTCTGTATGGACCAGAGCTGGGCCTGTGTGAACATCCCATATTTGGCTCCACACCAGCCAGCTGAGAAACACTGGTCTACATTAGCACTTATACAACATAGTTACCAGTTCCAAATTTGGAACAATATATTGACTACAACAATTGCTACAATGCAACAGGTTGCAAATACAGACAGACATGTTTAAATATGGCTGTGTAGATACTCAGACCTGTAAATAATGTCTCCCCAATAAAGTACTCCCCATGAGTTCCATTAGCTCTCCATATAGTGCATCTTGGGCCCAGTTTACATTTTACAATTTGGGCTGAAATGAATTGAGCAGCAATACAAACATAGCTTGACAATATTTTTCAGCCATTGTCTTAAGCTTGGGGAAAATGTAACAATCCTGTTTGTTCACCGTTAACCACACTGAAAGAAAGCAGGGGAGTGAAGAGTGAAGCCAGTGTTTATTTCCACCAGTGCCCATGGCAGGCAGGTTGGCATCTACCCAATAACACTGGCATGGTGGGGGGCCCTCTCTCTCCATCTCCACCCACCCACCCACAGAGTACATGCATACTCTTACATTAAATAGGCCTACTGACATATCTTTACCCAGAAATACAGGAATCACGTACATAGTAATATCCTTATGTTAATGTATCCATTTGTGTAGGATTATATTGTGTATGCTTTCATTCAGCAGTCGGAATACTGCATAAGATAGCCTATAGTACACCATAACTCTGTGTGAGATAAAGTTAATTGTTTATTGGGTGTTGGTTGTAGGGTGGTGGTTTATAGACAGCAAAAACATCATAGGAGATTTGAAAAATCTAGAAAATCTAATGTGATGCGGGCCTGTTGAGGCCATTCTATTAACACTTAAATGTGGTGGGATGGACATGCATGACTGACAGCTTCTGTAACATTATGAGCAAAATTAATAAATGCATTGTCACACATGTACTGTAGCTATTTAAAAAAATGACATGGATTTCATAATACCATTGCGAAAAGGTTCGATAATTACGTTATATCGTGGGGGAAATGTGTTCACAGTTTATCAACGAAAACTGCATTGTCCGATCATCACACTGACTGTTAAAATAAGATTCGTGAATCGTGACTGTACAGCTCCCTGCGGATTTAACACCAAACACCAGTTGTTACGTCCGTCCGTCCGTTCGTCCGTCCACACACACATACACCACTAACATACACACATACACCTACACATCCACGCATGTTGTTCTGCAGCTGCACATACATTTGCAATATTGTAACAAAAGATCGCGACTAACCTTGATTCGTTCGCCTCCGTTTATCCACTTGTAATGTAAGAACATGAATCGCCCAAATAAGTTTCCAGACACTAGAGCAAAACGTCGAAGGGAAAACTATAGTGGCAACTAAGGCGATATCCACCGTTAATATGCTACGAGGAGTGTTTGGAGAGCAGGGATGTCTCTCTGGAAACAAAAAGGTTACGTCTTCGAACAGCTGTTTCCAAAATGGAGTTGGCCAGCTCACAGCCAATCACATTCCACCTCAGGATTCTCGTCTCGTATTCTGACTATTTTATTTTGTATTATTAGCCCAATAATTAATTCAGATATAACATATAAAATACGTCTTGACAACGTCAAACTGTTTGGTTCCCCTTTCAAGAGTCATCAAATAGGATACATAATTGTTCATCCACAAAACATGAACTACTCAAATAGGCTATTGTTCGTGTGTGTGTGTGTGTGTGTGTGTGTGTGTGTGTGTGTGTGTGTGTGTGTGTGTGTGTGTGTGCGCGCGCGCGCGCGCGGGTGCGTGCGTGCGTGTGTGGGGGGTACTTCTCCAGTGCTGGAAAATCATGCTTGTGTTGTCAGGTGCCATAATGCTCGTTTTCAATAACCTATTTCAGGGAATAAATTGTATGAACTTGATATTGACATTTTGTATTTTGTTTACCTAAGTTTTGCACACATAATTCACCAAATAAATTAACTTTTTTTTCTGTACAATTTTACACAAAACATTTTGCCATGTGCAGCTTTTTGTAATCATGTAATCAGCAGCATAATGGTGATCAATTGGGAGGACCAAATTCTCATTTAGTGAAAAAGATCTCCAAGTGTACATGACATTTCATCATCCTACTAATAATTAACTATTGAATGTTTATATAAAAAAAAGCCTTAATACTTTTGAAATTTGATTTATTTTCTTCACTACAACATGTAGTTGGAACAGGATAATTACAATAGCAGCCATGCTTACAAATAAAAAAACAATACTTGACATGTAGTAATGCAACCAAAATACAAACTAAAAAGTGTAAAATTTTAAGCTCTCACCAGACTAACACATGCAGTGTTATTGCACATACTAATCTCTAAATGGCCTTTTGTAACATTTGGCAAAACAGACATCTATGATATATGTACTGTAGCATTGTAATGCTTCTCTTCTCCCCATTTGACTTCTGTGAATAGAAATATTATTATAATTCCCCTGTCATGTGTTAAGACTGAGTGGTGAGACTGACAGGAAAGCAGTTCAGTAATAAAAACAAATAAATAAAAAAACATAAGGCAGATTATCTGACTGTAGAAAATAACTGTTGATAATTTTGGTCAATACAAAAAAATGGAATAAAAAGTAAACTAAAGAAAGGTCATACATGACTGATATATTCTGAATAAACAGTTAAATATATCACATTTTGTTAAAATACATTAGTGTTTTTGTTAGCCACAGAAATAATCTATTTACATACACAGACTAAAATAACTAATGTAAATGTATCCTTATAAGACATGACCTGATGAGAATACACATGAATATTGCTTTGGTACACATAAATTCAAGATGATCATAAACCCGAAGAAAACTTAGGCAAACACAATGTGGTGTTCCAACTTTTAAACAGATGCAGGGCAACCCAACCATGCAGCAAGGCTAGGAATGTCCTTTATACAGCATGAGCATACTATGTATTAGGCTTAGAAACAAATGTGAGCTTGAGAAACGTAGGTGTAAAATGTGACTAGAGGGAGAAATTTGTACAGGTCACTAATGAATAATCATACATTGGTTCAAGTCAAAAGCCTATTTTCCAGAGTCTAAAGCTGCCTGAACATGATAGAATGCTGGGCTATTTGTACACAAGAGCAGAGGTTCCCAAACAATGGGTCGGGACCCATTTTTATGGGTTGTGAGTACATTTCCTACATTTCGACGCATTGTGACTTGTGAGTAGATAGGCTATTTTCACTATTTTTGAAAGAGGGCTTAAGCGATTAACTCATAATGTATTTTTTTTATTTTGGGTCCCGGGGTAGACACCACATTTATCTTTTGGGAGTTGAGCTGAAAAGTTTGGGAACCACTGCACTAGAGAGCACCGTTTGGCTCATGTAATGCAGCTTGGTTAGTAGAATAAAGTACAATATTGGCAACTTGCCCTGTAAAACGCTAAAGACGCATTTCAAAGTAAACAGAAAAGGTCCTCTGAGTCATAAAGTGTAACTATGTGTCAGTAGCAATAGTAGAGTTGAGAGCGCAGCCCCCTGAAGGTGTCATCGTCCTGGCCACTAGCCTGTTCTCCTTCAAACAGCATGGAGTCTGGAAGCAGTACACCCTCTAGTGGGTCTGGCTGGCAGAACTCCACTATGAACTCCTCTTCTGAGTTCAGTAGTATTTTTGACCATGCAGACAGGTCCAGGTTGGTCGCAATGCCACCGTACTCTTCAGGCAGGACTGAGCGGGGGATGTTATGGTGTAGGGAGCGGAGGTCAGAGCCATGGAGCATGTACTGTACAGTATGTGAAGACAACAATGCCACAGTGAGTGAGATAATTATTGGCATAATGAGCCATTTAGCAAAAGATATTCATTGGTCATACGAACACAAAGCACTACTTCAGACATTCTGGCAAATATATACAATTGTGTAGGTTTTGTGGGTTGAGTTCATGCCTCATATTCAAAGGGAGTATTCAGTGTAGAATTTTGCTCACTTTCAATGAAACACATTTCTATTCCTTTAACAGTACACAGTACTGTTAAAGTATCTCTCTCTCTCTCTCTACATCTATATATACTGTATATATATACACACAGTATAGTATATACTGTATATTATCGCTGTCAGGAAGAAACCTTGTATCTCCGTATATATAATTTATTTTTTCTGACTTAAATGTTTCAATTGTTAAAAAAAAAAAAAAACAATAAAAAGGTATTTTAAACATGTACACATTCACAAAGGTGATTAGTTTTACTGAACCTCAGAGACAAAATATTTATTTTGACAGAAAAGAGTCTAAATAAAGAAAGATACTCACCCTCTCTGCCATCTTTTCTTTCAGAAATGGCTTAATTATTGCAAAGATCCCTTTGAAGATTCTCGGCTCGTTAATTATGTTAACAGCCTTGATTCTGATTGGGAAGCCATCCTGTGGATAGGAGAGACAATAAGATCATTCACAATCAGTCACCTTATAAAGTCAATGCAAGCTTACATGGAGCGAAAAAGTGAAGCGAAAAAGCGTCTTTTAATTATTCGGAACGAGTCCGAATTTTGCGTATATTCGCCGGTGTGTAACCGCCTTTATTCCTTAAAGGAGTAGTTCACCCAAAAAATGACTTATTTTCTATCAATTGCACACCCCATGAAGCCTTGAATCCATGGATTTATTTGTGTTTTTGTTGCATTCCTAAGCTAATAATTTGATTCCTGTCTCCTACCGGCTAATGTATCCGGTAGGAGACACAAAGTAGATTCTTTGTGTCTCCTACCGGAAATACACCTGGGCATCAAATTATTGGCTTAGGAATGCGACAAAAACCAAAATAAATCCATGTATTCAAGGCTTCATGGGGTGTGCAATTGATAGAAAATAAATATTTTTTTGGGTGAACTCCTCCTTTAAAACTTTTTTTAAAGGAAGAAATTTAAAACATTCTTGTAAATTATTATCTTGAATAATTATAACTGGCGGGGGAAAGAAGATGAATTATAAAAATGTGTCTTGCTGTTGACAAAACACTAGCATTTAATTATACCAGTTTTAACCTGGTGTCCCTATTTTGAGCATGTAATTATAGATGAACATTTTCGACAATATTTATTAAATGTTTTTACATTTTCGGCACATGACACCGTTATACGTCAAAGTATAAATCAGTCATTAGTGGTTGCATAGTCATATGGGCCTCATTTACAAAGCGTGGGTACTTCAGCGCAAATAGTGTTTCCACGAGAATAGTCTGATTCACCCTTATTTTTTGTGCTGGGTACACTGAATATCATGTCCGCTGTCACGCACTCATATGTGCCACAAATCATGCGTAGCTGTAATTGGAATGCCTTATCATTCATTGCAAAATCAATTACAATAGTGCCAAACCTCAAATAAAATGTTTATGCTCCCAACATTAGTCATAACATAAAAGAAAAGAAAAAAGATGTCTGTTAAACCATCTATTGCTTGGATGCATATGGGCTTATAGACATGATGCAAATTCAATTCAAATTTTATTTTTCAGTTGGCGCATTTTAGAGCTGCATATAATTATGTCCCTCAATGTTTTTGCCTACAATTTGATGAAGATGCAGTCTGGATGAAATATGTGTCCATTCCCAATCCCAATGTAGGATATGATATGCTTTCCCGTCAGTGATCAATATAAAGCAATCATCTTTTTTTTCCTTCTCTACCTCAGCAAAGGTGAGCGATTCTTTAGTAGAATAGGCTTATATAATATCTTGCCATGCTTTATTAGCATATTATGTGTTCCAGTTATGTTAAACTTTGTAGTTTTTTTATACGTTTTTCTTCATTTACACACAAGAGCAATTTTCAATATTATTACTATATAGCAATATTTCATTCCGGTTCAGCGGATCCATCGCGCGAGGATCTCGCTTGCCAAATACACTGATCTACTTGTTGTCTGTCAAGGTGTTGCGACGCAAATCGTTGTAAGCTTGCAGATTTGTTCATTTTGCCCAATAACATCTTCATCTGCTTACCTGGAGGATGCTCACAACCTTCTTAGCTAGGAAGGGGCCTGGATTGGAGGCTTGCGACATGCCTACACCTGTATAGTCTGCTAAGATGACAACCCCATTCACTTGATTCTCTTCAGGCTGGATCAACTTCTCCAGAGTCAGATAAATGGCCCTCACATTATCAACGAAAGGATAATCGTTTGGTTTCCATTTTCCTGCAAGGAATTTTTATATTTAATATTTCATATTAATCTACAATCTGATTATTTGTTATTCTGTGTCCTTTCACACTATGTATGTATGAACTGTGTCAGTTGACCTGTGTCAAATGAATTAGTTTATTGTTGCGTTGCAGTGATTCTGACTTTTGATATTAGAGTATATAAATAATTATAATCAGGCTACTATTTAGTCAAACTAGTAGACAATATTTTAACACCAGCCTTTTTTTGAGAGAATGTGTGAGGGGAAGTGTGCTACTTCAAGGGATACATTGTAATACATCTATCACAAACAATTTTACTTGTAATGAGTTATATGACACAAACCTGGCCGAAGACACAGGATGTAACGTCCATTGGGGTCAGGATGTGGTAAGACAGTAAGAAACCCCAGGTCGAGCACGTGTTTCACGGTGGATGGCTTCAGGTCCTGGAACACCTCTGGCCAAGCCTTTCGACCCGCATGGTAATTGAGCAGCAGCTGCAGGGCACGATCGTAGTCAAACTTCCTGGCCCGCAGGAAGCGCAGGAGGAAGGCATCATCCAGCCTTGTCCTAAGATTCGGCTGGTCCTTCAGCATTACATGGGAAAAGATGGTTAAAGTACGTCCTCCAAAACCAAGCCAATGAGAAACAGTAACGCTAAAAGATGAACAATTCAATAAAAATTGTATGTTAACCACATTAACCCTGCCGACCCTATTGGGCAAACTTTTTAAATGTGTCAAAATGTGTAAACATTTTTTTTTAATGTTTTTTAAATAAACATAATTGTGTTGTGTTGTGTGTCAGTGTGTGATTATAAATCTATTCAAGGCAAACCTTCAGAATCATGTCTCTCAGTGCTTGAACATCACGCAGACGCCACTCCGGTTTCTCCTGGAGCTCCTCGCGGGCCTTGGCCACCAACTCGGGGGTCAGAGTGCAGGTGTAGATGTGCGGAGGAGGCTCAGGAAACCAGCTGTTGACAGCAGCAGCGCCTGATGGCTCCAGTTCCACTGATGGAGAGGTGAGATCAATGGACTCATGTTCATCGGCCATTGACTACCTGCGAGTTGCTGATTGGAGAATAACAGATGGGCAGTTATGCGGCAATGCACCGAGGTATAGACCAATTATTTGTTTACCAACATTGAGACTGGACGCACAGGTGATTGTTTCATGCAATCAATTCCCAACATAGTGTTTCGGGGTGCGCTGGTTCTAGTACATTCAACCTCCTCTTGTGTGTTGGCTAGTGACTGAGGCGCGTCCTAGCGAGTCATGACACAAGGTTTCACTTGGTGCCGGCCTGTGTGCGCATACTGGTTCTATCAGTGTGACGTCATCTGTAAAGGGGTCTATATAAAAAGATTATTCTAGGCCAAGGCCAAGGGTCTTCAACAGGGGAAGACCAGGGGGCCCGGGATCCCTAGGGGGTCCTCAGAGTTACTACAGGGGTCACCAAATATTTCTGTGATTTGAACTTTTTTCTTTTTTACTTTATTCTGAGGGCAACATTAACCTAAAATAGCAGATCTACAAGCTCACAAAACAACGTTGTGAGCTTGTAGATCGGCTATATTTTCTTAAAGAGGTTTGGTGTAGGGGGAAAAAACTTAAAAAAAGAGCAAACCAAGTACAGAGCCAAAGGTCAAGATTACTAAGTATTGAGAGTTAAGTGGTTAAATGTCTGAAATAAAATAAAATAAAAACATGAATTGACACAACACTGAAGATAGTGCTGTCAAACAAGTCTATGAAGCTATGAAATCTATGAAAAAGCTTGTATCTGCAACATAATTTTATACAATATGTAGTGTGGGTCCCTGCTTCATCTCTCTCTCAGCTAAGGGGTACTTTGGCCTGAAAAAACATTGAAGACCCCTGTTCTAGGCAGCGGCTCTTGGTCTTGGACGATCTATCAAATGTCATAATTTATAAGTCACCTTGGGTACAGTAAGGCTGATTAATTTAACGCAAACGTCCCCCAACAGTGTGCTAAAACAAGTGGAGGGGTCTGCAACTCTACAGTAATAATGTACATACATATTCACTTTATTTGACTTATTTGATGTGATTTAATAAACCTCAGCCCTGCCCCTATGAATCACACCGATCTAAACAGACTGACCGATCAACGAACAGCGATGCGACAACAATAAATCTAACGTTTAAGTATTAAGAGTTACCAACCCGAATGGGCGTTTAGTAAGTGATCTTCTAATACAAATCCAGACGACATTTATTAGCACCCATTTGACTTTTGGTAAAAAACCTGAAAAGGACCGAAGGAAAAGTGTCATAGAAATAACCACCAATCTGTCAGGAAAATCCTCCTATCATCAGTTCCGGGGTATGGAGGAACGGCGGCCTCTCTGTGGCCAATCTGTATCACGTGATACACCACCAGCGTTGCCATGTCGGCTTATTATAAGCCACTTTGGGCTTCTTTTTCTGTAAAGTTGCTTGTAAACATTGGTAGTTGCGAGTTGCGTTTTTTTGGGGCTTGTTTCTAATGTGTGCAAGCTTATTTAGGCTTGCTTCCAATCCAACCACTGTTTTTTTTTTAAACCAGTGGTTCCCAAATATTTTTCATGAATGTTTTGTGCCAGGGAGCATGTGTGGTGTTAGAATGTATAACGCACTGACTTTTTTTGTCTTTTTTTATTGTGCTCTTTTCCTCTAAGCACCTTAACGTCCATATGTATATCATGCACAGTATAAGTATAACATGCACAGTATACATACATTGCTGCTATGCTCAGGCACCTTAGTTTTTTATTATCTCAGGTACTTTGTAAATATGTAGATAACTTGTCTGGCCTTCTGTTGCTCTCTTGTTTTGATCTCCTTCCCACTTGCCCCCCACCCCCTCTTCTTCTCCCCCCCCCCCTCTTCTTTCTATGGAAACTAACGTTGCGATGGGAACGATGTACAAAAACGAATTTCACCCACTTTTTTTACCTTGTAAACCTGTGATGTGACAATAAAACTGATTCTGATTCTGATTCTGAATGTTTAAAAAAGCATTCCAAATATTCCACATTTTATTTCAAGATATTTTTATTTATTTTTTAATAGCACCTCTACAAAGTACAAACAAGCTCACAACTCCTCGTTGCATATAGGTTTAAAATGCTCATGTGGCCTAGTTGCTTCTTTTGGGCTTGTTTTCCTAGACCTGGTTGCTTATTTCTCTCACAAAATATGGCAACGCTGTCCACCACAGAATCAGAATCAGAATCAGTTTTATTGTCACATCACAGGTTTACAAGGTAAAGAAGTGGGTGAAATTCGTTTTTGTACATCGTTCCCATCGCAACGTTAATTTCCATAGAAAGAAGAGGGGGGGGGGGGGGGGCAAGTGGGAAGGAGATCAAAACAAGAGAGCAACAGAAGGCCAGACAAGTTATCTACATATTTACAAAGTACCTGAGATAATAAAAAACTAAGGTGCCTGAGCATAGCAGCAATGTATGTATACTGTGCATGTTATACTTATACTGTGCATGATATACATATGGACGTTAAGGTGCTTAGAGAAAAAAAAGCACAATAAAAAAGACAAAAAAGTCAGTGCGTTATACATGGGATTAAGGTGCAAAAGGTCAGTGCGTGTCCACCTAGGGTGGACTGACCCTAGTATAATCCGCAAGTAGCTCCATGAGGGAGTGCAGCAAAAAAGTCATTTGTACCTGGTGTAGTCCACAGGTGTGTCCGAGGGGGAGCTAAGTCCAAGTCATTGTCCCTGGTATAATCCACAGGTGTGTTCAGGAAGAGCCAGAAAGGTTTTGCACCGCCTGCTGTCAGGCTGCCGAGCAAGGCTTATGCCTCATTCAGCATCCTGACAGCAGCTGGATTAAAACTACACCAGTACCTGGTGGTGGAACTCTTGATACTGCGGTAGAGCCCCTTGCCCGGTCGCGGTCGTTGTAGGGGTTTGAACAGTCTGTGACTTGGGTGGTGCTTGTCCTTGATGATGCGCTTGGCTTTGACCACGCACCGCTTTTTGTACAGTTCCTGGAGCGCTGGGAGCTCGATTCCCATTATCCGCTCTGCCGATCGCACTACTCGCTGTAGGCTGGTCTTTTCTCGGGCAGTGCAGTTCCCGTACCAGGCCGTGACACAGCCTGTTAGGATGCCTTCAACCGAACTGTTGTAATACAGCCTGAGGATGCGACGTCCTACTCCGAGCTTCTTCAGGCGGCGGAGCCAGTACAGTCGCTGCTGAGCCTTTTTCCTCACGTGTGTGGTGTGCGTCTCCCATTTGAGGTCCTCCTCGATGTGTACTCCGAGGAACTTGAACTCGCTGACCCTTTCCACTGCAGCACCGTCGATGAGGATGGGCGCATGGTCTCTCCGCGGCCTCCTGAAGTCCACGATCAGTTCTTTGGTCTTGTCGACGTTAAGAGAGAGGTTGTTCTCCCTGCACCAGCGTGCCAGTGAGTTGATCTCCTCTCTATAGTCAGACTCGTCGTTGTTGACGATTCGGCCTATCACTGTCGTGTCGTCCGCGTACTTTATGATGGTGTTGGAGACATGTGTGGCTGTGCAGTCATACGTGTACAGGGAGTAGAGGAGAGGGCTCAGCACGCATCCCTGGGGTGCTCCGGTGTTGAGGGTCAGGGGGTCGGATGTGATGCTGCCCATTCTCACCACCTGATGTCGGTTGGACAAGAAGTCCTGTATCCAGTAGAACGCGACGCATGCCAAAGACTAGCAATTTAAATAACAATAAACTGTTTCTTTGTTTCCCTTTTTTATTTGCGTTAGTCAACAGCTTGTTAGACACCCTCACACTTTCTGACTGTTTTACTCTGTGTAAGATTTTAGACAGTGTTGTTGTTTGGCCATGGAGAACCAGCAGATGGCGGTATTGTACCAACATGGACCCAGTGGTGTAAAGTAAGTAAGTACATGTAGGCCTACTTAAGTACTGTAGTACCATTTTAAGGTACTTTTACTTTACTGGAGTATTTCCAATTTTCTATACTTTTACTTATACCCCACTACATCTCAGAGGCAAACATTGTACTTGTTATTCCACTGCAGTTATTTGTAATCTTTAGTTACTAGTTACTTTGTAGATTTAGAAAATATACAAAATATACATGAACCACTTCAGCCCTATATACATTTTGTCCATTTGACAATCAACAACCGATCTACAAGCTACACTACAGTACATTTGTATATCAATGCTTTTGTACTTTTACTCAAGTAGATTTTGAATTCTGGACTTTTACTTGTAACAGAGCAGTTACTTTTACTTAAGGTAAAAATGAGAGTACTTTTCCCACCACTGCATGGCTACTACTACCTCTTGCAACACTGCCTGCACGTGAAACCGCTCACATAATCTGGCACACAGGTATCATATTTGCAGCTTTAAAATGAAAGTGATTGCAAGTCACACGTGGGCTCTTGATTGCTCACTACTTGCTTTAGTTAGTATGCACACGTTGATAAAATGCTAGTATGCTTATAGCCTGAAGGAATGGCACTTTAGTGAAGTGGGCCCGGTGCAGATCTAGCTATAACTTTGTTTTAAGAATTACATTTGATTAAGTATCCTTAAGTATAATTGTACCTCCAAACCATAGCTAGTGTAAAGTAAATCTATTTTCCATAATTCTATGATTCAAAATACATTTTGGTGTAGCCTATTGTTATTATTATTATTATTATTATTATTATTATTATTATTATTATTATTATTATTATTATTATTATTATAAACTAAATACAGGCTATCACATCAATCATAAATGATTTCCCCAAAGATTTCTGTCTGTCTATCTTGTGTTTTAGGAACCACGGTGGAAGGCCCAGTTCTCTCAAGTGTCCAGTTCTCCTAATACCACCTGAAGCCAGGTATCTATATGTGCTTCATAACGTGTAACAAATTGTGTCATGCTATCTATGTACAGTAAGAGTGCATGAAGTAGACATTGCCACATTGCCAGAACCTTTCCACTTGGTACTCTCTCTCTCTCTCTCTCTCTCTCTCTCTCGCTCTCTCGCTCTCTCTCTCTCTCTCTCTCTGTTTCTAAAATCACTGCTATCTATGACTTTATGACAGTTTATCAGTCTGAAGCAACATAGTCTTACACTATCATTGACCAAGCAATACTGCCACGTTGGACCTATTACACACACACACACACACACACACACACACACACACACACACACACACACACACACACACACACACACACACACACACACACACACACACACACACACACACACACTCACTCTCACACACTACTATACTTGTGAGGACATCAAGATTTTAGGACGGCGTTGAAAATATGCGAGCTTGTAGATTGGCTATGTTAAGTATAAAAAGGGTTTATTTTATTTGATATCATAATCCCTTTCTGAAGTATAACATAGGGAAAACTCTAACCCTAACCCATAAACGTAACCTCTAAATGCCTAATCCTAATCCTAACCCCAATGTGAATCTATTCCTAATTGTAAAACAAACTCTGAAAAACCTTTTTAACCATGGTCCTCACAATGTCTATTTCTCAAATTATACTATATCTGTGGGTACCAAATGTACCCACAGCGCGCGCACACACACACACACACACACACACACACACACACACACACACACACACACACACACACACACACACACACACACACACACACACACACACTTCCAATTTATCCGACTAATTGTGTGGCATATGCATTTTTCACCAATTTCATCACCAGTGTAAGAAGAAAGAAACAAGATCACATTAGTTAACAGGCTAAAAGGTTTCAAGGTTTGTATAATACTGCACCACAATTCAATGTAAAAAATATACCTTGACATTTTATTTATTCAACTTCACATTGTAAGGTGAGATAATGCCTATCTTTTGTAAGGCAGTATACTGTAGGTTTCAAGGCACAGTTTATTCTGTCAGTTAAACAATGACAAAATACTACCTTCAAACAAAAACGAAATATATATATATATTTTTTTAAACCAATACAACATTTCTGAAATTGGAAACTTACACGAATTCTTCAATATGTGAGAATGCCTTTGACTTTTACAAAGTGGCAGCATAGAGTAGAGAGCATTATAGCTGTCAAGGTGTACATTTTAACATAGCAAAGTACATAAAATAAACTATGGATATCTTAATCCTGTCACACAGCATATGAAGGGGACACTTGGTTTGTACAGCTTTGTTAAATGACATTATTTAAGAAATTTCTAAAGAAAAGGTCTTATCCATAACTGAGTGAAAATCTTTATATATTAAAGATGTTTCAGATGTGAACATAAAATGAAATACTGTGCACTAAATACATGATTTGCCCCATATTCCTTGTAAGACCTGTTGTAACATTCATAGAATATTGGAATGATTAACTCACCATTTCTAATAGTAAGCCTTACTTCATTCTGCAATACACAAAATTCATTTATACATTTAACAAATATCGAGTCCACGGCCGCCACGCTGAAGAAATTCACTGAATCATATTATTATCCTATACTAAGCTATCCTCAGCAAACTTTAGACAATAACACTCTGTATAAAATGTTTGTGGAGTTCTAATTTTGTGTGATAATTAACTTGTTTATACCAAGCTTCAGTTATCTCTGAGCCACTTGCTGTTACCAACTGCACAGTAAAATCCTCAGTATTAATTTGTCCATTTCAGAGTTCAATGAACCCTCAGGATTTTATAGGTTGGAGCTTTCAATGAGTCGGAAATGCTCAATTGCTGCATTTGTGTACACACATTTACAAAAACTGAACTAGTTTATTGTTTCAGTCAAGTTGACACATTCATTGTTGAATATATGGAAGTTCTGTAAAACAACAGCTTTAAAACAGTAGTCGAGACAATAGAAAATTGAATGCTGACCACGACTAATGATTTATACTTCGTCATACGACGCTATCCTGCACCAACAATATCACAGCTCACAATGTGTTGCATAGCAACGCGTTGTGAGATTGTAGATCTGCTATTTTTGACGTGCTACATCGTACAATGGAGTAGTCTATAAATTAAGCGTTAGGGTCCATTTGGGATGTTAGATGGCTTCTTGCTTTGTAATGGTGGGCTGAGGGATGGAGGTGGGCTGCTTGGGCACTGTGGCAATGACCCCCTGGGCCATTTTATAATGTTCTGAGCTGGAGGCAGTAGGCGGTGAAGGTATTGGGGTTTCAGGAGTGGCTGAAAAGTATGATAGAAAAGTACATGAGTTTAGCATCTAATTTACTAGGTACAGTAGCCTATAGTGAACATATTTGCTTCTCAGTGGTATAACATTTCTTGGAACAACACAATTTTTAGACAAGGAATAAGCACTTTTGTGACATTGCTGAGGGCATTAAAATGTTAAGAAAAAATAACAGAAGTTCTCTTTGACAAAATAAGCCAGATTAGTCTCCATGAAGAACATAGAGGCTTATTCTGCCAAGCCTGTTTGTCCTTCCAGCTACCACATGTAGCTGTGTACTAGTGAGAAAGGTTAGCAATCTCTGTTCATTTAAATATTATGAATTTTAAACGGCTTTTAATAGTTTTGATTATCTTAATCCCTTGATTATATGTGGAATAGTTAATTTTGTGGTATAGTTAAGGAAGAAGACCTTTTACTGTGTCGAAACGTTGGTAAAATATATATATTTTTTAAGAAATAGTAAATTTTGCCACCATATCACTTGGCATGACAACGATGGTGAAATAATAAAGAAGCACATTAAACCTATTTTGGGGATGTTAATCTGATTCCATGTATATACTACACAGTAAAATCATGTATCTATTTGTAACTCCATTACACTCTCTGAGTTAGATTAACACATTTTACAGTGTACACATCTCAAAACTTGTCCTAGTGATGGATTTGTATACTTACAGATTTGACCATTATGGATTGGAGTTGGCATGTTGCTGGACACGATGACGTTGCCACTGAGGTGTTCTTGAACTAGGTGAGGATGCAGGGAGTGGGGTGCGTGTGGGGCCTCGTTTGCAGAACCTGAGAGACAGCACACACATATTATTATCATATTTTATCCCATTGAGACCTGAGACCGATTCTACAAATGCCTTCTAAACCAGCAGTTCTCAAACTGTTTCGTAATTCAAAATTATTCGAATTGTTTTCGAACACGACTATTCAAAAATGTAAAAGGAAAATAGCAGATGTACAAGCTCGCAGCGCGGCACGAAGTGACACGCTGTGAGCTTGTATACAGTATCTTGCTATTTTTGAATAGCCAACGCTAAAATCTAAAATGACACGGACGCTTCCGTTATTGTAAATTTCACGGTCTCGTCTTATTCATCGTGTTTAACTTTGACGTCATTTTGTGTGACACAATTTGGAATCACTTCATTTCAGATTTGACTCTCTGGCACAGCAGTGCTAGAGACAATTACAGTACCAAGAAGAAGAGGGCTCACCCCCAAGGAGCATCTCCTGGAGCAGGTTGTCAATCTTCGCCATGCCAAAGAGCTTGACGAACTGGATCTGCTCGATCATCTGCCAGGTGATGCTCTGCAGCGTCGGCAGCAGAAGGAGCAGCTCTCCGAAACGGCCCCGTGAGTCATACTGCCTGTCGTTGATGTAGTCCTCTAGACTGACCTGGACCTGATACCTCATCCGTTTGATTTTACCAGGGTCACTCAGTCCTTTGGCGTCTAGAAGCAAATACATGGAGAATTTAAGTGTGTGTGGGTTTAACAACAGCTGAGTGTTTTAGGAAAGTAAATAACGGAGTGTTTTCTGGGAAATTGCTTTTGCTGCATGAATCAGCTGATGGCTGCTCAGATGGCTTTGACGAGCACATGGGGGTGTCTTGCTGTGTGTGGGACACTTCAACATGTACACTGGGTAAGCCAAGGGTCGAACCGATGACCTTACAATTCAATCAGTTACGGTCACTCATTGTTATATTATATTATATTATTACAATTGCATTGTATTTATATTATAATAAACTGTAGGTTGTAGACAACACTGAGTTGTCTACAATATACATAGTAGTAGTAGTATATCATACCAAAAATAGGAAGACAGTCTGAGAACGTCTCAAAGAGACCACACTGTAAAATCGTCAGTGTTTGTTTGTCTCTGAGAGCGTACACAGGTAACCAAAGCAAATGGATAAATAAACACTGAGGATTTTTCTGTGTAGGCAGAATGCAGCTTAAGAGTTTAAACAGTTTGAACTTCCCAATTACATGTTTTATGGGACCGTGTCTACACATGCAAAATAGCATATTCTTATGAAGTACCTGGGTCAAAGAAAACTATGGCTTTCAAACATGCATATTCGTTGTCGTCTATCTGAAGCTCCTGGAAGGGAAGAACCAGCTCATCCAGGATCCTCACTGCTACCCTGCTCACCTCCAACTCTGGACAGTTCCTGGGAATAATGTGATCATTCCCTGTAGAAAAAGGAGGAGTAAATCGTATTAGAACTAGACATTTTCAAACTGCTGTAGATAGACTACTATGTTGCCATATTGTTCATAATCTTTACCTAATAACAGGATATCTTTATATAGCATAGACCTCTTTGCAACACCAAGCAGGAGATGCTCTCCAGCATGAGCTCTCAGTAAAGCCACCTGAAATAGAGAAAATACATTTTCTATGGTTAATTCACTATTTGTTTTGTTTTATGCCAAAATCCTACAGATCCCACATATTTGACCACATGTTAATTCATTAAGTAATTAATTGCTTTTAATAACGCCATTTGATCATATTACCTCAAGGTCACACAGAAAAACTAAACATTCAATGAAGGAGAGCAAAATAGATACAGAGACCATGTGGATGTCTGGTTCCCTCACTAATTCAACATCAGCAAATCAGTTACCAAGCCCTGGTGATCACAGTGTTAATGATTCTGGGCTTTTGAGGGATATAACTTTAAAACCAGCTCATCATATTCTAACTCAGGATTAAAATACATTAACCACTCTAGTGGAGGCATTTATATCTTGTTCACTAAAATCAATCAGGCCCACAATGAGCAAACGTGTTAGCTTCCTATTATGTTTGGCAGTCCTTTAATGCGTTGTCATGTTTACTTTCAGAGAGATAACCAATCCTTTATTAAGTTCATTCCTTACTGCTGCATAGCTATACGTAACACTGGTACTTGTTTTGTTGAGGGTGGTATGGTTTGGAGACTGATGTTGCTGCTACTTGATCACTGGTTGATGAGTGACCAGAGTGTCTACAGGTATGTATGTACACTCTGTCTGGGTATGAGTCTCACCTGGTCATCTAGGGGCAGGTCACAGAAGGCCGGGATGTATTTAGCCCACTCCACCAGGACCAGCAGCTGCTGTTTCATAGACTCACACACATCCGTGATGGTGGCAATTTTTTTGGTCCTGATGTCTCCGTTCAATATGGGACCAGGAGAGGTGATCTGCTCAGGGCAATATAGAAGGAACATCCTCAGAGTTCTTGATTGCATTCTGTCCATAGTCAGACGTGAGCAGATTATACTCAAATGGGAAAAAGCTCTGTGGCATGTAAATCCCAAAATGATTTTGGCTGTCTTACCTGTCTTGACAGCACATCTGCCTGAATGAGTGCGTTGATGGATGGTAAACTGCTGTCCTCATAGCTGGATCTCCTAGTGCTGATTCTGTCTCTTTCATTCTGTACAGCTGAGATAACTGAAGGTTTTACTTTGTAGTACTTCTCAACTAACACCGAGCTCTGCAGTGTTGCATGTGATCGAACGTTGTGGCAGAACATTGTGACTTTTACACATGGGTTATGGGTTAATTAATTGTATACATAATTAAAAAAATGTTTTACTAAATACACAGCCAAATAGAATAGCTTTGTCATTAAAAGGAAAAATAAGGCTTCCAAGGCTGTGGTGTTTATCAGTATATAACTATTATGGCCCAGAAATGTTTGCTCAGCATAAGCTGGTCATAGACTTCAGTGCTCTGTGGAGTGAACATTAACAAAGTGCTATTGCAACATGCTCTGACTACGAGTAGCTTCAATTCAGTGAGGAAGCTTATATTATGACAGTGATCCACAGATCAGAAGTCAGAAGTTCTGTTTTTGTTACATTGAGAGAGATTGGGTGGAAGAAATCACAAAAAATCACTTATTTTAACAAGCACATGTAAACTGGCTTGTTCACTTTGTCACTGTTGTGAATAGATAGCTACATGGCTCATACCTTCTTTTTTCATGCCAGCTCTAAAGCATTTCTTCAGTCGACAGTATCGGCATTGATTCCTCTTGTCTTTGTCCACAATACATTGTCTGCTAAACCTGGAATTAGTTTGAAAATGAATCAATAAAAACACTTTTGCTGTAACATCATTTACATTTCAAGTTGAATAATACATTCTCATTTATGGAAACCGCTTGGAATTGCTGTTTAACCCAGGGGTCCCCAGGGGTCTATACTTGGCCCCCTCATGTTTTCCCTCTGTACTAAATAACTTTGCAGAAATTAGCCGATCTAGCTAATAGCTTTTTTGCCGAATGTTCACCCCAGAATAGGGACACTTCATGTGGTTAAATGGTTTGATACATGCACCAACAGTACACAGATTGCTTATATACAGAGTTCCCTTATGCTGCAGCAGTTGCCATTGCTTCTACTTGAGTTGCTGTTCTCAAGTTTAGGGGAAACATTATTCCCTTTCTTTCCCCACCCAGAATATCTTGTCTGAAAGTTTACTGCTCACATTCTTTGGCTATACTTTGGCAGCATGTGCACAGATCTCTTTCTCTCACCTGCACGAGTACATGTGGTTTTTGCGGACACTGCGTCGGAAAAAACCCTTGCAGCCGTCACAGCTGGAAGCCCCATAGTGCTTGCCAGTGGCCCTGTCCCCGCAGATGGCACACAGAGTGCCTGCTCCCATGTGGCTTGCAGCATTCATGGTGGCACTCTCACCAGGTGAGGAGTCTGACACAAGAAGAGAGAGGGAGAGAGAGAGAGAGAGAGACCAGAAGGGAACATGAGTGTATCCAAATTAAACTTCTGTACAGTGCAAAGACTGAAGTACACTAAAATATGATCATGTTCTATGACATGACTTGAGGTTTTTAGATAGTGGCTTTATTTGACGCTTTGTTTATTGTAAACCGTTATTCAGGTTGGAGGTGTAAATGGCCTCAGTCCTTCCAATCGTCAACACAGCTGACAGCTGATCAAAGACATTTCAAATCAATCTGCAAGGATCTACTAACTACTCAGACACAGTAAACAGGTCAGCATTGATCTAGGTTTGATTACCTCTGAAAAGGCAATCACTGGAGACTGTCTTCCTTTCAGCTGCCGTCATATCAGATAAGGTCAATCAATCACACTGAATGAATGTCATGATTTCTTATTCTTCATTCAATAAGTTACGATTGGCATTGCGGCTATCAATAGATATGTTCAAATCATGTACAAATCACTACAGATATGAAGAGTAATTATGGTTCAAATAATTATTCTTAAGACACCAGCGTGACCATAAAGTAGGTGAGAAGTTTAGGCAGTGAGGTTCAGGAGTTGTTTTGCTTTAGAATCGGGTTTGCAGCCAAAAGTCATGGGAGAGTGAATGCAGAAATACGTCAGTGTCATCTTAACTTCTCAAAAACCATTAATCACGCAAAAAGGCTAGAAAACCCCTACTCTGGCTCTTAACTTCGATCTGAATCTGTGGGAACCAACCGTCTGTAACTAGAGATGGACGTTCTTGATACTCGGCCTACTGCTTCATTAGAGGATCTATGCCTTGTAATCGATCTGGTTGAAATATGACCAGTATCACATTGGTCCACAGGCTTGAGCAAGTCATGTCCATGTCTGTAATGTATATTGCCCAGCCAGCCAATTAGCACAACATGCATTGAGCACTGCTCATCTAGTCTCGTAAATCAAAATCCCTTAATGTTTTACTATTGCAGTAAGTGATAAAAAAAAAGACATGTCACATGGTAGCATCCCCTATCATCCCTTGGCAAGGGCCAGAAGATGGACAAATGACCCCGTGTATCACTTCATGGCAGAACCCCCTTTGCCCTCTAATGAGCAAAGTTTTAACTAGTGAAAAGTTTCAAAGTTCAACTGCGTGGCCATTGCATAGGCTTTATGTGACTCACCTGCACCCATGGCGAGTACTTGCATGTTTTCGAATTCCAGCGTGGTATAGGCCGGGTCCAGAGCCTCGCTGTAGTCTGCCATGTCCATGTCTGCTGGTGCTTTGGGCAAACAAACTCTCATCTACCTGACAGTGAGGCAGAAAGTGGTTTCTTGTCCAAGAAACTAATGTCCCCCCCACCCCCACCAGCACCCCCTTCACACCTACACCCAACCCCCCCCTCCCTCTATTTGACTGTGACTCCGCCCCCAGTATGCTAGGTAGATGCTGGGCCCTGCGTGGTGCGTGATGGGGACTGTATGGTGTCAAAGGGGAGAGCACGTGGAGGCTGCCAGTGACTGACAGCGGTAGGTCCTCCTCCTTCCCTTCCTTCTCTCTCGTGCCTCTAACCAGAGGAGAGGCAGAGTGGCTCTCTAGTTGATGTTTAACCAGCCTCCTCTGTGGTGGATCAGAGGGGTTGTGGGTTTTTTGGAGCGATAACACAACTTGGATAATCTTTCTTTCTTTTTGGATCTGTGTGTCTCTCTGTCAGTCTGTCTGTCTGTCTGTCTGTCTGTCTGTCTGTCTGTCTATTTCTCATTCTCTCTCTCTCTCTCTCTCTCTCTCTCTCTCTCTCTCTCTCTCTCTCTCTCTCTCTCTCTCTCTCTCTCCCCATCTCTCCCCCCATCTCTCCACACTGCTGCTAATAAAGGATAAACAATTTCCCAATGAGGGTCATAAAATGTCAAATCTGCACCAAAGACACATCATCACCACTGCACCACCAGTTTCAGCCAGTCATCCATTTCAAAGCAGTAAAAGTATCTCATCACACTCTATGGCCTTGCCATACTGTGAGTATTAAAAAAATCACGGTGACCTAAATCTACTTCAGTACAGGGCAGACTATGCCATTTGCAATTCAGTATTGAGCAAAGTTTAGCTTACCTGGGTTGCCCATATCATTAGAGTCCCAACAGCTTGGATTCAGACTTACTGCCACATTTAATACGTCCCTTGGTAAATCTCAGTTAATTCTTGCATAATTAACTAGAGAAATAACTCTCACTAAAGCAAATTGACGCCTTTAGGTAAAAGAGTTCATTGTTTCTCAAAATGCAGGGCACATGTGAGGCTGCATTTTGATCCAAATACTTGCGCCTGGCCAGTTTCTCCTCAAGGAGGAGGTCTATCATGAAAACCTGACCTTCTACAAGAAAGGGCACTCACACTTCTGTCTGTGTAAGAAGGCCCAGAGGATATATTTTGAGAGTAAAGCTTAACTTCTATTCTCACCAAAAATTATAACTAACACGACGTGCCTTTTCCTTTGGCGAGCAACACTTTCATATGACAAAGTATACACTACAGTAGGCGGGTCAAGCCCACAGCTGCCAAGGTTTTACCAAATAGATGGCATGAGCAAGTTAGTGACAAGACTGGCCATGTAGGGAATACATCTACATCTTTGTAATCAAGATGATGAGCTCATAGAGAAATATATGTTCTTGTGTACTGCAGCAATGGTAAAAATGTTTTTAAAAATATTGCTGTTGCGAAAATCCCCAACCCCTCTGTGCGTAAGTCAACGTGACTTGGCAAACAGTAGTCTGGTATTTGAAGAAGAGAAAGTGCTAGTACAAAGCAATAGGTCAACGATCTTGGGTTCAACCAGACCTCAGGAGCAGTAAACCCCATGTGGGTGAACTTGATAACCACCCACCCAGAGTATATAGAGGATTCATAAAATTATGTCTCTCTCTCAAAGCAGGCAAACACCATAACATTCCTACAGGTCACTGAGGAAATAGTCAGATATTATCCTCTTCACAATTAAATATTGACTAAAGCCATCTCTTAATCCAATTACAAATTAAAAGGGACATTGTCAACCAGTGATTAAAACCCATTGAAAAGGTTATCTGAAGCCACTGAATGGATCATGGTTCGTTTGAAATAGGCATTCCAAATGAGATTGGAACATTTAGTCAAATCCTGATTAATTCACCGCCATTACACCTATATTAGTAAAATGGTTCAAAACCTATCCACGTTCACGTGTGTTGAGCGTTTGCTCTCATATTTGCTCAGGAAGTTAGTTCATCATTCCAAAGCACCCAGTGAGCAGGGGGATGGGAATGAAGGACAATCTGTGTGAAGCTATGAATGAGTCACTTGGAACAAATCTTATCTTCTCCGTCATTAAAGCTTTTTTTATCACTGCTCCCATCTTAAATTTCTGTGAACTCCTCAAGGAACAGTCATATACAGGACTATAAAGTATAATCTGTGTGGTTATAGCTTTCTTAATCACACTCGGTGACAAACTGTTCCTATGTATGAGATAGGCATAGCTAGTTTGAAACCCTCAACTTTATTCTTTTGAGATAGGTACGTTCCACGCGTGCTACATCATACAGCATGCATTCTGTATAATAGCATGAAACAGATGGTGCTGCAGTAGCTACATGAAGAGACTAACTTTATAGCTGCCCACGATGACCCAGGGGAAAATATACCTAATACATACAAAGTAGCAACTGCTTCATCATAACTTGAGATGTCAGACCTATGTTATTGCTCAAGTTCAGATGATCAGAACCAACTATAATGCTTATGTCCAAGGAATAATTTTGTATAGGCAAATATTCAACAAGAAGAAATAGACATCTTTATCTTCATTTACACAGGGCTATGATAATGTTAGCCCACAGCTGACAACATCTGTATTGGAGTTCAGTTTGCAGTGGCCATGATGGGATGGGATGGGATGGGAGTCCTTTCTTATAATCAGTCACCCAAACTCCCTGCCCTGGGGCTAAAAGTCAAAGGACCGCTGAGAACTGATGTAACACTTGTGTGATTCTCCCCTTTGAAACTTCAAACTCCAGTTTGTGAACAAAGTCCTGTCTATCTTCACAATAGGAATCTCCGACCACTGACCAAACTCCATTTGTAACCGCTGCCTATTTGTACCTTCTGCTCAATCACTAGATTCCATTTACCAAGTCCAGTCCTAAAGGCAAGCTGCAGTGAAGCTGTATAGCCAAATCTAAATTCTGGAAAAAGCAGTTGGGAGTAAAGGAGAATTCATTATGGCCTGGAGTTGTCAATAGGATTTGGAATACATTGCATGGGAACCAACTTTGTTTTTTTTTAGAAGGGAGCTCCACTACAGGGGAAACGTGAGTGTTTATTATGCACATCCAACTCTGTGGTGATATTGATATAAGACAAAGAGACAATGTGCTTGCTGAAGCACCTTTGTGGCCAGCAGAGAAATCCTACTGCTCTCCACTCACCTGTGGTAGATGGAGGAGATATGTGAGTATCATGTCATGGCGAAGACCTTGTCAACAGATAACTATCTGCAAATCACACAGCTTATGCAAGCCCCTCTGGTTGAGCAGGGGAATATCCCATTTTCTGTGTCATTGACAAATTATCTTAATTATTTCTGCCAATGGTGGTTAACCTTTATGTATATACATGATCTTATATGTGCCCTTTTTTAAATTATTGTATATCTTTAAAGTTTGGATAGATCAATCATTTTTCTAAGATGAATAATTAGAGAATAAGCAACTTCTAGTCAGCTCAATTAAATAGTTTTCTGCAGTTCTAAATGATGACATACAGTAGTATAAAAAGGAAAAGCATCAGCCTCAGAGGCCTGCGATCCTTGTTTGTCAAAAAACCTTTGGGACCGTTTGTTTACTTCAGTGAAGTCACCATCTGTGGCAACATCTAAAGTGATTCATATACTGAAGCTGATATGATTGAGAGTCTTGAGTAAGCCTTTTAATTAGCAGACAGGTACTGTGAAAATGTGAAGACAGTGAATTAAGCTTTTGCACTCTTTGTAGACTATTTTCTCTTCAATTACATAACCTCACTTTTGGGGCACATTTCAGTCAATGTGATGTATTCTAACATGATGAAAGCACACTACAGTAAGTAGTTGAAAAATACCTCTGAGAGTAAAGTTTTTTGTTTGTTGTCTGGAGCATCAGAAAATATCCTCACCCATGATGTGGGTTTGTTGTGTAATTATGAACCAATTAGTGCTAATTTTGCACAGGTTTCATGATGTACTCACTGTGTTGGACACAGAAGTGTGTAGTTAAAAAAAAAAGATAGCACCAAGTTGTAATTGTTATTATTTCCACCTACTAATGAGCGGGAAAGCTCTATATCACCACATGGATGTGGTGTAATAATAATACAAAATAATAATAGCTTGAATTTATATAGCGCCTTTCATAAACCCAAGGGCGCTTTACATAAAAAACAATGAACAACAAACAACTAAACAAAACAACAACCAACTATTTGCCATAAGCCTGGGAGTAGTGTAGGCCTAGTCCTACTGTGTGTTATTTCTGTGAAATTAATAGTGTCACTACAGATTATCTAATTTTTCAGGAATATTGCTGTAGTTGGAAGCTGTTATTTGTTTAGTTTAGTTTTTTCAGACTCTGGCATAAAGATGGACTGATGAAATATTTCATCGTCCAATACACTTTAAACTAGAACAGTATATATCAACCGTTTGCATTTGATATATCCAGGCATAGCTTCTTAGCAATGATAGAGAAACTAAAGTTGCCTCAGTGCACCAAATAAGTAAACAATTGCATCAATAAACACGTAGACCGATGTGCAATGTAAATCAATCACAGTGCTTGATAAGCCTCTGTAATCATTAACTGCTGTTTTGCTGAGAATTCATTTTGACTGCCGACTCAATCACTTATGTCAGCAGCACCGCTCAGCGCACCTTTATCTCCCTGATTCCCTATAGGCCCTCCCGACATCAGCTAATCAATAGACATTTAACCTCAATATCTTGAATAACAAGATTATAAATGTCCAGGCATTCAACCTTATCCCACCCCAGCAAGACCAAAGACAAACAGGCCCACTTGGGCAGCAGCCAAAATTAGAGGGTAGTTACATTTTCAATAGATTTGCAGTTTGGGAACAAAATGAAATTGCTTCTGTAAAATGCTTGTAGTGAAATTATAAACACATCTGTGGCTGTTATGCTTATATATACAGCAGCTGACCTACAGTACCAGTCATGGGTGATCTGCAGTATGCTGTATGATGTGTGTATTAATAATATGGTCACAGTAATTGACAGCTTCTTTGATATGGCCGTGGGCAGTTTCATTGTTTTCAACCCATTACCCTTATTATGGTGGCTCATAACCTGGGTGGCAGGTAATTAACCAGCCAGCGCTATGCACAAATCACTGGCTCTGAATGATGTCAGTGTCACTGACCAACCTATTAGTCTGTCAGTGAAGTTAGAATCACTGGCTATTACTGCCACCATGTGGACATTTCTATACAAACTGTTGGGAAATGTGTTATTCAGCATCTAAAATGGTCACCACACCATATCCACTACCCAGTAGGTCAACAATCTGGTACTTTAATTTTCAACTGGACACTACTAAATTCTTCCTCCATTCAACAATATTTTATTCAATATCTTTTTACCCCAAATATGCCATTCCATTTAGTGACCACCATCAAGACCATACTGTAAACACAAACACATAGCATGACTGTCATTTATAACAGTAGTAACATTTGCTCCCTCAGCAGCCCAGCAGCTTTACTCTCCTCAGAACAAATATCCAGATTTACGACATTAACAAACAGCAGCTTGTTGTTTGCGCCTGACTGTGGAATAACCTACATACTCTGACTAATTCCTTGGGTTCACAGCCAGGTTTTGAAAATACTGTTGCTTTCTTTCGCTTTACCTGGATTGGTGTATTGCAGTGTTCCATCATCGCCAAACATCCCTGTGACGGCAGAGCCCTGACAGTTATCTGGCCCACTGAGCGAAGAAGGCCCATGAGCCCCAGACTGGGAGTGGGCTGCAGCTCTCTCAGGCCCAGCCACACTGAGGCAGGCAGAGAGAGGGAGCAGGGCCAGGTCTGTTGTGCTCCCTGCTTGCAAGGGCCATAGGGCTGGTCGTAGGGGCCAGAATGAGAGTAGCAACTGAGGATAATCCACTAATGCCTGTCACAATGAGATTTGATTGGAGGCTTGAACACCCAGCTTAATGGTGTCAAGCAAACAGTAATACCCACCCTACACGTAGGCTGCTAATTGGGGGGCTCTGCCTCAGGTTTAATGCTACATAAACACATGCAAATTGGCACATTTTTCATTTAAAGTAGATGATAATTTTGTTCACTGACTTGAAGACAACTTTCTGAAATATATTCACCTTATAAATGACACAAAGTCTATACTGTATATCTATAACTATATCCTGCCACATCAGTACTTTCAGTGTCAAAAATGAAATACAAAAATAAGGTGCTTCACTTTTTCTAAATTGTAATACTGTATAGCGGTGAATAAATATGCAATAGTCTAACTTTTTAGATATCATTTTGTTGAGATTAGAGCTATGCATAGCGACTGAGACCACAATACCTTGGAAAAATGTTCAGACATGATTCAGTTTGCTCACAAATATAACATTAGCTCCACTGGGTTCCTAAAAGCTGCAATCCATAAGTTTCATGTCCTATCCAGGATACAAACGCTGTAATTCTACTGCTCTTCCAAGAGACAATGCTCACGTGACCAGGGTTATATTGTGCTTATGAGGTTGTCAATCAGTAGGTTGACAAGTAGTACCTGAGACAAGGGTCTAAATTTCTCATTGGAAGATTAGGGATGAACCACTGCAGATGTACTAGTTATATTGTACAAACATATCATAAATACAGATTGATTAAAATAACATTGTATTCATTAAAATAAGTTCTGGATTGGATTGCAGCTTCCAGAGCATTTTCCACATTGAATTTTGACCGTGTTTATCGCATCCTAAAAATGATTTATTATGAGCGCCACAAAAAGTAGGACCTGTCAGTGTCTGTGTTTATTTAACTCTGAAATCGTAAACATTTACTTGTAAGGGTCTTTCAGAATTAAATGACTGTAACATTCAGGATTTGACTGTACTGTTCATCCTGTCTCTGCCTTACTTTGGTCTTGTGTGTAGGAGTCCAGCACCTCAGTGCCTCTTCACCAAGTCATTCAACTTTCTAGACAAACAGATCTGTTCATTGAAGGGCTGTTCAATAGCCTTTGTTGTATTTACATACACCAACTGATTCTGCAAACGGCAGAGCTCAGCGTTTGCCTAAGTTGTGACCGTTGAGTAATTAATATCATGTGTCTGACATGAAGTTATGTGTAGCCCTATTATAAAAGCTATAATGTTGCCTTGTTCAGAAAATGGTTTGCTGTTGTGTGGTCTTGGTAGTCAACGCTTTATGAGAAATTAGGTTTAAAAGGATATACAGATTGTGGCATGTTTGTAACATTCAAGTCACTGCTGATTAATAAGTGGTCGCAGAATGTATAATATAATTAATGTATATGTAGTTCATTGTTTACAAAATAATGTAAATAACTCAGTAATCACTATTGCTAAGCTTGATGCTTTCTGGAGACATTGTGTCAGCACAATTTCTACATTGGAGCAACCAGAGCAGTTCTTTGTTGTTCTTTTTGTTTGCACCAAGAAATATAGTGCAACCCGGTCTCAGGCAAAAAGAAGCTTAGAGCAGGCAGCTGCCAAGGAAATGCATTTGTAACATAAATGTTTTTTGAAGATCCGGTACACATACAATAAACAAATCCTTTTGGAAAAGGATCCTATCCAAACTATTATGAGCAGCGCCCATAGATCAGCTTTTACCTTTGAGGCCACTCAGGCCAGTGCCTCAATGTGACTGGTAGGAGTTTGTCCCTAACATGCATGCCTTTAGAAGTGAGAGGGAATTGGAGCACCCAGACAAATCCCACATCAACACGCAAAAGCCTCAGTCAGGTTCAAACTTCTTGCCAACCACTAAGCCACCATCCAAGCCCAAATATTAATGGATTTGTGGACATAAGATATTAGTTGGCTTATTATCAAAGCCCATGTGTTTGTTTCCACATTATAGTTTGTCATTTCCACTGTTTCAACTATAGCCCTAAATCATTTTTATCAAGGGACATAAATTAGTCTTGTCATTTCAGTTAAGATGGATCAATTTGAAATGCCCCCCCATGTCCTATTCTGAAGGAAGTAATGCACTCCAGGGGGATGAACACCCACAATAATAAAGGTACCACTAGGGGGCTGAAGAATAATGATGTTAGCTTACTGTTACTGTTGCTTTTATTATTATAAATAGCACTAGGAATAGATGATTTATTTCATACCATGACTGGAAATGGGGCGTATGGTGGGGAGAATAGACCTACAATAACAATACAGTACATGCAGTCGCAAGGTGGAACAGAGAACTGCCTGCCAATAAAGTTTGGGCCAAAATGATGGAGGGTTGGGATGAACCAGCATCTACAAGACTGTGGGAGTCTATTTCATACCTTCATTAAAATATTAATCTTTATCAATAACTGGAAGAGACCTTAGGGCTTAATAACATTTTGAGAAAAATGTGTACATGTATGTCTGTGTACCTCTCTTTGTTCTGTTTATTAATGGTGTTTTAAACGATTAATGTACAGTAAACAGTATTATTACTACATTTTTTGTTTCTTCACTAATGCAGTATGTTAGAGGAAATTAAAACCAGCTGTAGGTTGACAATGGCATTATTATATATGATAAAACAGTAGGAATGATCTGCTCTTAAACCTCCACTACAGCCCTTTAAATGGTCTTTGCATAGCCATAGTCCTATAAGATAGAAAGAGAGAGAAATGGAGAGCATAGTACCAAATATTGGGAAAAGTTAATGTGTTGCCCCATTAAGTTATTGCCCACAACGTTTTTACATCTCCCATCCTAACATGCAAATCATAAAAACTACACCCGTGCCATCTATGCACGCTATGTCTGGTTCATATTCACATGTGTCAGAAACAATACAGTACACTGTCAAATATTTAGTGTCAATTGATCAATTTCTAACAAGGCTATAGGGTATTAACCTATTCACTTGCTAAAGTGCATGTAGGCCTACAGTAAACAGCATTATGTACTGTGACAATGTCAAAATGCAATGTTCCAGACAATAAACCACAGAAAACGATCCACCATGGTACATGCTTTCATCTTTCTGACATGGTCTCGACTCTCAACAATTCAGTATTTTTCTTGTAACACATTACAATCCTGAGCGTTAATTTAACTCTTAGAGTGTTAAAAATGCACCCTTACAAATCATTTTTTACGTTCTCAGAGTTAAATTAACACAGGATTTTACTGTGCACTTTTGCACCACTGTCTGGAGGAAAATGTAACCCCCCCCCACATTACAATAGCTTAACAAGACTTAATCCTGTACTCTGCTTCAAACACACATAGGCAGGACTACTTATAACTATCATAGGGGTCAGCACCCCGATCAGAACCTAAAACCATCTTCCTTGTCTTTGGAGGGTACACCAGCCTTTCATCCGTCCAGTCTCATCACAGTGTCATCATCATGTTCGAACCCAGCTTTTAGGGCCTATATTTAACAACCTCCATATCTCTGACACGCCTCTTTGGTTGCAGCCATGTGAAAAACCAAGACGAAAATGGCGACGATATTCGCCACCAGGAATCAATTGCGTCCCATCGTTGCTCTCAGGCCGGTGACTTTGCAAAGCTACCGGCTCTCTGAGAGGCATAAAGAAAGCAAGCAGCTGGCACACACAATCTTTTTCACTCAAGCCACTGAGTTAAAGTGATGAAAACAAAGGTGCTCACCAAATGGAAGTTCCATACTTGAACTGACTTGTTTATTAACATTGACCATGGCTTCCTCCTATTATCTCCTCCAAAGCATGTGTTTCATATGGTCTCTATTCTTCCCCACGTCTTCTCAAAGCATAAGGTGCATAATATGGAAGTTTGTCACCGCCGGTTGTGAGAAGGGTGTTGTTGGCGCAAGGTAAGGCCGGTGTCGCTGCTGTTATCTTATTGATTTTCCTAATCTGGGTAAATGTGGGTGGAGAGGTTAAACAGTAACCAGGCTTGTATGGATCCAACCAATCTATATGGCAGCAGCTGTAACTATAGCAACAAGATGATAGAAACTCAAATAGACATAAAGTTATGATGTGTTTCACCCTCTTTCTCATCACCAAATGGACATTTTTCTGAATATGAATTAGGGCTGAATATGTGGTTTGAATAGGAAACTGAGTTTGTACAAAAGGAAAGAGAAAACCAGAAGGCGGGGAGTGACATAAAAGAGAGAGAGAGAGAGAGAGGTGTGGAGAATGTACTGAGGGTGGGAGTCAGTGCATGTGAGTGACGTAATCACTTTTGTATTAGGAGAGGAAAAAATATTTCCTGTTTAATGATGTAATACAACTGAAAATAGTTGTCAATACATGTTTCACCATTATCCATTTATACATTCACATCGTGTGTGTGTGTGTGTGTGTGTGTGTGTGTGTGTGTGTGTGTGTGTGTGTGTGTGTGTGTGTGTGTGTGTGTGTGTGTGTGTGTGTGTGTGTGTGTGCACACGCGTGTGTCGTGTCAGTGCCTAGATTGTTCGAGAGCCCCACATAATTTCCCCATATGACCATAAAAGCTGCATTAGACTCCTGTTTTATAACCCTGTCTCTGAGGATAGATGGAGAAATGTAATGAGGTCCAAATGAAACTGAAAGTAACTAGTGGTGTAAAGTAACTAAGTACTGTACTCAAGTACTGTACTTAAGTATTAATTTAAGTAATCAATTTTGAGGTACATTTATTTTACTTGAGTATTTAGGTTTACCTTACGTGATAAGGTAAACCTCTACTCCACTACATCTCATAACCAATCTTGTACTTTTTACAGTAATACAATACATTATTTGACAACTATTTAAACTTTTACTCCTTTAGTAGACTACTTTACTTTGTAGTGTAAGTATATTTTGATGCCAATACTTTTGTACTTTTACTAAAGTCAAATTTTGAATACAGGGCTTTTACTTGTAACAGAGTATTTTTATTTTGTGGTATTTCAACTTTTGCTTAACTAAAACTTCTGAGCACTGCCTGTATCGCTTGCAAACCAATAAACACAATTACTGTAGAGCAAGCTATTTGTGAATATTCAGTCGTTTTCTAACTTAATCAAATGTTTAATCATGCATTCAATTATATATTAATTCATTAACCACATTGTTTTATTACTCTTTATTCGGAGTGTGACTTGCCAGTTTTTCCAGCCATGATAACAAAGAAATAATATAATGTACTGTAAAACGAAACTGTAAGAGAATCACTAACACATACATGTGTGTATACAGCTACAGTACAGCTACTGTATCATCTGTACAATAAAAAAGTGCTTCATTTGTAACAAATCTTCATAAAACTCACCTAATAAATTCATCAATAACAGTGCAAAAACATGTCTCTGTGGTTGTGTTTAGATAGATAAGCATCTGATGACTGCAGTAATTTTCTTTTAGATGTTATTTGCACAATGTAATGGAGAGATTCACAATAGAAAACATCCTACAGAAAATACATACATTCGTGCTATTATCCACTGGATTATGTATGTGACATTCATTCATAAAGGCATATGACAATAGTGGTAAATTAATTGCTAAATCCTTTTTTAGAAAAACAACAACAACAAAACAAAATAAAGATCATGTGCTTTTCTTGTAGTAATGCTTTTCATTAGCTGAGCAGAAGTTCACCAGGATATCTCATTCTCTTCATTCTTCCATTAAAACATGAAATTATGTAATTTGTCATATCATGTCAGGTTGTTTCTAATATCTTTTAAGATTTTTGGTGTTTGTGTATCCAGAACACTGGTTTCTACGACAGGTTCCTCCGTAGCTGGATGGACAGGCTGAACATGGCTTCCCCGTCTTATAAGGAGCCTCTCCGATCCAGTTACCCCTGAGGAATGGAATAAAGTTAGTATAACACCTCCACTGAACAATCTGTCTGACCAAATTCTAAAACATAATTAACAAACAAGAAAAGACAGTAAAGAAAGTACACAGAAAGAAAATAGATATCTTTTGGTTAAAATAAAAGGTTTGTGTGTGTGTGTGTGTGTGTGCGTGTGCGCGTGTGTGCGTGTGTGCGTGCGTGTGTTAACGTTAAAGCTGTACATTCAGATAGTAATCTTTCATAAACAGAAAATACATTTTGATGTGGGTTGCCAATTTCATCCAATCAGGAGAGAGTATGAGCATACATTTTGTCTGCTCATTTCAAAACAAGTTATCACATTATAACGTGATACATTATCACGTTATAACATGATATTATCACATCATAACGTGATATGTATCATGTTAAAACCCAGATACTTTTTTTGCACAGTACTTACTTTATAGAGTAGTTGCAGACTAGAAGTGTGGCCTCCCTCCATGTGCTACCTAACACATGCATATTTAAACACTTCTTCACTGCACATCCCATTCTGTTGGTGCTGGCCCACACCATCTGAAATACAGTGCACCATATTCCACAGGTGTAAATGTCAATGTCATACTCTTCACACATGTTGCTTTCTTAGGGAACGGTTTTGAAAGCCAACATACCTGTGTGTAGTGGGAACACACAGGTCCATGACACCTGTTGGGGTAGGAGAAGTGTTGTCTCTCATTGTGCCATGATCTCACCAGCTCAGCAATGGACCGGTATCTGTCACAAACAAGTCACATTATTTAGTTTACTCATCCATTTTAGGCCGATACTGTATGTTTCCCAAAATACACATCTCTATTTTGTATTTCTTACACGGCCAGACTCATCTCATATTCTGTATATACGAAGGCTATGTCCATATGTTTCAAATGTAACCTCTGAGCAAAAAAAAAGGAACAACAAGGAAAATATTGTATTATATTCTGTACTACCTTCCAGAGTTTATTGATAGGTTCTGGCCCATAAATCTCATGGCTTGTGTTGGGCCATGATCCCATATGCAGCGTGAGGCCCAGGAGCCTGCTGATTTGGCTAATCCCTCATCCCACACCTGTAGATATGCGAGAGAGAGAGAGAGAGAGAGAGAGAGAGAGAGAGAGAGAGAGAGAGAGAGAGAGAGAGAGAGAGAGAGAGAGAGAGAGAGAGAGAGAGAGACAGAGACAGAGACAGTCAGAGAGAGAGAGACAGACAGACAGACAGACAGACAGACAGACAGACAGACAGACAGACAGACAGACAGACAGACAGACAGACAGACAGACAGACAGACAGACAGACATAAGAGAACATCTGCTCAAGGACTCTCCAAAACCATAAAAGTGAAAAACAAATAACCCCAGCCTCTGCAGCTATAAAGTAGACCATGTGGGAAACCCTTCACTGGTTTTCATGTTTCCAGGAATCACATACAGTATAGGCCTATCTGTAAATAACAAAATAAAAATGATTTAGTGTGAACTGAAGCTGAAAGCTGATCCTTTTCATGGCAACAGAAAGAGAGATATTCTTTGTTAGTTTTAGCTGTGGGACTGGTCTCTTGATTCCTGGTCTGGTACAAAATACAGTGTTCACAGAAGGCACTCACCATGTATTCCATATTGGCAGCAGGGGGGGAAACTTGTGAACGGACTCGGTTGTGGTAATCCAGCAAGGCATTCACGTCCCTGTTCGAGATGGCTCGTCGCCGTCTACCACGGGAAACACCGACACTGCTGGTAAGATTCCTGAAGACCGAATCAGTTTCAAAGCTTGTTTTGGTCATGTTGAGGAGGTCTGTGGGATTTGAAAATGTAGTAGTTGCGGCTCCCCTATGAGGTACTGTCCACAAGATGGCAGCAAACAGGAGTTGAACAGAAGCAGCAGCCATCTCTGCCTTCAGGGCAGGGTAGGAGCAGCACCAAGTCCTCACACTGTTCTGATGTGGAATGAAAGTTGGAAGGCATTCAGATATTCAATGACTTTAAACAAATCTTTAAAAAAAAAGGCTCAATATGAAACAAACAATATGTATTGAAGATGTATTTGTCACATGCTTACACAAGTATATGTTCAGACAGTGCCGTGCCAGACAGGGCGGCTAACAATTTAGACATAATATTAATACTTTTTAGAAGATGTAATAAAAACAGAGGCACCAACAGAGGCACCAAATGATTATACCTTGACTTTTAAATAAGGATTATAAGTAAATGTATTCAATAATTTGATTTGATTCATTACAGGAGTCAAATTAAGTCAATGTGCAAATGATGAGATTAAAGATTAAACTCACTGTACCTGAATTAAAATTAATCAATCAACAGATTTTTTTTACTGGATTCAGTTTCATTAACAAGCAATCTCATAGCATAGATTAATCTTGATGACAGAAAAATTAATTTTGCAACAAGATTAAAATAGGAAAGAGGAGATTTTTCCTATAACTTTTTTCTCATAACATTACATGTAAGACATACTCATTCAAACCTTACTTGAAAGTAACAGAAGAATACAAGAATACAAGACAAAATCTATAACTCATCCAATTTGTAAACTATCTAAAAGAAAAAGGTCAAGATTAACAGAGTTAAGCACATCTGGTCACTTGCCATCGCAGCACATGAACTGAACAAAACACCTCTCTACTGTAATAAGATACTGCATAAATAATAAAATACAATGAAAATACAAGATATTGTTGTGTTATTGTGTAATAAAAAATAATAAGACAGTGGGTCTAAAACTCCTGAAAGCTAAGCCACGTACCGTCATCGGTGGATGTTTCCAGATCAACAGAGCAGTGAAAGTCAGACAAGAAGTTGGGAAGCTGAGGACATCCACACTTAAACACAAGCCTTTGCAAACAAGCCCGTTTGACATATGTGGCAGGGAAATGTTACTGCTCAGGGCATCTGACGCACAAACCCTCCTGTACGCTTCCTCCCACAGGGATGTTCACTCACAAAACTGTTTGATAGGTGATTCAGCATTCTCAATACAAGCATTATGTAGTCTCTTTCGCAACTCCTGTAGAAATAAATCAAACTGACAATGACTCATGAAGTTCACTGTACCAAACATTTTACGTTTTTTGTACGCATATCTGAGCAATTCACATTTGACGTCTTTGGTATAGCTGTAATCTTGTAGTGCTTTGTTTTATGATTGATGAATGGATGCATCATCATAGTGAGATTTTGTTGAAAATTTATATTTCAGGACATGTGTTTCACTGTTAATTAGATTTGGGCCTCTTTTTTTTTACATGAAGCTTGAAGTCTTACAAGGGGTGTTCTTACCCGTAGAACACATGTTAAGGTTTTATTGAAACTCCCTCAGTTGTTTCAATAAAACACAATGAAAATAAGCAGGCCTAGGGGAAGGACTGAGCTGTGTGTTGAAGAATGCATATTAACCAAAGGGGAATAAGGACCCATTTTGAAGTGACTGCAGACTCAGCGCTCATCTCCAGCTGTTGTTGGTTCTGTGAAGGGCTTCTGGGCCCCTGGTCCTCTGCCATGTGTAATACAGTATACCAAGAGACTTCAAAACCTGCCAAGGTCCACAGCAGCCACGGGTTCAACAACCACTGGGGTCAAAGAGATCACAGAGACTACAGCTCTGCTGGGTAGGGGAATGAGTATTATAGGCAGAGTCACATTTGAAGCATTCTGGTTCAGTATGTGGCACTGTAGTTTATTATCAGGAATGAGCCATTTGCGTTGAATATATTCATAGGCCTGTCTTGCGGACTGTGGATGGTCTCCAAAAACAGTTGAGGTATGATAATGCATGGCCATTGAGAAAAACATTTTCAATGTCTGAATTTCCTTAACGTGATTTTCACAGATTGGAAATCTGTTGTATAATCTCTGCTCCCATGCCTCCTCACCATGAATTATCATGCCTCTCAAGAAAGATAGTTTGTATAAAGAATGACATGCATTCTTTAACCGCAAGAACCCTAGCAACCCTATTTTGGGGCAAACATTCGGTGAAAATAGCGGATCTACAAGCTCACAACACATCATGTTACATTTTTATTTTAACTATTGTTGCCGCAGAGATTCGGTGTAGAAGGAAAAAGGAGCGGACCATATATAGAGCCCTAGCAGACCCCAATCAACTAAATATATGGTTTAAGTAATTTACACATTCCATTGAGGCCTCTGCTTGTATTCTTATGGAAGAGGAAAGGCAACTCGGTCCATATTGGTTTAACCCAGTTACAGGGCAGGCTTCAACATATTTAAAATGAATTGCTCCAATCCTTCCAACAACACAATTAGACGTACATTAATTTGGATATACATAGCACAATCATGAAGGACAATATACATACAGTATTTGTGAACTTCAATGTATTATGAACCAGGCCAAACGCCAATTAACTGTTTGCTGACATTGTCCATTCTTCTCCAATGCTTCCTACATCTTGACATGTTACTGTTATGGGTGAAATTTCACAGAGACATACCAGAGAGTAGCCTATGTATAGAGATCAGCAAGTTTTTAAAAGAAAAAAAAGATCATAGTAAAGAATTCTACTTCCTGCTGAATTCATGCTGAATGTAGAATGATATGGTAACAATAGATACACAGTCAAATCAGTAAATATTTACTTAATTCTGACAATGCAACCCAGATGTCCATTTTACACAGAGTTGAATCAACACTGTTTACAGTTTTAAGAACGGTGGAAAAAGACAGCGATCTTCAAAATACAATGTATTATTCGGTGGGACATTCACTTTGCATGCCATGATGCCAGCAGAAAGCAGCATGTAAGTCTAATACACAACAAACATTTGCACCAGTTAACAACATTCAGTTACATGTGTATTGAGTTCATAAACGGCTGTCAATGTGTCACCACATGTCAAGGTGTCACTGTCACCACCCAAACAGATGAAACCAATATTTCCTATATGTGTTCTAAGTGACCAAATGTACACAACAAACCCAGTGCAGCCAACTTTATGTGTCAAACAGCCCAGTCACCACTTCAAAGGCTTGCAGGATACTTCAGCACATATGTGGTTGAGTGTTGTCAGACGTAGTGACTGGGTGTTTAAAGTACAGAGAGCTCATTGAAAATGTCTGTGTGGGCCTACGGCCTATAGAGGGTCAGTGTAGAGACATAGGTCCTTGTCCATGTCAGGGTTCCCCTGTAACGCCAGTTGTAGCTTGATGTTGGTCTTTGAACTTGGCCGATGTGCCTTTCCATTGGCCTAAGGCAGCCAGCAAGTAGCCATAAATCCATTTCTGTTTGGTCCTAACAGTACCATCAGCAATACAAAGAATGCTCTTTTGTTCGGTTGAGGGACATGGAGAAGCCCATCAAACTGTGGTCGTTATGAAGCAAAAAGCAAAAACGAAACATGCAAAATTGAACATCTATCAGCAACTTGGAGCCATTGGTTTCCAGTATTGTACAGCTCGGATTTACCTGCAGAATGGAGTTTTACCAGGTAACACCACCATGATATAATCAAACTGTTATCTTTAGAGTAACATCAATGGAATTTTTTGGTGTTGGTTTGATGGATGAGTCTCAGCCAAGTGCACCCGACTGACAACGCAGCCTTGTGCACCATTTATATTTAGCTATGGCCACATCCATGTCAATTCTGTCACATAGTTAATAACTCTATCATCCCACATCAAAGAGAGGGCAGAAATGTTGAACAACAATATAAAATGGATCCATCAACCATGTGTGTGTGTGTGTGTGTGTGTGTGTGTGTGTGTGTGTGTGTGTGTGTGTGTGTGTGTGTGTGTGTGTGTGTGTGTGTGTGTGTGTGTGTGTGTGTGTGTGTGTGTGTGTGTGTGTGCGTGTGCATGTGCATGCAGAATGCATGCGTGCGCACTCGCATCTTAAGGGTGAATTGGAGATCATTATCTTGATCATTATGTTTTTATTGTATGAATCATGTGTGCACCCTCACTGCAGTGCACAAATAGTATAGGTAATTCTGTTTTTCTTAGACCAGCAATCGCTAACATGTCTATAGGTGTCTTTCTCTCTTACACAATTAAAACAGAGGCGTAAAAACTGTGTAGAAATGTAAATACTGTTCCTACTGCTGTCATGTATGGGGCCTTTTCTCGTGCCAGCAAGGTTCAACCTTTGCTTTGGCAACCTGAACACAAATTTGCTGAGTGATGTAGTCCCTTTCCAGTTACACTGAGAGGGAGGCGCAACCAGGCAATTCCAAGCAGAATTTACAGGAAACTAAGGAATGAAAAGTGCTCCCTTGCATAAACTTTCAGTCAAGCATTTATCCACTATTAACAGGATTGCTGTTTTATGCTCTGGAATAGCCAACATGCAACAGTGATATTACAACATGACATCTTGTGATCAAGTTCTTATTGAGGGTATGTGGTGATGTGGGAATGTGGTGAATGCATAGTGACACACTGACATAGACTACATACTGTACTCAACATACTGTACATACTTAGAGTGAAAGTTAAAGACATACTGAAGCATAATTGATAAAAGCTGAAATGTTCATTAATATTTTAATGTATGGTCAAACAGGCAGGCTGTCTGAAATACGTGAAATTTGTCTTGTACACCCATATCTGCATTTTACCCATCCTATAACTACTAGGAGCAAGTGAGCAGCCTGCTATTGCGGCGCTCGGGATGTGTGGTGATTCGTACCATGGGCATCCAGTACACTGAGTAGAGCTGTCTTCACGTAATGCTTAATTTATGCTCTGTTTTATGATGGTGTCATGCACCAAAAATAACAGATCTACAAGCTCTCAAAGCGCATTGTGAGCTTGTAGGTCTGCTATCATACAACGAAGCATAAATCAGGCTCGAGGCTGAAATGGATGAAGCAGAACCTCAGAGCACACCAGACGACCCATGCAGAGAGAGACAATCCCACACACCCCCTGCAGCATGACATCATCTGTCTGGGTCGCCGTGCCAGTGCTTCCGTGCCCTTGCATACAAAAGAACACTGTGACGTTTATATGCTAGAATGGCATGGAAAGCCGTGCACAGAGCAATCTCTGCACACTCAATGGCCTCCCTTATTTAACTGAGGGGGGAACATAAAATAAACCTTGTACAAACTATATTTGAGGTCCCTAGCCACAGCTTTTCAATTGTCTGCCAGCCCTTTCAGCTCTGTCTGAGTAACTGTGCAGCAGCTGGTGCCTTTCTGAGGGAAAGACCTTGGGGCCTTCTGATGCAATCCACCACAAACCTTCACTCCTCTCAAAGCAGGTAACACACCGACAAAAAGGCAATCACTCTGAGTCCAAGTAGTCTGTTTTCAAGTCAATTTAAAACGTAATAAAATAAATAATAAGTAGCTTTGCATAATAATTTGATACAATAACACAAAATAAAATAAGGGATTTTCAAAGGGTTTTCAATCATCATTTAGAGAAGATGCAAAACTAATCAACCTATAGTGGAAGTTTGCATTTATCATTAACAGTAGGCTACTGTACTTATATTGCCAGCATGGACAGATAAGGGTCCATTATTACACTCTCATACAGTTAAATTAACACTCATTAAATTAACACTGGGGAATTAACATTCAGATTTTGCAGTGTGGGGAATATAATCACTACAAGGCTGCAACTGGAAATCCAAATCAAACTCCTTTTTAACATTTGCTTGGGTTAGATGTCTGTTCTGTAATCTGCAACCATTTATTTTAAACGCCAGTATTTCGCTCCCTCCCAGACTCAGTGTAGTCTGGCATGGCTTTGAAAAAAGGGTGTTTGAGAGAGTATTTTCAGGAACAATCAGCCACCAGGCACGCCTGGAAAGTTTGATTTCGAGGAGAGGCATCATTCTTGCCAAACTCAGAGTGCATCAAGGGCAAACCTACAGCCGAGAGAGCTTCAATTCAGATGCAGAGGGGGGATTCTTCTGGCTCAGAATACTAAAGAGGTGAACATAATCAACATAATCAACATAAGCAACAACAGAGCTCACCCCAATCATCATTATTATTATTATTCTCATCAACATCAACTGTACTGTACATTTAGTTCAGTCTCATCAGGATAACCAATGGTGTAAAGATGTAAGCATCATTTTATCTTCATTTTGTTTCTGATTACATGCTGGCCCATTGTGATCATGTTGAGCGGTCAAGCGGTGACATGAAAGCTGACACCATGACCTCTTGACTTGTGTCCAAATACCAAACACTACAAGTCTCTGTCTGAGCAAACATGACCCTGAACAAGACAGGAATGGACAAATCTCAGGTCACGAAACGGAAGATTTGTGTGTGTGTGTGTGTGTGTGTGTGTGTGTGTGTGTGTGTGTGTGTGTGTGTGTGTGCGTGCGTGCGTGCGTGCGTGCGTGCGTGCGTGCGTGCGTGCGTGCGTGCGTGCGTGCGTGCGTGCGTGCGTGCGTGCGTGCGTGCGTGTGTGTGTGTGGGTGTGATGTCAAAAATGTGGGTGTACTCCCAGACTCTCTGCCCTTAAATTTGACTGACAGATCAATGCTGTTGTCGGTCTGTTTTCCCTTGCCTTTTAAAATCCTCCTGCCTTCATGGAGAAATGGTTGGACACTTCTTTATGTGCTTTCTTTGTAAACTCCCAAATCTATCTATTTATCTATCTATCTATCTATCTATCTATCTATCTATCTATCTATCTATCTATCTATCTATCTATCTATCTATCTATCTATCTATCTATCTATCTATCTATCTATCTATCTATCTATCTATCTATCTATCTATCTATCTATCTATCTATTCAATTCAATTTAATGGGGCTTTATTTGCATGGAAGACAAACAAACTTATGACAAAAATATGAAAGGTTCCAATAAGAGAGTTTCTGACCCAATTTAAAGTCCATTCATAATAAATCACATCGAATTCATTATGGTTTGCCAAAACCTTATGGTGTACAGTATTTCTTCTGGAGAAGATATTGTTAAAATCCATCTTGTAATGAAAAACCCCAAAAAGCTGATGCCCTGTGTGACACATAATGCCCTATAGACGGTGCTCTTGTTACAAGTTTATGATATTGTCATTAATAAGGTCTCATTACGGAGAATCAAAAACAATATGGTAACGATAGGGGCTCTCTGGAAATCAGTAGGCAACCCCACAATAGTCTTGGACAGTGAGCTTGTAGAGCTGCTATCTTCACTATTATTTATATTGTATTTACATTTCTGGGGAAAAAAAGAAATTATTGTAAAGTGTCTACATTTAAATACAGCATGCTTTGATATTAAAAAGAAAATGTAGGCCTACTTTTGAATACTTTCATTTGTCGTTGAGTAATGTTTCACCAGGAGTATCTATACTTTGACTCAATTACTGGGGTTGAGTACTTTGGTCCACCACTGCTGCCAGTATAGCCTCATTTTGAAGCATATGTGATGTCCAATTGTCCAGGACCCTTCACTGACCTGCTACAACTAAGGTCAGCTGTCCAGAGTCTATTGGTCATACCTCGTACCAGGTTGGGCGGCCATAGTTGAATGGTTAGAGAGCCCGCCTGGGAAGCCTAAAGTTCAAAGTGTCCCTGAGCAGAGGTGGACAGAGTACTCGACCCCAGTACTTGAGTAAGAGTACTCCTGGTTAAATTTACTCCACTACAAGTAAAAGTAGCTCAGTCAAAATGTTACTCAAGTAAGAGTAAAAAAGTACTTGCTTTTAAAAGTATGTAAGTATTCAAGAGTACATGCTTTTAAAAGTAAGTACAAGTAAAAGTACATTTCTTATTTTTCACATCAATGAATTGCTGTAATTTTTTATATGGCTTTTTGAGTCAAATTAGAGCAGCATTGGTTCAAAACGAGTAAACTAAATTAATATCTTTATAGCCTAGTGGTACAACCAAATAACCACAACATATTACATTTGTGGTGGGTGCCGGGGGGGCTTGGCTACTGGTGTTTCCACTAGCCAAGCACCCCCCCCCCCCCCCCCCCCCACATACAGGGCCACATAGCATATACTGTCGGGACTATCTGTCTATGTCACACAAAAGTAGCAAAAATAGCAGCTCTACAAGCTTGTTCTGCTATTTTTGCCATTTTTTTATTGGAATTCTGATTTTTTTGTTTGCTATTTTTGAATTGGAATCCTGAAAAGTAAAATTTGTATTTAATTTCAAATGCGTTTACTTATACTTATGTTAACTTTATGAACTTAAAGACAAATACATTGGACATAAAAAAAGAAAAATGTAATACCAGTCATTAAGCTACTACGACTGAAGTAATTAAAGTGGGTCATGTTTGCAATTGTAACAGCTGAAATCAATAATATATCAGTATTCTGATATTAACCTGTGGGCCGCATTAAGTGAAGGTGGGGGCCGCATGTGGCCCCCGGGCTGCCAGTTGCCCATGCATGATGTAGAGCAAAATGGCCACTATGTGAAGGTATTTATGTTGACCTGAACAGCTGGAGAGCAGATCTGAACTGAAGTTCTGTTTTCTTTCAAACGCCTTGTTATAAGATGACACTTAGGTCAGAGGGTTTGGCTTATTACTCTCATCATTGTTGTCTGTTCTTGTTTGCTGGAGCCCCCCACAATCGGAGCCCCCCACCTCACGTCTAAAATACACTTTTGGGCTAGAAAAATCTGGTCAATAGAAACATTCCATTGACCAGATCTGTAGAGGGCCCAGTGGAGTAACTTTATTTTTTTTCCTTCCGGTGAAATATTATCTTGATAAGAACAATGAACCTTCATCGTTCTTTTTGCTTTAGAATCTGCACATGTCTGTCTTGTGTCTGTGTGTGTGTGTGTGTGTGTGTGTGTGTGTGAGAGAGAGAGAGAGAGAGAGAGAGAGAGAGAGAGAGAGAGAGAGAGAGAGAGAGAGAGAGAGAGAGAGAGAGAGAGAATGTTGGTATTATTATAACAATAGATCTGCATATGAAGACTGTGAAGACAGATTGTGCAATAAACACAATCAAAGACTTATTGATATTGCCTCCTCTTAATTAGGCATACAAGTTATAAGGAAATGCATAAATTGAATAGTTCTATTTGTAAGCAATATGCCACAAAGTTTAAGAACTACAATAAAGCAACAAAAATACTATTTATAATAATTACACAAGGGCATGCGTTCACACACCTACTATGCCCGTGGACTATCAAGGGCAAGACCACCAGATTTCTGAACAGTGTCGAATAATTCTGAGATGTGAACATTTCAATTAACTCAAATATGCAAAACATTATCCTCTCTCCATAAGCAGTTGTGGGAAAGTTCATGAGATATGAGGGCCTTGAGGGCAAGGTATTTACTGCTTGTGTTGACCTGAACACCTGTGGAGATCAGATCTGAACTGAAGATCTGTTTTCTTTCAAACCAGATGACACTTAGGTCAGAGTTTATTACTCTCATCATTCTTGTCTGTTCTTGTTTGTTGGAGCCCCCACACTCGGAGCTCCCCACGAGCTATCGTCCTATTAGTTTGCTGTCTGTGGACCTAAAGCTTTTATCCAAACTCTTGGCTATAAAGCAGATTTTGATCCTGTGCCCAGGTGGCCCACTCTGTTTTGGTGCCCACGCCTACCCAGTGGTGTAAAGTAATTAAGTACATTTACTCATGTAGCCTACTGTACTTTAAGTACACTTTTGACGATTTTTTTACTTTACTGGAGTATTTCCCGTTTTCGATACTTTTACTTCTACTCCACCTCAGAGGCAAATATTGTACTTTTACTCCACTACAATTATTTGACAGCTTTAGTAACTAGTTACTTTGCAGATTTAGATTATTATCTCAAAACATACATTAACCACTTCTTCAGCCCTATATGTATTTCGGCCATTTGAAAATAGCCGATCTACAAGCTCACAATGCGTGGCGATCATACGACGCATTGTGAGCTTGCAGATCTGATATTTTCAAAAGACTTTTATACATTTTGAACTTGTGAAATGGGACATTCTGCACAATGAGTAGGCTACTTTTACTGTTGGTACTTTAAGTACATTTTGATGCCAATACTTTTGTACTTTTACGATTTAAGTGCATTTTTAGTTCCGAACTTTTACTTGAACAGGGTATTTCTACATTGCAGTATTGATACTTTTACTTAAGTAAAAAATGTGAGTACTTTTCCCACCACTGCCTAGGTGCCCAGATCGCCCTATTAGTGCCCACTCTGTTTTGGTGGCCACGCCTTCTGTTACCAAGCAAAGCCCTCATTGGTTAAAACCAAAACGCACTGACGTCAGAGCTGCCCTTGGGCTCAACGTCCGCATTGACGCATTCACTGTCAACATGGCACGGCTGGATGTCATTGTGGACAAGTTTGTTGCACTTTGGAGATTAACTTCTGTCCGACAAAACTTTCCTTGGATATTTCTGCTCATTTCAATCGTTGGATCTGTTTTAAAAGAGTTAGAAGTCGTCCCAAAGACATACTTCAGCAGCAGCAAAAATGTCCTGAATGTGTAAGTAAAAGAATGCTGCTGACACGTTAGCTTTAGCTAGCTGGCGTAACGTTGTGGTAGCTACAGTTGTACGTGGGTGTTTGAACAGTTTAGTGTTTAGTGCAGTGCTTCTCAAACGTTTTCATGTAAAGGACCCCCAAATTGATATGTATCTGGCCACGGACCCCCATCTGAAAATGTTTTTTTTTTGCCAGGGACCCCCGGAAGAGCAGATCTGTGTTTAAAAATGCTAAATTATTTTTAAAAAATGGCATTAAAATATTTGTCAAGCTTTTTCAATAATAGCATATCTGTGAGCTTGTAGATCTGCTATTTTTGAATAGCCAACATATAAATGGATAAAGTGGTTAAAATGAATTATGGTATTGACACTATGTTAAAGGTAGGGTAAGTGATTTACTTTGGTTAAAATAAGTGTTAAATAGCTCTATATTCTGATAGTACTCATTGCTATTGAGTGTTTGTTAAGTAAAAGGAGTCTCCAATGTCTCTCCAGCTCTTTATTAAACAGAAAATGCATTTTCAGTGCTCTCTCCTGATTAGCTTAAAATGTGTCACCTACCTGAAAATGTACTATGTTCTGTTTACTAAAGAGCTGGAGAGACCCGTGGGACCGAACAAACGCTCTGTAGCAATGATTACTATCAGTATAGTACTTTAAACTTTTTAACAAAAAAAAAATACCCACAAATATCACTTATCACTTAACTACTTTTTCTTGGGACCCCCTGGAACCCCCCCCTCAAGGACCCCTGGGGTCCCCGAACCCCACTTTGAGAACCAGTGGTTTAGTGACCAGCAGGATTTCAGAACTGCGTTGTAAATAGACATTCTAGAAAACAGGAAAATCTGGACTAGCTGGAGTCCTAGAATGGCTAATATTCCATACATTGCATGCACTCCATAGCTCTAGTCATGTGCACTCGGATCAGCTCTAGACTAGTCATAATCAGCTCCCTTTGAAAGTCTGGCAGAAAATATATTTTTAGTTAAATATCTACCCGAGATTGACAAGGACCACATTCTCCGTACAAGAGGGAATGGAATGCAGAACATTGTAAACTTATTTCATTGAGGCTTCAGCCATTCAAGGGCTGAATTTGCTTACTGCCACTGTGCCACAGTCATTCAGTCACTTGAGCATAATGTTCTTGGTAAATGGTAAATTAATGGCACATTTATATAGTGCCGTGCCTTTATCCAAGCGCTTTAGAATGTCAATTGCATTTATCCATTCGCATGCACATTCACATAGCGATGACTAAGGAAACCATGCAAGGCCTGGTTTGTAGGTTTATAACAAACATCAGGTTGATTACAAATTGATAATGTTATTTATCTTGCTCTCCTCTCAGGTACTTCGTGAAGGTGACCTGGGGATGGACCTTATTACTACTGACTCCATTCCTCCTCCTCTCCAACGCTTCCATCAGCCGGAATGTGTTCTTTCTCTTTCGGCGGTTGCTTTCTCTCGTGGTAGCCACAGTCATTTGGTATGTTTGCACTGAGACATTCTTCTACATTGAGGATGTCAGTGGTTCATGTTATGAAACAGAACCTATGGACATCCTCAATGACGAATTCACATCAAAAGCCAGCTGCAGGAGGGCTGGCCTCCAATGGCAAGGCTATGACATTTCAGGACACTCCTTCATCCTCACCTACTCCGCCCTCTTCATCTGGGAAGAAATTGCTCCCATGGCCTGCCTGAACACAGGTAGCGCCTTGTCTACGTTTCCAAGAGTTGTTCTTAGCCTGCTGTATGTATCCCTGAATGGAATAGTGATGATCTGGACATGGATGTTCGCGTGTACCTCAGTTTACTTCCACGACCCATCTCACAAGTTGCTAGGGACATTGTGTGCAATACTGGGGTGGTATGTGACGTATCGGGTGTGGTATCTAAAGCCATTGTCTCCTGGACTCCCTCCTCAACGTCAGCCAAAAGAGCATAAGCAACACACCTAGAACGTGCTTATTCTCATTCATTATTGTTGCCAAGTATTACTACTAAACCGAAAATAATAACGCATATTAAAGTTGGATGTTTCCATCTCTCTGGGTCCAAGTTGACCATGCTATTTAGAGTTCTTCCTTCCTTACAGAAAGGTAATTTTGTACAGGGGGATTGGTTTGCAGTCCTTGAGTCACAGTTGGCAGCTGCTGTTCCCAAAATGAGTTCTCTGTAATCTGAGACAAAACACTGACATCTAGCTTTGACCTCTCACCATCAGCCTCCCTGTTGCTTATGCAGCATTTGTTTCATTCTTTGTTGCCTGGTTTATTTGAATGTAAATTGGTGTGAGTAGGACCTTCACAGTTTTAGATATCTGAACACTTAAAGAATGTTTTAATTCCAGAGTTGTTTAGCACCGACTACTTTTATTAATGTTACCGCCAATAGAACAAGTGCATGCCAGTTTAAATAACTGTAGTAGACCAATATTTCATACAGATTTTATGTTTACCTTCTATACCTTCATCTATGTTTTCAAGGAACCATCTGTTTTGTTTGGATGTTTTGGTTGGATCTTGGTCCACTCATTAGATTTTTCATTAATTAGCCTATATTTCACTGTGCAATATAGCTAACAACAACACAGTTGAGTAGTCTATTGAATATTATTTGTTGTGCATTATATGAATGTCTTGTTACAGTATATTTTTACTGTATTTTCAACACTACATGCATTGTGGTCACAAGATGATAAGCTTGGTAAAGATGATTACTTTAAAGTGCCATTACCATGTTATAGATAGACCAATTCTCTAGTAGGCCACACTTTACAGATTGACAGTGAGTGTGTGCATGGCTTTCTTTTGGGTGCAAGAGAATCATAACATTAAAAAGGTTATCATGGACAATATTTGTTCTCTTTTGGATTGGTAAAACTTGACACTGCACTGAAAGGATAAAACTTTTTTTTTTTAACGGTGTTATATTTTCAGTCAAATAGCAAAACTCTTTAAGTTTGTCTTGGCTCCATGAAAAAAAACCTGAGGCCTGCAAATTCCATTTTCATAATTTATTTGTCATTGATGGCAACTGAATAAATTAAGGCTTATGAACAAATATCATAAAAAGCACCATAAATAAATGCATATTTATAAATATAAAAAATTAAAAGTAAAAAATAAAAAAATACTATTGTGAAACTTAATGGTCACAAATAACAACTAGGATTTCCCAACTTGAACTCTTTGTGTGATCCATGGATTATAGGCCCAATCTTCAGGGATAATGATTGCGTCAGCATTAGCAGTGGAGTCGTTGAAACAAAGGTGCTTGTGATAATCAGAGAATATACAATGACAGGCTGGTCATGGAGTGTGATGCCTAATTTGTGCTCCCGTCGTGAGACGGAGTCGCGTGACAAAATAGCAGATCTACAACCTCAAAGATCGGCTTGGAGATCTGCTATTTTTGGTGTGCGACATACGGCAAAGTAAAAATCAGGTTGGATCTCTTTTTCATTTATTTCTTGAGCTTTTCCCCGCAACTCATGTCATATATTGTTGGTTAGTTGGCAAAATACATGAACGTTTGTCAATCCAAATGCAAACCGAAGGAAAATGATTTAGTATAATGCTGACATACACTCAGAAAAGGCCCATGGTTAAATCATAAGAAATAGTTCGTAGTCCACAGTAAAATCCTCCATGTTAATTTAACTCGGAGTGTACAAATGGAATCAAACAGACCTATTTGAAGCCATATTGGTTCCATTTGTACACTCAGTTAAATTAACACTGGATTTTACTGTGTACAGTGTCTGCTTGCCTAGACAAATTACCTTTGTGCCATTTACATCACTGCTAATATCATGCAAGATTTTGAATCAAGTCCCAATCCTAAAAGAACTTTCTTTACACTCTGCACTGTATAAAAGATTGAGTCCAAATAATTAAACTCATGGCTATATAGCAAATGCTCTCCCCATCCTACCGTTATGTAACAAAACATAACCACAGCTTTTATAGGTGTTTTGATAATTTTGTTCAAGAGTTTTGTAAATGAGAAATAAACTGCTCAAAAAAATAAAGGGAACACTTTGATCCCTTAATTCTTTTGAGTTTTTTCATGAACTGTGTACATAATGCTAACGAAAACTGCTCAAAAGAATTAAGGGATCAAAGTGTTCCCTTTATTTTTTTGAGCAGTGTAGCTTGTCTGAGTCATTATCAGATATTTCCCTGCAAGCAGACACCGTTATTAAAGGAACGCTGATCATCATCTTTGGTTAAAACACAATAGCATTTAGTCATGCAGCGTGTTATTAACCACATTAAATTAATAGGGTTATGTTGTTAATAACCACCTGCAGATAGTTGTTTCTGTGGCAAAAGAAAACATGGCACATCCTGACTCAAACATTGGCCTCCAGTCGATGAACTGTTTGTCTTGTTCATCCAAGGCCTAATTTCAGTTGAACAATAATCTCCTTCAAAGATACTGTTCATGTTCCACGGTGATGCATATCGACCATAAGTGTTCTTCCCAGCTGTGTGCGTGCGCTTGTGATCTAGTGGTGCAGACATAAAAAGAATCACTGTGCCGTAGGTCCATCATGTTGAATGGCTTGGGTCACAGTTCCCATTAAGAGGTTTAGTTTATGTACTGTACATAATATACAGTAAGAATGTCTGTACAACCAGTCACGAAACCAGAGACATGAACAACTTACACAACTTAAAACACAGTATCATTTTTAAGTTCACACTCCAGATTTTGCCATGTACTCCCAATAATACTTAACATAATATTATGAACTGAAACCTAAGTGGTACTGTAGTGAAACCATAACATTGTGGGATGTTAACCCAAAACATAACCCAAAATAGCAGGATGGCTCCACAGAGAACAAAGGACAATTGTGAAGCAAGAAAACAGTAAGACTGAGCTGACAACATTTTACTTGGGCAAAGGCAAGTTAGCCTCTTCATGCTCCGTTTTGCCTTGAGATGGTTCAGCCTGTCTACACCATCCCCCCTCATTATCCTTTAAACGGGAACTTTGACAATATTTCATTTGTATACTGTCATTCAACTGTGAGGAGGACATGCGAGAGTCTGACATTACAGTTCCCAATGTGCTCTGAGTGTCGACACGTTTTGATGGGGTCCCAGCGTGACAGAACGCATTGGTAAGAGTTACGTCAGATTTTCACTTGTCCAACTTACAATAGAGCGATTGGATCCATGTTAAATACTGGTGTGAAGTTCCCCTAAAATTTCTGTTTAATTAAATAAATTCAACAAAATGTGCAATTATAAATATCTATCTTCGGTAAAACAATCTAGCATCTGTCAGGAAGGAGGAATGAAGGGTAGCAAGAAGCCAGTAATGTCTTGCTTGATATTGGTGAGGGATTAAAGCGACACCATGTAAGGTTTTTTACTAAATAAAATGTTATTTTGACCAATCTGTATGTTAGAGTATGAAAATACAATATAGCTATCACATCTGCGGTGGTTGTATTTGGTCTCCCTTTTATTCTATTGAGAAATGTAGATCTGTGGTCTGGTATGACCTTTTGTGGTTGACAAGTGGTACTGCCTGAAGGTCAAAATTCAATTTCTGCCCCTCAGCAAGCAGGCAGGCTATTAACGCAGTAGTAAATAATTCTTCACTTGCGCAGGTTACCCGGTTTCGAATCTCAGATAGATCATGAAAGTTACAGAGAGCAGCTTTAATTAAGCCCAATTTATATTTATAATAATAGTAATAAATGTAATAATTATTAGTATTAGTATTATACTGTAATTGTTATTTTTCAAATTTAAAATCGTGACATGATGCGTCACATTAATTAGTTCAAAATCAGTTACTCTCTGAATCAATGCCAGGTATAAATTAGGCGTTACTCTACCCCGGACAATCTACACAACACAATTAAGTGCTTCAGAGGTCATGCCTATAAACTTGCGTTGTGTTATTAAACGTTTATTCAAGAAGAACCCTCGACATGAAATGAAATCTACCCCATGTCCCAGGTTATGCAGAGACCTCCAACAGCACTGTTGTGTCCATCGATGCAGAAGTTGGAATATTACCACCACAAGATGTCACTCAAAACAGCAACAAATTCCTGGTTACCCACTGTGTACAGAGAGACTTTGAGAACCACTGGTCTATGCAGATGCACGATAGGGGAATGTTTGCCTCCACCATTCATTTCATATGGCAGTTTCTGGTAGCACAGCAATTATCATAAATGATTTGTCATTTAAATCTCCTGAAGTTTCACAGAGAAAACCCCAGGCCAATAAAGGAGTGAAGAGCAGTTAGGTGAACGCCAATACTATGAATAATGGTTATAAATCCAGCGGTTGAGTGACATGCTGTGGTCTGTTAACCCCTGTAGATGATGCGTTAACCTCATTCTATAATGCTATTTCTCTTTTACTTGTAAAGAACATTTGGTTGAAATTCTCATTATGGCTTGACCATGCCTCCAACAAAATTAAAATGAGTGCGCAGGACTTAAGTCGTGAGACCTGAACGTTACCACAAATAAAAACTACTGTAGATGAAGGCATTGATTACCAGAAAAATGTGCTGTCAAGAATTCCTTGTTATGGAATGTTCTTAATATTCTTTGTTCACCCAGGATACAGTAAGTAATAGTGTTCTCTATATAGATTCATATGTTTCCTGCAGTCATAAAACATTGCAGAAAAGTTGAAACATCACACATATACACAGACATTAAACACAACGAGGGGCATTCACTACATGTATTTCTTTTTTAAAAACCAATAGGCAAAGTAACCCATTCCGCCGAGGGAGCCCATGAGAAAAGAGGCCCCGAAGAAAGATGGCGGCTTCTTTTTTACCATCCGAAATGCGTCGGGTAGAACTGCTGACAGGAGGGTAGTGTGGATGTCGCCCAAGACCTTTCGGAAGGCGTAGCGTTTTTGCACACGCACAAAAAAGGACTGGATGTTGGGCCGGCTGCCGTCTTCCCAATATTTCTTAGAAAGTCCCAAGAACTTGAGCCTGTGCAACAAGGCTCCCAGACAGACATCAGCTAGCGTAAATTCAGGTCCACATAACCACAGCTCACACTTTTGACCTGGCAAGGGCAAAAGAAAAGATCTTACTGTAGTAATAGTCAAATTTAAATTATATGAAAACATGCCAACAGCAATTGATTTAATTGTTTATAAAACATTATCGATAAGTTATCCAAATAATTAATTGATTAATAATTAATGAATGAAAAAGGATACAGTAATGAAAAAAATTAAAAGTAAAAAAATATCGAATATTGTGAAAATAGCCAATCTACAAGCTCACAATGCATCGCACCCTGAAGTATTGTGAGCTTGTACATCAGTTATTTGCAATTATTCAGTTATTCAATTAATCGAAAAAGTAATCAATAGAATAATCGCTACAAAAATAATCAATAGTTGCAGCCCTATTGAAAATGAATTCTTAATAGTGTCTTAATAAATGGGAGTAATATTATACCTTCATACTCAAGTTTCCTTTTTTCTAGTTCGGCTTCCACCTGATCTAGAACCATGGCTAGCTCTCCCAGAATCTTCTTCAGATAGTTCACATTGTCATGGTCTAAGATTTTTGCCTGTTAACACAATAGAACATGTGCATCTCAAGTCCAAATGTAACATTCTGTACAATTGTTGCTGTCGGGCAGAAACCTGTATGTCCAAAACCATTACTTTTCAGGAAATGGAAAAGATAACCTGTGTTCCAATGGAATCCAATGTAGTTATTATAGTCACAAGCTCTTGTTAATACTTTTGATTGGTTAAATATGTCAATCTGCTGTCACTATTTTTGGCATGTCATACAGTAGGTGAAAAGTTTCAAAAATCTTCAAAAGGTGAGCATCTTCAAAAAGAGCTAAAATAGTAGATCTACATTCTGCAAGCTCACTTTTGGGTATTTGTGCGACAAAGTATGACATTGGGCATTCATATATGAAAAAGAAAAAAATGATATGGAGATACAAGGTATCTGCCCAACAGCAACAAAGTATTAAGTGTTAAATAAAATACTTATTTGATAGACTTTTAAGGAAAACCAGTGCTGTTAAATACTTTGCCCTAAGGAAAAGGGCAGCTGCAGACACACTGCTGACACAAGAACAACGCAGCAATTTTACATAGTCCATCAAATATTGGAATAAAAAATCAATAACACGGAAGAACAAGCTGCAGTGTTTTTTGCCATAGTAAGGTGGGGCAATAGAGGATGGAACTCTTGGAATCACATATTGCTAGGGTACGTTCCTATCTGCTGCATTTTCTAGAAAACTGGTGAACCAATCTGTTTTGGATTTATGTCAGCCTGTCATGACCTTCACATAGCTGGCTCTCTCTACTATCGATAAACTGAATAGTCTGATAAGCCAAACAGGTAACATCCGGTAGCTAGGCTGTTAACAGTACCCTGCATTATACTGTATCCTAATGGCATCTGTGCATCTGCAGTCATAACCACATGCACTGTATGTACATACATTATGTCCATTGGACTGTATGGTATACAGTTACAGTATTACCATTCAAGCCCTATTTGTTTCAAATAATCTTGAAAATAGTCAATCTACTAGCTCACAACGTGTCGCCTTGTGAGCTTGTAGATCGGCTATTTTCGAAAACAAACGTTAACCAAGAACATTAAACATTGAAAAGAATCTGAATGTTTTAAATGTTTTGAAACTGACAATGACCCATGGCCCAAAATAGGGACACCGGGGTTAAAGTGGTTAAACCACACATTATGTAGTTATGACCATTAGTGTAAAATCACACACTGCAACAATGTGCCAAGGAAACCCTTATCCATGCAGCACTATCTGTTCCTTGTCTTACAGAATGTCAACATCTTCTACTTCTTATCAAAAGCTCATTTAATGGATTACCATCATGCATCAGTGCACATGGATCTCTTCAGTCTAATGAATAGAAGCTGCATTCAGCGATACAGCAGTGTCATACGCAAAACATATATGTTCATATATTTTCAGCACATGCCGATAACTACTAACTAAATTACTGCCAGTGCACACAAAGTGCAACACTTAAGGAATAAACAGGAATGACTCATTTGAATCATTAAGCCAATAATGACAGCGTGCCATGAGGCATAGACAATATAGACCGCACTTGCCTTGCATCATAACCTTACCTATTAACAACTACTCTATAACAACAGAATTTGGTTAGACTTGTTTTGTCTCTCTTGTTTCTATGGAGGATTCAAACATATGTCCAGACACGATAATAACATCTACAAGCTAGACACCACCACAATGGTCTGATCTTTAATTAACACCAGAGGCACATCTTCTGCACAGCTTCTTCCAGAAGGGCGCAGGTGTCATTCAACTATGGACTATACAATGTAGAGCTGTACATACTTCTCGGGGACAACTTCAACCGGAGGTTCAATAATCTGTTGAAATTCAATCTAGAGACGTTCTCCTGATCATATTATCCTCTGGCGTAGCGTTTCTCAACATTGGGGGGCGCTGGAAGCAATATTATTTAAAGGGGGGCACTGAGGTGCACACTTTATTATACTCAAGTTCACATTTTCTTCATTTCATCCTAGACTTTTTTTCATTAACTCTGCAGTCAAACGAGGCCTGGTTTCTGAATTAATAATGGATAATGAGGGAAGATTGGCTATATTTAGTGTTGAATGTGGTTTGCAGAGGTGGAAGCATGTCTGGAAAGGCTACTAAAGCCAAATCTATACTCCGTTGTATGATGGTGTTGCTTGATACATCTACAACAAGCCAACAACAACATGGGTCAGTATCACATCAGTATCATGATACTGACCATGACACTGGCATGATACTGACATGATGCTAACCATGATAATGATATGACCATGATACTGACCATGATGCTGTCATGATACTGACCATGATACTGACCATGATGCTGACATGATACTGACCATGATACAGACCATGATGCTGACATGATACTGACATGATACTGACCATGATACTGACATGTTCCCTCTCACAGCACTGTGTGACAGAGGGCCAGACATCCCTGCGACTGGGATGGCAGGCCCTGTCACTCACACAGTGCTGTGAGGGGGGCCTGATGTGGCAAGGCCTGACATCCCTGTCACAGGGATGTCACATTTATGATATTATCATATTCTTATGAAACACACGGGTTGTGTCAATTGGTGTAACCAGAATACACCACTTGACACTTGTTGCTTCTACAGTCAAATTCAACTTTGCTGAAGAAAGTGAGACTGAAAATCAAGCATGAGGTTAAATTAAAGGTAGGGTAGTGATATTTTTTGGTTAAAACAAAATGTTTTTTGTTATAAGGTTAAAGCTCTATATTCAGATAGTAATCATTGCTATAGTGTTTGTTCAGTCACAGGGGTCTCCCTGTCTCCCATGCTCTTTAATGAACAGAAAATACATTTTCAGATGTATCAGGAGAGAGTACCCATTTATCAGCTTAAATTTTATAGTGTTCGAGTTCCAATTATGGCTGCTCATTTATTTGTGTCTCCAATTTCACTTGTTTAATCTGTATCCCAACTGAGTTCTCTTTCCTGATTGGATAAAATTGGTATCCCAACCTGAAAATGCCTTTTCTATGCATTCTAATAAAGAGCTGGAGAGACATGGAGACTCCTGTTACTGAACAAACACTCTACAGCAATGAGTACTATCAGAATATAGAGCTATTCAACACTTATTTTAACCAAATAAAATCACTTACCCTACCCTACACTTGTGTTTTATTTAATTCCACCTGACAACAATGAATCAAGGTAAAAACCTGACAGAAGGGCCTGTGACATCAGACCCCTCTCACAGCACTGTGTGACAGGGCCTGCCATCCCTGTGTCAGGCCTGTGACAGGGCAATACACAATAACAAATAAAGCTTATATTTTAATTGGGTGTGGGGGTGGTAAGGGACCTGGATACAGTGTTGCCAGATTCTGTGAGAGAAACAAGCAACCAGGTCTAGGAAAACCAGCCCAAAAGGAGCGACTATGGGCCACATGAGCACTTTAACATGTACATCAGCTATTTGAAAATAGCAGATCTACAAGCTCACAACGCGTCGCATTAAAATCTTGCGGGGAAATTATAATAAGCAGATCTGGCAACCCTGCCTGGATATTGGATAGGGGCACTGGCCCAAAAAAAGGTTGAGAAACAAGTCCTAGTCTGAGGAAGTTATGCAAGTCATTCTGTACAGTCTGGACTCCCACACAACACCAGGGGGGAACTGGCAGCCATGACTACCGACAGCAACAACAACAGCTACAATGGCAGAGAACAAGTTCCAGGCAATAGAACAGAAGAAAGATAAGGACTGCAAAAGTGGAGGCCTTTGGCGTGGGGGGGGGGGGGTCATGTGGTCCTTTAAATCCATTGAGACTATGGCAGAAGGTAAGGACTACAGTAGGCTATGTGTATATGACATATGCATGTTATTCTCTCTCTCTCTCTCTCTCTCTCTCTCTCTCTCTCTCTCTCTCTCTCTCTCTCTCTCTCTCTCTCTCTCTCTCTCTCTGTCTCTCTCTCTCTCCCTCTAGACTGGTCCTCCTATCTGTTCCAGCATCAGCAGTGTCATATGTATTTATACAGTAACAACACACTGGAGTCTGTTGTGTGAACCCACCATGAGTTTCTTCTGCTTGGAGAGGTATGGTTCTGTCAGCTGGGGCTCCTCATGGTCCAGCTTCATCAGCTCTGATGCAGCGTTAGTCAGGTGTCCTGAGTTGACAGCCGTGCACGCGCGCGCGCGCGCACACACACACACACACACACACACACACACACACACACACACACACACACACACACACACCATATACTGTATTATTATTTCCTTCAACTGTTCATTGGAGAAACATATACAAATACAAATCCAAAGAGTTGATTTAACTCTGAGTTGATTTAAATCAACACCTAAATTAGCCTGAATTAAGGCCTGAGTGTTGCTCTGTAGGGTCTGTGTTATGTTATGATGTATGATTTTGCCATTGTTTATGTTCTTAGCTATCAAGATAAATGCCATTTTAGTGGTTCAACTTACGGACAAGCGTTTTTAATCAAATGGGTGGAATCTTCAAGAATGACGTCCCCATCCACTGGGCACAAAGTGTTTATTTAACTGCATGAAACAACGTCTCCCATATGCCCATGCTCTATGCCCAATTGAGCACTTGCGAGATTCTTGATATTTTCTAAGCTCAGTATAATAAAAAAATGAAAAGAAAATTATGTTTTTTCTTGCAGAAGAATTGTGTTTCTTTAACTTGTTTTTATTGTATTTTGGAAGCCTATTGTTTAACTACTTAGGCCCTATACACTTTCTTCATCGTACGATGAATAACTAAAATAGCCAATCTACAAGCTCACATGTCGCATTACGACGTGTTGCACCGAATGCAATTCAGTCGGTCAGCGGATCTCCAAAAAATAGATTCCTTTCAGTGCCCTGAATTAAGGCTGTAACAGACGGGAAGCGGCTTTGTCACTATTGGAAGACCTGACCTGATGAAGTGAACGGAGGTGACGCAACTCTCCTTGAATGGCTCTGAGTGATTCCCATATATGAAGTACCCTAATGTCATCAATATGACATCATAATACTGACGTTATAGACTGGCCTGGACTCCATATTTGTGCATGCCTCAAACAGAACTCCATATATGAGCATAAAAGAGACACAGACAGACAGATACAGAAATCTCTACATATGGGCATGACAGGGACACAGACAAACAGACGTGGACAGCCGGTACTCTGACAATAGGTACAATGGGCATAGCCGGCTGGGGGCCAACTTGCATCGTTCCTGACTTGCGTGGTCCCCGATAATTATTTTAAATGTTTAAAGATAACATGTAGTTTAGACATACAGCATGCAACATTTGGTTTTTACCCGGTTTCCTAGTTACTTTGTAGCACTTCATTGTTTTTCCTTGCACTCTAGTCACATGACCATTTACCCTGTTGTTTGTTGACTATGGTTCATGTAATTTACTCTGATCTCGCTGGAGATAGGAGCATCTGCTAAATGCCCAAATTCTAAATGTAATTCTGTATCAAACTCCTATCTATACAGTGCGTAATATATACATATCTTCCGGCATTAGGAAAAATATGACCCTGTAAATACTTTTATGACAATGATGACATTAGTCATCTAAAAAAAATTGCATGGTTTCCGTCCACTCAGAACCCCATTGGGCCTCATTCACAAAGCTCGTTTACACCCACATTTTGTACCTTGTACGCAAATACCCGCGTTACGAGTCTGATACATCAATCTTTTTGGACGAACGGCCGCTCTTATTCATGTCTGCTGGGAGGCAGACATACATGGGACCAAAGCTTGCGTACAGTATGTCATTAGAATGCCTTATTCTTCATGCAAAATCAATTACAATAGTGCCAAACCTCACATAAAATATGTATGCGCCCCCAACATTTGTCAACACATAAAAAAAAGAAAAAATATGTCAAACGATCTATTGCTTGCTTGTATGCATATAATTGACGATGGGTTCCCAGATTGGTATATAATAGACATGATGCAAAATATTTTCAGTTGACTCATTTAGAGCCGAATTATTAGATCCCTCTGCGTGTTTGCTGTGTGGCCACAGTTTCGCCTATTGGGCTTTCATGCCAACTCCAATGTCGCGCTATTAATTTATAATATTGACCACATCACATGAAAGCAGGCTTACCATCTGATGAGGATACAGTAGGCTATGGATGAAATCTAGCTTGTTGTCAAGTGGGTGCTTACCGCCGCATTGTAAGCTTGTAGATCTGTCCATTTTGAAGAGTGGTGACGTTTTTCGTCTAATGTTAGATGTTTCCTGTTGCCTTTTATGGTGTTAAATGGGGCGTGGATGTTCTACACGGGAGCGCGATCGTGGCTTTCAGACAAAAATGAGGAACACCTGTAATCCGCACATATCAGGAATCTACACGCCCTTTCGTGAATTGCACGTAAATTTTTTCTTAGCGAAATTACACACCCCTTTACACGCTTTATTTACACACTATTTACGAACAGCTTAGTGAATGAGGCCCATTGACTTACATTATGTCTTCCATCAAAAAATAGAAAACATATGTGAAAGAAAATGCATGGAGGTATTCAGTTTGCCAACTGGCAGTGTGCACACACAGACATAACCTCTTTAGACAGCTAGCCTCCTACAGCCTCCAACATTATTGGCTCTAATTACGCATAAACATCACCGGTCCACCACTTCTGTTAAACAAGCCATCAGGTTGATTTAATAGTTATCACACATACTATACTGACCAGGGGTTTCCTGGATAATTAATTGGCTAATCCTCTCCATTTGCCTTGATTTATTGAGGAAAGCAGTTCAGACTCCAAGGTTTATTTCTTGCTTTGGAGAGTATTTTCAAAAGTAGAACTGTGTCCACACTCTACAACCTCTTGGGAGAACCGTTCAGGAGAATGAAATGTTTTTTGGTATGCAGAAATAGTACAGTAGCATTGTGCAAATTTATAGTATCCTCTGACAGCATCATTTGTTTCGGCAAAATCTAAACATTGTTTTAGATTAACAACAAAATTGTAAGCCTGTCATGTTAACAATGACATCAATGACATGCTGTTTCTGGTGTAATCAGACAATTAAATTATGAGAATGAACAACTTTGGACTTTACTACTAAATGTTTTGCTAATTGCATTCAGTCAGTAGATCAGAAGGTTTGGACAACTTTAGTTTTTGTACACACAACTAAAGTACACGCTCATAGTAGTGCACAAACACGTATGGGAAAGGGAATTGCGGACCACCCGGTGGTCTGAGACCGTCCTCAGACCACCCGCTATGCAATATCCATTTGGTTGGTTACAGGTGCGCGCCTGGAACGGAAATGTCGGGCGCATATTGGGCAAGCATGCAAGATCCCAGAGCCGATCTAAAAGACTCATAATTTCACTCACAATTTAGGTGGCATTTCAAACACTTATTCCTTATTCCATTTCAAACACTTATAATACAAGGTTATCGCAGTGCGTCATGGAGTGTTCTTTTCTCTCTATTTCTCTCATTCAGAGGTCTTCCTCACTCCTAATTCTCAACAAATCTCTGTGATTAAAATGTTCCTATAATCAGCAGAAGTGCTCTATGTGCAATCCATGCATGTTCATGATATAAGCAGCCAAATCTTTTTGTTCTCAACAGGGTGGCTGGCATGTCCCTTAGGGGAAGCTCAGTCATCCGTGAGAGACGCAGAGTAGAGCTGCTGTTCCTTTGCTTAGAAAGGAGGTATGTCGCAGGTACCTACTGTACTGTATGTCCAGATGGGAGGAGGCCATGGGGCAGACCGAGGACCAGGTGGAGGGATTCCAGTGTGGAGGGTCCGGGATCTCCACACTGGCTTAGGAACGCCTCGGAATGGATGGATGGATGGATGGATGGAAGGATTGGCTTCACTTACTACGTATTTCTGCAGTGGCGTACTTTGGGATCATGGAGTCAGTGGTGAGTTCTGGATGGAGGATACAGCCGTGCGTGTAAGCGTCCATGGGCAGGCCATCAAGAAGCTGACGGTACTGCTGCACACGCTCATGGAGGACTGAGCCTTCATCAGGAATCAGCTGGGCCACTGTTTCTGAAGGCAAGACATCCATGTACATATATCATATATAGCACAAACCATATATAGCACTTTTAATGCATTTCACGATCCATTAGATAATGACATACAACACGCTCAACTCAACTTGAAAACTGGAAGCTGGATCCTTAAAGTAATTAATATTGGAAAGAACAGCCCTCCAGATTTACTATGTATTGCCACATGGACATTTCAGGCAAGACACACTTCCTCAGCACATGCACTGGCAATTTCACAACCACAATCTATTAGATACCATTTTTTCTCTGGAACAGATTTCATAACACACAGCACACACACCAACAAAATCTATTATAATGGCATACTAGTGGCATATTATAATAGTAAAGATCATTATAGTTGTTAATAGACATATACTCATTATATTCACTGTTGATTGACTGCACATTAGTATCCATCAGATCCAGATATTCAGTGTTGAAGATAATCATACATATATCCAATTCATATTAATTATACAATAGATGTATATTCATGCATATATTCACTGGTGATTGATTATACATTTATTTATTGACAGAATATAACTGTTTTCAGAGCCAGTGCATTATGTCTAGTGTCAGACTATTTATTTTACTTATGCTTATTTTACCCTCTTATATCTCTAGTCTTGCCTGTACCTATCCTATGTTTCATTGCTTTGCTGCTTTGACACCTGAATTTCCCTAAAGAAATCAGTAAAGGTTTATTTTATATATCTATCTTAATAGTAAACTTTATTTAACCCAATTAAGACCTGAGGCCGATTCTACAAAGGCCTTCTAAATCAGTAGTTCTCAAACCTTTTCGTGCCAAGGACCCCCAAAATGATATGTATTTGACCACGGACCCCCATCTAAATGTTTTGTGCCAGGGACCCACAGAAGAGATTTGTGTTAAAAAGTGCAAATTTGTCAAAATGTTTAAAACAAAATTTTTTCAAAAATAGCCTATTGGCCTATTGTAAGTGGTTTAGGGGCAATATTGGTGGTAGTGTATTTTGGCGTTGGTTGTGAAAGTGCAGGTGGGTGTGGGGACGCGTTGTGAGCTTGTAGATCGGCTGTTTTCCAAGAGGCAAGGTATATGTGTGAAGGCGCTTCGTTTGGCCTTCTTTTCATAGACCTTGTTGCTTGTAGGGCTCGTTTCGTTTGGCCTTGTTTTCATAGACCTTGCTGCTTGTTTCTCGCGCGAAACCTGGCAACGTTATCTCCCATTGTTTGACACATAAACACTAATAAGAAGCTGAGATTTGATGAAATTGAAAAACGGGCTTCGCAGTTAAGTTCAGATGGTAATGGTCAATGGCTGTGTGCAAAATCAGAGCAATTGCTCCAGCCACTGAGGAGAACCGGGCAGCTTCACCATGAGACGACTACAGACACGTACGACTACTACAGAGGTTAGTCAAATTATAGGAGGATAAACAACACTAATTAGAGCACAGTTGTCCATGAGTATTTTTAGTCTAACTTCCCAGCAACATCACAACCTTGTACCAACTATGGTTTCTAAGCAACCCACGTTAACCTTTATGCCAGCCAAGCAAGCATAAAAAATTACATGATGATCCCTCTGTCAGCCATTAGGCAAACATCATGGTAACTAAGTAACAGAGCCCTCCTCTCCCGCCACGGTTGTGGGGGTCGCATTTCACAATAAGGATGACATCTCCACATGGCAGAGAATACTTGAATGTCCCTGGCCAATTACACTCAACACTAAAGCATTTGCATCAAGTATTAAAATACTGTGGTATACCAAACCAAATGAGTTGAGTATATTAGTATTTAACAAGTGAAAAGCACTTATGTCACTTATGTAAGACACACTATAATGAAAAGATCGGCAACCTGCTGCTGAGAACCTGCTGCAGAGTAACAGCGAGCCAGGTCACAGCCAGGCAGCCGTATACACGGCCAGGGACACGGACGAAAGAACGATAGTCAGCTGTCTGCTGGGGTACAGGAGGTTCCATCCCCAGGCTGCGTGTCTTGTCCTGTACAGTGCGGAGGGTGGAGCCGCATCTGGCAGAGTTCCAGGACTCTGAGTAATCAATCCCAGGGCCAGCTAAACCGACCTGGGCATGGCAGGTGGTCTGCTGCAGCACAGGGGTGTGAATATTTGAGCATCTTAGGGCCATGCTACAGTATGGACTGACTGTTCTGGAGGCAGCAGTACTCCTTCAGGCTGATCATGATAAGAGCTGCATCCAGGTGGGATGCAATGCCTCCCGCAGTCTGAGTTTAAGTGCTGACAGAAAAGTAAATAAATAAAACAAGGCCAAAGTTCAGTGCAGCCAACGTTTCAAATACCCATTAGTAATGGGTATTTGGGATCTATGAAAGCTCTCAATTGTAATGGGCCATTACAATTCAGAGCTTTCATAGATCCCCCACTGTATCTCAACTATAGTAGCTGACACAAGGGTCCTCTGCTCAGGTATAACAATCTTGTTGCTGAGATATCCGCACTCTCAGAGCCATGCTGTCTACATTGCCAGGGGGGATCAAAACACAGAGGAAATGCATGTCAGCAGATCTCATCGCGCTGATTAGCAGCTTGAAATCGATTTAGTTTGAACTCTATCTGTCACGTAACATTTAACAGGGATAACTGTAAATACAACTACGCCATACTAATTTGTACAACTACAGTAAATCATGCGGTTTCAACCGCATCAGACAGTTAAATGAATATGTTTGAATCATGAACCATCATCAGCCGTTTTCCTTCTTATATGGGTTAACCCATTAAAACCAGGAAGCATCTGTGTCATTTTAGATTTTAGCCATATTTCATACTTTGGCTATTAAGGAATAGCAGATATACAAGCTCATAGCGAGTCACTTCGTGCCTTCGAGCTTGTAGATCTGCTATTTTTGGAAAATCTTAAAACTATTTTGAGATGGGGTCCACAGACAAATACATATAATTTTGGGGGTCCTTCACATGAAAAGGTTTTGAGAGACTGATGATATAGCAACATACGTTTTTCAGGAAACTGATTTAGAAGACATTTGTAGAATCGGCCTCGGGTCTTTATGGGTTAAAGTTACTGAACAGCGATTGGACCATGTCCTCTGCTGCTGAAGTCAGTGGTTAGTTGAAGCATCAAGCCTTCCTGCTGTGGACGAGTGAGCACAAAGGGTCTCTTAACTAAGACAAGGACATACTCAACAGCCCTCAGGCCTTCCTTGGATTCATACTCCAAGGATATTGCATAATGCAATGCACACTGCCTCAGCAACTGATGCAAGACAATATATTGAGTTCACAGAATCAGGACTCCGTCAAATCTGTAGTGATAATGATCTCTGATATCAGAGTTAAATTAACAAGATTTTGCTGTGTAATTGTCTTAATGTAATGTGTGCTTGCAAACTCTTGGCCAGGACATAGCATAAATCTCTCCTTATTGCAGCTTGGTTCATCCATCCTTCATTTTTGCATAACCAGAGCTTAACCTGCAGTGCTAGCTACTCCAACAGAAAAAACAACAGAATGTTGTTGTACCTCCCACAAAGTTTGTCTCTAGGTATTCGATGATCTGGTTGTAGTCGCTGACAATGGTGTCTCCGTGGATGAAGACGGGCACCTCCTCGCCCAGGTTCAGCCTCATGAACCAAGGCTCTTTATGCTCCTGCAGAGGCAAGCTCACGTCCCTCTCCTCGCAGATTAGACCTTTCTCATTAATAACTAGACGGACCTGGAAATGAAATAGTGAATGCATGCAGAATTAGCCGACTACACAAGTTACAGATGACCGCTAAGACAGCATGCTGACGACGGCAACCAATACTCTCTGGGCTAAAGAATTTTACACTACCCCTGCAGACGTATTGCTGATGGGCAGGTAAGATGAGACAGTAAAAACAACTATATGAACTTAATGCCCACCCCACCCCCTGGGGTTAGAAGTAATTTAAACATCAGAACTCAAATTCATTTCAATACAATAAAAGGTTTTAAGTGCAAATGATTAACTTCCCTTTTCATGTTGTAGCTCTGCTGTAGGCTATACAGTAGCTGTCTAGAGCAGGGTTGGTCTGTGGCGCTGGAACAACCAGCGCCAAAATATTATATTGTTGTTAATATTTGGTGACATGAGATCAATCTTTATAATATTGCACAGAGCTGCAGGACCTTTCATCTAGGAGACAGAGCCGTAAAGCTGTATGTTCTCAATATCTGACTTAGATATATCTGACTTCACAGAGGGACGGTATCAGAATTGGTTTTCAAAGCAGTGGGCGCAGGTTTGTTAGCGCTTCTCTCTGCTGTTACTCAACATATTATCAGTAGGCGAAGATCTCTGATCGTCTGGCTACACAAGACTATAGGGAGTTGGATGAAGCTAAATAGGGCCATATCACAAAATGACACATTCGGTTGTGGTTTTATTCTACTACAATATCAACAAAGCAGAACAGAGTGGTTTACAAACTTGTGAGGAATGTGCATTTGAGTTGAAGTGGCAGGTGGGGATGAGAGAGGATGAGAGCTCTTATTTTGTAAATACAGTATATAGCCTATTTATGGCAGAATATGCTAGCTCAACTAAATTGTTAAATAACATGTTTCACAGCCCACAGACAAAAACTGTTGGTCAGTCAACATCCATTACTAGCAGGACAAGCTAATGTCCATAGAGAGTTAAGATTAACCAATTTCATCCTGATATCACTATTTGTGGGTAGATTTTCTAAAACAACAACATTGTAACATTTTTCAAAAATAGCCGATCTACAAGCTCACAATGCATCGCATCACAACGCATTGTGAGCTTAGAACGGCTATTTTTGCAATTTGTCGAAGTTTATAGGGGTTGAATGGAGACAACAAGTGGTGTGCAAAATACTGTCCCTCGAAAAAAAAGAAAAACTAAAGTAAGACGCAGGGAGTGATTTAACTGTACAGTCGCCACAGGCCTCTGGTTTGGACAGCTTGGAGGGATGTGTACAGCTTAACAAAGATGCACAAATGCATGCATTTTGATGTCACTGAAGCAGAAGCTGTTGAAATCTGCAGATAGAAATTAATATACAGAAAATCTAAATGTTTCTATGAAAACCCATAGTCATGCCCTTAAAAACAAAGTCACAGTTGCATACATAATGAGTTTAGTCATTGCTTTGTAATAATGCCAAGCAACTCAGCTGTTTAGACATTTGCCCAGATACTACACACTCCACTTTTTAACAAACTAAGTTGCATTGCAGTAATTACACTATAATTGACAAGGAGGAAAATGCAACACAGTGATATACAGTATTCTACCATACAGTATATTACCATATTCTGATCTTACTAAAACACATCTTGAGTTCTATTAAATCTAACAGGTCTATCAAGAACAACAGCAACATTACTAGCATTACTGACTATATACAGTAGTTTTGGGATACTGATGCACACTGGTGCTCTATGCAGATACGAAACAGCAAAAGGTTACAAGCTCTGTGAAGGAGTGTTGAACACATAAATCTCTAATCTGCAGCCCTCAAGAATGCCAGGTCTGTATTGATCTTCCATGTGGCTTCCAATCACACTGTAATTCTCAGGTATCAATTGCCATCTGTCTCTATCCGTAACACCTCTGTTGTGCTCACTATACTTAATTCTACTATATCTGTCAGATGGATATGTGTTCCTCTCCAGACCACAGCTTGCTGAATAACGCTTCTGTGAGAACTGATACCATATCTCTGATATCACTACGATCTGCTTTGATATCAGGATCAACGATATACTTTCGCGTGCTGAATATCTCTTACACTTCTTTGTTTTGTATGTTTGCTTGTAGGTTGTTTGTTTAGCATGCACAAGTTAAGGTGCTTCGTATGTCACAAAACATATTAGGCCTACATATATCTGGCATAAAAGCATGCATTTTAACTATAGGTCCTACAAATAATGCAGAAAGCAGTTGTATTTTAAGGGTCACATATTTGCTACAATCCTAGTGGAAGCTAGTATATGTTAAGAAGTCTTAATCCTATAAAGGTGAACCCCACATGCATCAACTTGTATATCCAACTACTGTAAATTGTTGGATTTCAAATGCTAAGAAACATTTCTGTAATAAAATGTAATGCAGCTTTGACAGCATCTCTGAAGAAAGAGCCAATGCTCTGATAATTCATAGCATTTATGTTCAAAACGGCCTCAAGCAATAGTATAACATATAAATCAAACTACTTCAAACGACTGGAGCCAGAGTCATGACTGAGAGCTTTGTCTTTAACCCTTTGCTGAGTGACATCAGCTCCTATCAGCCTCAGAGGCAACACCTAGCCTCACGTTTAACAGGCAAGATAAACCTTTAGCCCTGTACCACATGACTGTGCATCGCATCACATAATCACTTGCAGGTTTTTCATAACATTGATTTATCTGCTTCACAGTGTAATACAGTGTATTACAAGGATGTAGAATAATTTATCATGAATGGCATAATGCTGTGCATTAGTGAGACTGTATATTAAATGATCTTCACTGTTTGAAGATTGTTTGAAGTGAAACAGAAGTGTACTGTAGACTAAAGTGAAGCTCTGTTGATCCTGCATACATTTACTGAGGAATTCTTGGCTATGAGTGGCCTATCACACAAAATATTTAAGTATTATGTGGAGGTAACATTTTGTTGCTCTTATGTCCATGATGCCTCCATCTATGGAAATATATATTCTTTGCCATGGTAAAGAAACGTAAATTTGACATTGTATGAAAATTATGAAATACTGCTTATATTCACTTAAAGTAAGGGGAGAGAACCAGCTCCCCTTTGGTTTGTTTTGCACAGAGATACTTCATAATAATCAATTATTTAGACTGTCATGTGTCAGACCACACAAGGTGTACCATCATTCACATGCTACAGTATATACAGAGAGAAAATAGACCCTGCACATCAATACAAGGTTACTGTTTATGAGATGAATGAATCATTCACTCATACATGATGAGTGACAATAAGATATTGATCATGAATTCAAGCTATTATGTCGAGGAATTGTGCCCCATGCTGCAGAGGTTTCCTAAATGTTAGCTATAGGATAACATTCAAATTCCATAGATCTGTGTCATTAATAACCATGCACACAAACATGCTTTGATCACAACGCACGCACAGCAGCGCGTGCACACACACACACACACACACACACACACACACACACACACACACACACACACACACACACACACGCACGCACGCACGCACGTGCACATGCTTCCATGCTATAGTAGCCTATCACGGAGGAGACGAGGAAACACCTCCATCTTCGTGCTGTATAGTGTGTATTACCTTTTGGGAGGTGAAGGACTGCGTCCAGTGGTACAACACGAGCTTGTCTTTAGAGAAGGGTAATTTGGGCTCTGCCATCGGTTCTTCGCTTTCCTCCCCGTCTGTCATTTTGCCGTCTTCGTCGAAGGCTGAGATAGGCCACCAGCTACAGTTGGTGGGGGTAACATTGTTGGAAGACGCCATGACAGAGCGTTTTGTGCGTGTGAGAGAGGACCAGGGAGGGGAGCGAGAGAGAGGGATGGAGAGAGGGGGGAGGAGAGAGAGAGAGAGAGCGCGCGTTGGAGAGAGAGAGAGACACACACACACACACAGAGAGAGAGAGAGAGAGAGAGAGAGAGAGAGAGAGAGAGAGAGAGCAAAGGATTTCAGCACCACCAACCAAGCATCGACTCAACGCAGCATCATCCGTTTGGGACAGCTCCAGTGCTGAAACCGGGTTTCATAGCGGTCGCTTGCACTAGCATTGAGAAAAGAAAGAAACTTAGGGGTCATCAATATCTGAACACGGACAAATGTGTCCCTGGCAAAGACTTGGTCTTGTCCGTGTCAAATTTTGGATTTTATTTTTTACACACCATTATAATGTTCTTATTTTGATCACAAGACCCAATTACTGTATGTCAAGTCTCCAGGTTTTCTTCAGAATATATGGCAAAATAGGAGTCCTAGTGGTTCTCAAATGTTTTATTTGCAAGGAGGACCCCCTATTTGTACACTGTCAGAGTTACAGACCTGCTATGGTCCTTCTGAGCTTGCTCTTTATGTGTTTCTGGTAATACTATTGTGCACTCATTTTATATGTCCATGGCAAAATGTTTTACAAAAATGTCCACCACAAGCCAGCATGGTGATGACCACTGTAAGAAAGGTTTAAAATAAATAATAGTCCTACGTAAGATAAACAGCGTATCACTATGCAGTGTTGCATGCGGGTATAATCAAATCAATGTGAAACCTATTACATCACATGATAGGCGCACAAACATGCGCCGTGGATGTCACTCACTGTAGCCTACTTCCTATATGAGTGTAGTTCTACTAAGTCTATAGGGAGGGACACGGATGCATGTTTTTCTGTATGGTCAACCTGCTCCTTATAATGAGACAGGTCTGATGCTCCAAGGGTTTCTGACTTCTCATTTGAACGCATCAACAGGCTGCAAAAAGCACGATATGTGCCAGTAATCAGCAAAGCCTACTAAAGGATAAGAGCCGAGAGATTATTTTTTTGCAAAATCGCTCTTGAGTGGTGGTTGAATCTAGCTGATCTCAAATTCGAAGGAAAATTAAAAAAAATAATTGACAAAATAATAAAATAGTCTATTACATTTTGTTAGGGTGGCCTATGTGTAGGACTACGGCCAATATTTAGCTACAACTGAAAGCAGCTGAAAGCAATTTTGCTAGACAATTATATTCCAAGGGTGTTGCAATAATTGACATTTACCAGTAGAGGGTGCGACACTAAAGAGATGGCCTGCAAACCTGAGATAAGATTTAATAAAGCATTTGTAAATGAACAGTAGGCCTACTTATATCCCAATATTATGAGGGATAAATTAAGGTTGACCCGTTTGAGTCCCAAGAAGTAGCCTATAAAGACAAACGTTCAAATGCAGGTCTATTTCATTTAGGAATTCTTCATGCATAACCTTGGCTAAATATTGCGCTACGAGGCTGATGGGTTTAAAGTGGCGGCCAGAAAGATAAAGCTACAGACTTTTAATTAAACACTATAATTAGCGAATTAGAGTATTCCTAACTGGCATGCACACACCAACCACGAAGTGGCAAGACTCTGCCATTGCTCCTTGCAGGCAGCAGAGTAAGGATTGGGTTGTATTTTTGGAACGGTGTGTGTGGGGACTGGTCGCCTTGTTAGGTCTGGTGAAAAAATTCCAACAACAGCACCAACTGTCAGGAGATAGCTGAGCGAGGGGTGGCAGGGAAAGGGGAAAGCCAGGGGCTATTCTATGGCCACCTTGAAAGCCATTTAAGATCACTGGCTTGTCAAGATAAAACATAGAATAAACAGTTTAATTAAGGGAAACAGGGAAATTAATATTTCAACCCATTCAGCAAGAAAGAAACCCGTTAAGAGAGTGGCATAAATTACTGAAATCGACGAATCCACGACGGGGACAGGAGTCATTTAAAGACCAGAGGCGATCAAGAATTATATAGGCTACTAATTATGCGCGATACGCCTTCAACTTTCTGCAAAGAGTCTAGACTGAAGCAAATCATTTTGAAACGAAGAAATCATCACAACCACAGTGCCAAGGATATGATCTCAAATGTTTTTTGATGTCAGGTGAAGGTGAACTCAGACCGGTGGAGATTAAGGCATATATATTTATCGAGATAGAAAAAAAATATTACTTTTTGACAAGTTCAGTCAGTGCCTCTGGCTGCAGTAAAGTGTAGGCATGAGTGGAGGTCGCTTTGAGTTTGACGACGGTGGAGCGTACTGTGGCGGCTGGGAGGGGGGCAAAGCCCATGGCCATGGGATCTGCACCGGACCTAAAGGGCAGGGAGAGTTCTCCGGCTCCTGGAACTACGGGTTCGAGGTGGTGGGAATTTACACCTGGCCCAGTGGAAACACCTATGAAGGGTACTGGGCGCAGGGGAAGCGTCATGGTCTGGGACTGGAAACCAAGGGACACTGGATGTACAAAGGAGAATGGACTCATGGCTTCAAAGGGAGATATGGCTCGCGTCTTAATTTTGGCAGTGGAGCAAAGTATGAAGGAACGTGGAATAATGGACTTCAGGATGGATATGGCACAGAGACCTATGCTGATGGAGGTAAGAGATTCTTCTTTTCTATCATGGTCTATTTTACTTAGTAGGCTAAAGTGATAATGAACACGATATTGCAGCACGATAGGTTGACTTTGAGAGTGGGCAAATTGTTATACAAGACCACCTTCTTAATGTGCTATTTCTGATATTGTAACATTACTTGTATAGTTAGCCTGGTAACAGGATATGTGGGCAGTGGGCACTATAGGGACACCTGGGCACGTCGATGCAAAATTGGCTATTTTGTCCAAAAATAAATAAATATTTGAGTAAAGTAAAGTAAAGTAAAGTAAAGTATATATGATAGAACATGCTTAAACATTCTTCAATTTAGGTCTAATATTTCTACAATTGCTACAAATTGCTACAAAACCTAAGTTGATGCATGTTCACATCATAGACTACTTAAGACCATTTTTCAAACATTAATTTGTTTTACATTTTCGACAAAATAACCAATTTTACATCGAGGTGCCCAGATGTCCCTAGTGCCCACCTATCCTGTATCCGTTAGCCTACCTCAAGCATGCACTGACCACTGAGAAATGTGTCCAACTGTCCATATGGTCTTTATGGCACGGAACCTAATACCAAACCAGTGAGGAGGGAACCCTGACGATGCCAACATCATAGCATGTCATACTTCCTATATTATAAGAGGTGCTTCGCCTCTAGGGCTTACATTGTAATCCTTACAGTATGATATATTTGTAGCCAAAAGAACTGTTGCTGTCAGTCAAGTTGTATCTTTAGACTCTATGGCTAGCTCACATCAACTTCTATGTAGTTTAGAGGGCCAAAATTAATTAAATTGCTTTCTTCCTAATAAGCAGTCATTGCATAATAGTAGTTAGATATTTATATAATTTAGCCTATCATGTGGGTTTTTACTAAGGCAAGGCAAGGCAATGCAAGTTTATTTGTATAGCATGAAGATGAAAATGAAATATATGCCATGTCAAAATCACTAGAATAGTGCAGCACTATTTTGAGCCAATAATTTCGAGACATAGTTATTCAAGTTGTTAATCACAACCACTTACAGAAAACCTTTAATAGTTCCTTTAATTTTTCTCTGGAAGCCTATCCTGGTCCTTGCTTATCTCCCCAGTTCCCATATTTGACAGTGTTCATAAGTTGGGCCAGTTCAATTGATCGTAATGGTTCTAGTTTGTACAGAGGCAGTGCTGCCCTGCTCAACAGCTGACTCATCAGCTTTCAGCCCCATCATCACTTCATCATAGTTGTATAGAAGAGGGGGTGTGGTGATAGGATAGATGTCAGGGTGTAATAATAGCACAACATGGCAGCAGGCCTGTGCCCTCCTGGCCTGACGTCCCTCTGCCTGTCACTGGGTCCAAACACGTGTCCATTATAGCATGAGAACAGGGCCACATGATGAGGTTTGGTGGACTGGGGATCACAAATAACTCAGTCTGTAAGCCAGTCCTGGCACATTAGATACAGCTATGACATTTCAATACAATAACAAAGCAACCATGGTTGCCTAGTTTTTGTTGAAATTTAGTATGAACAGCAAAGCTTGCATATCTGAGTTTGAATCCTTTTGTATATGAACTGGAAAGGAAAGGATAGAAATGGAAAGGAAAGAAGCAGCATAAAAGATGAATAAAATGTTTTTACATTGTCAATTCAGGCACTTTCCAGGGCCAGTTTACTGGTGGGATGCGGCATGGCTATGGCGTTCGTCAAAGTGTGCCCTATGGCATGGCAGCAGTGGTCCGCTCTCCTCTCCGTACCTCCCTGACCTCTCTTCGCAGCGAGCACAGTAATGGTACCATTCTGCAGCAGGACCCCCCCATCATCACCACCTCAGGCGATGAGACACCCGTCACCACCCCCACACACCTTGGACCGTCCCGTGGTGGCTTCGCCCTCACCCTTCAGGTAGACCCGGATGCTGTCAAACCGAAGAAGAAAGGCATTTTTCAAAGGGCCAACCTCCTGGGCAAGCTGAAGAAGTCGGACTCTCGCACCTCACTGTCCAGCCAGAAGAGTAAGCTTAGCTTCCTCAGGAGTGATTCGGCCATGAGCTCCAACGCCAGTGAGACCAACTCCACCATCAGCGGAGACGGGAGCCTGGCCGGAGCCGATGAATTCCCCATGGTGGAGGCTGACATCGATGCCACCACCACAGAGGTCTACATGGGCGAGTGGAAGAACGACAAGCGCTCGGGATATGGAATAAGTGAACGGTCCAGTGGGCTGAAGTACGAGGGCGAGTGGCTGGACAACCAGCGACACGGGTATGGCTGCACCATCTTCGCTGAGGGAGGGAAGGAGGAGGGCAAGTACATGAACAACATGCTGGTGAAGGCCATGAAGAAGAGGATGATCCAGTTGAAGGGAAACAAAATTAAGCATAAGGTGGAGCGCGGGGTGGAGGGCGCACAGAGGGCTGCAGCCATCGCTAAGCAAAAGGCTGAGATTGCTGCCTCCAGGTAAGGATGGCCGCATAAGCATTGATATTAGAACATTTGGTTTCATTAAGTGTTGCTGCTGTTTTGAATGTTTTCTCAAAGCAGCTGCTTATTGGAAGCTGTGCACAAGACTGAGGAAGACAGACAATGTTGGTAGGAATGTGAATGGTCAGCCAGTAATGGTACTAAAAGAAAACCATTGAGCCACAGCAAGAAAAAAAACATTTCACTGTTGTCCTGATAGTTCCTACAGTATATAGAACACTAAGTTGAAGGGAGTCATTTATCTGTACTGCTTTGTAGCACTGTACTGTATATCACAGTAAAACCCGGAGTGTTAATCTAACTCTGAGAGTGTAGAGAATTTCCTGTATGGGTTCATTTATACATGAGTAATACACTGTCAGGGAAGGGTGTTAGATAATGCACACATAAATTACAGTGAAGTTCAATGGAGCAAGTTGTTGGTATGGACCCTGTAGGCCGTAATGCAAGCTCTTCCACAGCAGCGAATGCCCATTATGTAGTAATGGATGGATTCCTTAGTATACCTTAGGACACAACAGAAGAAATTAATAGAAGTAGAGTAAATGAGTAGGAGAACTTAACTAAACATATACAAAACATAATTGTCAATGTCCATTTATGTCCGTTTGAAACGCTGAGGAAGGCCGACGTGCCGAAACGTGTCCGTTTCTCTAGATAGACATGTCTGCTGCGGCTGTTCATCCTTAAAGAATAAACCAAGAACATAACTGAAGAGAGTGCGGATGTTCCTTTATTATGTCCAATGTCCATTTACAACATCAACTACATAATGGTTTCCCTAATTTCTATTGCTTTCTATTGTAGTTCTCTCGTGTGTTCACATTTGCTCCTTACTGAACACCAATCACTGCCATTGTTGTGGAAAAGATGTGGATAAACACTGTGAGACTTCAGAGTTAGTAGGCATACAGTAGGTAATTTGCCCTTGTGAAAACTAAGCTATCGTTGCAGGTTACTCTCACTATCGTTACTGGAGTACTCTACTAAAAACCCTTCAAATTCAAATTCATGCTATGATATATGAAATCTGTTTTGCTTTCCATGCTAGAATTCACTTGTTATTAACTCCCAGTAGGTGTAGTTAGTAATGTCAAGTTCAAGTGGCTCTCAATTTCGGCTTGCTGGGCTCAATAACAAGCGCATCCTCTATTTCTATGTCATTTCCGAGTCCGACTGCCAATGCACATAAACTAGCTACTCACTTTTACACTTTCCTGTTGACAAGTTCGCACACGTTCTCAGGTGAAACTTTGAGCCAATCATTGACCTCTAGTATACTTTGCCGTCTGCCATTCAAGCTATCAATCACAAGTGGACCCAAAAACTGCTTCTTGCATGGAATGAGGAAGAGATTTCATATCAAATTGAAGTAATACAGTTATTATAGTCAAAGTACAGTAAATGGCATCATAGTTTTTATCAATTTTCAAGTCTCATAGATTGTTTTTCCATCCCTTTTCAACATGAATGACAGTGAATGGCATTTAATTAGGAGCAAATGTAAACACACCAGAGATCTAAAAAAGAAAGTAATTTAGGAAAAACGCTACTGTATGTAAAATATGTGCCCGATATTGTAACTAGACAATGGTACAGTATGTACAGACACCTGTAAGGTCCTTTAAGCATTTGTTCATGATTACATAAGATGCTACAGGTTTGTGTGAATGAAAACCACATATCAGTTTGACTTAAATAATTGAATAATTTGACTTAATTGTATCCGCAGGGCGTTGTATTTGCTACTCCTTGTTAGACTTCAATCTGAACTCAAATCTAGCATATACGGTAACTACAGAATGTGTTTTTTGCGTCTTTATGTTTTTTTCCAAGGGCGACATTTTGACTGCACTGTGCATCAAAGTTGTACAGGGCGAAAGATATGACATGTGCCCCTTGGGGTTTTACTATGGCCTTACAAGGCGGTAGTGTTTTTATCAACACTAATCCTCAGCACCTGAAATAAGCCTAGTGTTTATAGTAGGGAGGCTCACACTGATGGACTGCAGATCCTGTCCCTGGACAGATTGAAGTCTAAATATTTTTGCATGGGGAGAAGCAGTATTATAAGAGTTATGGACCACTGTTATTTTGTAATGGTGTCAAGCGCAAGCAAGCACCTACATCATTTCCACGACTCTGTCTTCACCCTCCAACCCATGAGAGCCCTTGAATAGGCATTTGGTTGAATCTATGTACCCAGCCAACATTAAAAACAAACAGCATTTATAGGAAATACTTTCAGCAACACCTTTGTGCCCTTTACTTAAAACCTACACCTGTATATCTATCAATTTTCATGATAGATATACCACACCTAAAGCTTTAAATTATGCTCTGTACAATATACAAGCCGAGCTTGTATATCGGCTATTTTCATTGTACGATAAAGTATAAACCAGGCTGGCTGTCATGTATAAAAACTATAGTAATGTTGCATAGTGCTCATAAACCCTGTAAGCCTGACTGAATGGCATCAAAGGCGCTATTTAACTAGATGTCCTGCACTTATACATTGATATCCTTTGTTATGTAAAAGAAGCACAGTTACAGCCAGGTAAGCAGTTCTTTTCCCCGCTTACGTCAAAGAGAGATGCTTGTTCTTATTCCTGGCCTCTGGAGATGCAGTCAGGGTTTATAAATAGCACGTACAACCTGTCCACTGGGACACCGGACCTGGGACCCATGTCTTCCCTGGTCAGCTGTTAGCTTTGACTGCTCCCTGGCGTTTGGTGTGTTTTTGTTCGTGGTCGTGGACACTGTTTAGTTGCGTGGGCCCGGGGCATCTGGAGGGCCCTGTGTGGCCAGCAGTGGGTGTAAATGACTCACAGACAGGGGCCATTATGTGTCACAGAGGAGCCCTGACTAAATAAGGACAGGCACACTGTTGCTAGCTATCACAATCACAGGAGAATGCAACAGCTGATTATCTTCCCCACCTCCCAGCCTTTTCTTTCCTGCCTGTTCACACACACACACACACACACACACACACACACACACACACACACACACACACACACACACACACACACACACACACACACACACACACACACACACACACACACACACACACACTCTCACATTCTTAATTTCATGCTGAATGACAGGGGCTCTTGTTTACATAGTACCTTCACACCACGCCAACTGTTACTCGCCCCTCAGCTGCAACAGGGCATCAAACAGTCCCTTTGAATTGAGACTTAATTCTGCTTCAAAAGCTAGTTATGCTATGCCTTTTCATTCCAGTAGTTGGAACTGGTTGAAGTAGTTGTACATGCAAGGCAAGGCAAGTTTATTTTTTATAGCAAATTTCAACAAGGCAATTCAAATTTCTTTACTCAAAACACTAACACAAACAACATAAAGGACATTTGAATATATCATAAAATAACAATTGTTATTAAAGAGTTAGAAGAATGGAGCATAAGAATAAGTTAATATAAAAAATAAAAAAAAACTCAGTAAAAGTCAGCAGCAAACATTAAAGCCTTCCGCTTTCATTTAAAAGAACAAAACTCTGCCTCTCCACCTTTAGTTTTGAATCTGTTCCAGAAAACCTGAGAGGTCTGGATGGTGCATGATGTAGCGCAAACCATTAATTTCTTTATAGA